>NW_006256909.1:10846387-10971820 GCF_000478725.1 Eutrema salsugineum | reverse complement strand
AAGAGAAGTGTATGGTGATTCATACAGATCGGAAAGAGATTCAAAATTTTTTTAAGACAGAGCAATTCTTAGCCCGAGAAATGCAGACGTGAGATTAATAAACGAATACATGTTGTCAGAAATAAAAGGTAAACATATTTAACGCTTTATACATACGATCTTACACATTAGCTTCATAATGCGATCAACTGAACTTCGTAAAACATTTTTTTTAGCTGAGGAACATACATATTTAAGCTCGGACAGCATCGATACTTCTGATAAGGGCAAGATTGACGAGAAAGTTTACACACAGAAATATCTTTATAGTATTAAGATTTCAGGATTGCCAAACCATGAATTGAAATTGAAAATAGGGACACCTATTATGTTGCTTCAGAATATTGACCGTAGAGGTGATTTATGCAATGGAACAAGACTCTTGGTAACACAGTTGGCCAAACATGTTATTCAAGCTAGGCACATAACTGGAGAATATATTGGTCAAAAGGTCTTGTTCCCACAAATGTTTGTTTCCCCCACAGAGACAAGATTTCCTTTTAGAATAAGGCGTAGATAATTTCCGGTAGTTATCGCCTATGCAATGACTATCAATAAAAGTTAAGGACAGACTTTGCAAAAGGTTGGCCTGTATTTACCAAAACCAATATTTTTCCATAGATAACTTTATGTGGCTATATCACGTGTTACTTCAAAATTTGGTTTGAAGATTCTGATAACGGATACAATGGGTCAGCCACAAACCAAGATTTTTGAACGTTGTATACAAAGCCGTCTTTCAGAATGTAAGGAAACAATAGTTTTTTTTTAAGGTTTAGAGTTTTACTATTTAAATAGTTTATTTAATTATTTATTAAATGACATTTTAGTTTACTTATCTTTTCTTTAATGATTGTCCTCATTGTCGAGAATCAAACATAAAACAAATAGAATACAAAACAATAATGATGTTTGCAGAATTAATGAATTTTTAAAAAAATACAATTATCCAACTAATCAATTTGATGACTATGAATGCTCTTCTAAAATTAAAAGTTTCTATAATACATTAGCGTTTTAATATTATAAAAAAAATTAAGTACTCGGCTTCATAGACTTCGCAAACCCGCACATCGCGCGGATCCTCACCTAATTAATTATTGTTGCGCATGTGTCTTTTTCCGGAATAATGACGAGTATCCAAAGTCACACCGACGACCTTTACCAAAATCAATTACCCATTTTAAGTAAGTGCTCTTATTATTGAAGCTGGTCCCAATTATTTGTTTCCATTTACTTATTTTACTTCAAAGCTATATACAGTATTTACTTACGAAACGGATTTAACAGAACCCATTTTTCTTCGCCAGTGAGAAGCATACGCCACCAATAGTGGTACATTCATTGACGTAGAGATAAAATAACATAACTGAAAAAGATCATAATACCATTCTCAGCCCTTCACTTGTAAGATTGCATATAATTTGTCGTTTTCTTCCTTTTGCTATATTATTAGATTAATAAAATCGTGAATATCCTAAATATAACGAATGACAAATAAAACTGCATACTGCTTAATAATTCTTAGTGATTACAAAATGATGACGGATGAACTGATTGTTCCTATCTATGCGTTAGATAAGAAAAAGAAGATAAAGAGGAGAGAGAGAGAAGAGAAGAGAGTGGAGAGGATTGATGTTTGAATTTGGTGAACAAAAGCTATGAAGATACTTAGGTGGCTAAATATGTACTCTCTTCGTTTCACAAAAAGTGTTGTTTTAATGTTTTATTTTTGTTTCACAAAGAGTGTCGTTTTATATTTTCAATGCAAAATTTTAAACAATATTCTAGTTTTAACCATATTAATTTAATGTATTTATTAGATAAAAACAAGTTATTTAATGTATTAATAAGGAATAAAATTGTACTTTTAATAATTTTCTTAATATGTGTGAAAAATGTCAGAATGACACTCTTTATGAAACGGAGGGAGTATGATACGGTTCATGCGGATATCGTATTAATTATTATATCAATATATATAATGTTGATGAAGATCCAAATGAGTGACACCTCAACATTTTAAAGTTAATATAGAGATGATATGTGTCAATTTTTAATTTAAAGTTACAATTTTTAAAGAAAATTAATTAATAAATTTTAATATTAAGTTTTTAACCACTCAAAGAAAACGAAAAGTTTTTTTACTAATTGATTCTTAATTAACATTTATGTCAATATTAAATAAGAGTTTATGTTATAATTAATTAAAAATATTGATGATTTCTTTGTATAAAACTTTTGATTTGTTAATAATATGAAAAGTTTTTTATTAATTAATTCTCAAACAACATTTATGTAAATATTAAACAAGAATTTATGTTATAATTAATTAAATATATTGATGGTTTTTTGGTATAAAACTTTAATTTTTAATGATAATATATTTAAAATTGATTGATTTATAATAATATAGCAATTGATGATTATGTTTTTATTAAAAAAATACAAAATATATAAATTTGGAAATAATTGAATGTGCGGGTATTCACCTAGTACATATTAAGGTGTGTACACAAGCAAAAAAACATACCTGGTTGTATACTTTTATCTAGTCTAACATACTTTAGCAAATATAATGACAGTTTAGAGAAAATAACATTTTAAACACTAGAATAACTGTCGACATAAACAAAAACACTAGAATAACATTTTTTAGTATTTTTAAATATCAAAACATTTTAGATAATATGTATGAACTGGAATAATAAATATTTTATACTTTCAGATCCGACTTGTTTTCTTCAAAGAAAATAGATGTAGTCATGTATATCATAAAAGTTATGATGAATAGAACATTAACATTATTATATAACTTTGGCCTGGTCAGCTAAAAAACAGTTCAATAAACAACACAAAACAAAATTGTGACGTTGTTTTTTGCTATTCTTTAGCATTATGCCAATTTATCTTTTATTCGAAACCTACAAAACCACTTTAACCAAATAAATAAGAAACCTATACAAAAGCATATTTATCCTATAGTAGAAAACTAGGTCGAACCCCGGATGTTGAAGTAGCCAAGAAAATGACTAAATCCCACTTTCTTCCATCGGCACTACTTTTACCCTTTTTTTTGGTTCTTTGACTTGAGTGACCCACTTAATTATACTCTTTCACATATTTTTTCGTTAGAATACTTCAAAGAAATTCTAAAATGTTACTTTTCTAGAAAAATGTGTCCACTAGTATGTTTAAATAGTATTTGACAAGCCGATGTTATTATTTATTTATTTTTTTGAAGTTTTGGCTGAGAAGTTAGTTAAAGTTTTTAAAATAAAACGGGGTTTCCACTGAGTGAAAAATAAAGGATAAGTTTCCACCATATTTCAAAATGAGCTAGTCTTAAATTTTTTTTTGTAAAAATTGTATCTAATCACATTATTAAATCTATTAAAATTAGCCCGAATCCGAATTTATTCCAATTTTCTACATATATATATGTATGTATATATAACTGTGTGAGATTTTATTCTGATTCTTTAGATAAATCTAAATAAAGATTAATTTACTAAGTAGAGACATGCATTGCATATATGTTCAAAAAAAACGATAGTGATAAAATTATAGATAAAATTTATTTTTGTATATTTAGACAAATAAAGATTATTTTATAAAAATATCAATAGAATTAGGGTATTCTATAAAATAACTCTCAACAGAGGACATTTTGTTTTATGTTAGACAGATTTTTCCATATGTTGCTTTGTGGCCCAAATAATAAATGGATAATGTAATAAATAGTGGGGGTGCGTATATTTTAATAACACCAACTTTATCAGTTGTCCGGTCCCAATCAAACGAGAAGCACACTTGTGCTCGCAGCGATATCTATCGCTTTCAATAATATCGTTAAAATGAAGAATTCTTTATATCTCACGATATCTCAAGCTTCTTTAAGATTTTGAAAATTTCTCCGACATGATCTAACGTCTCGCGAAAAATAATACTCCAAGTCATTTTCACCCAGAAAGGCAACAACATGTAACGGACGCCACGTCACTCTGTTAAACCCAGTTGAATTTCACATTTCGATTCCAAGCGGCAGCAATCTGCTGTTTCACTGTTCCACTACCGACTCGATCTATGGCGGATCCAAAATTTTTTTTAACCTGGATCAAAATATAAATAAAATAATACTAATAATTAAAATTCTTATTAAAATATAAAAACTCTTACAAGATTATTCTATTTATAAAATTATTCTACCATTTTTTATATCCTAAAATTTTTAATAACATATTCTTTTTAATAGTATAAAATATATCTTTCTCGATAAAACAAATTAAACAATCATTTAAAAATTAATTTCCTATGCGATTGCGTCGATCTATCTTCACGATCTTCATTGTTGAAAAACATCTCCCCCACAGTTACAGTAACAACAAGCAAAATCAAATCAACTTCAAAAGCCTATAAACTAAAAGAAATGACATATGCTTTCGAGTTTCCACCAACACTAGATTTTAACTCCGTGCGTCCGCACGATAATGTTTTATTTTTTATTTCTAATATAAGTTGCATTTATCATTTTTGTTTAGATATAATTTATTTTTGTTATTTATTTTTTTAAATCAAAAAATTGTTATCATATTTTAATTTTAAACAGTAAAATTTGTATATTAGTAGAATAAGAGTATACATTAATTAAGTATACATTGATCTAATGTTAATTATAAACTTTGTTATTATGTGAATTTAGATTTACACATAAACAACCTATATATCTATAAATTTGCCAATCCATCCGTTTAGTTGTCTTAAATCATTTTTAATATCTTACATGTTTTGACAAACTAACCCGTATAAAACTATAATTATAATTGTATAACTCTATAAATATTTACTAATATGGAATATTTGGACCAATTGATTATGAAAATATATAAAAAGATATTTATTTACTATTTGTGCTATTAAAAAAATATATATATATATATATAAATAGGCTAACCTGTTAGTTTAATTGTCTCAAATCATCTTAATATCTTACATGTTTTAATAAATTAACTCATGGACCTTAAATATATATATATATATATATAGATAACTCTAATCAGCTCGATCATATTTTTGTATAATATAAATATTTATTAATCTCAAATATTTAATATTTTAGATCGATTGTTTATGATAAAATACGATAAAATCTTTATTTACTATGCATTTTTATAAAAATATTATTCAAATTTAAATTTTAAAATTAAATATTTTCTGTATTTAAGAAATTATAAAGTATTGAAATTATTATCTAAATTTTTGTAATAAAATTTAATTATAATTTTTTTGAATTTTTTGAATTTAAATTAAATTGAATGCGACTTTTTAACTAAATTTAATTAAATTGAAATTTAAATTAAAGATGACCTAGATTTTAGGAAATCTAAAAATATCTAAATTAATAACTAATTTTCGGAAATTAAATATAAAAATAAAATAAAATATTATAAAAAAAACTTTGGGAGTGTTTAGATGCAAGCACTAAATGTGCTTCTGTTTTAATAGAATAGATACGAGCAAGTTCTCCAAATCTTGTAAATGAATAAATTTTTCATCACTTCGAAAATTATCAATATAAATATTTAATTATTCCATGAACTTTTTTTAACATCTTTTTTTTTTAACGTTAGACTTATTCAATATATAAAGAATGAGAGATATATATATAGTATTATAAATATTTAGTTATGACCATCTTACCGATGTGAGACTCTTAATAATACTATTCCGTTGTGTTTTATTTTATGAATAATGAAAAATATGTATAGTATTAAAAAGACTTAACTATGCCCACAAACTACTAATGTGGAACATTTAAATTTTTCTTTTAATTAAGTGCAAAAATGTATAATTTATAATGGTGGACTTTAGTTAAATATTTATTAGATTTTATCAAAAATTAAATTAAAGTAATCATATAATATCAATACATATGTCAAATGTGGTAAGAAAAAAAAAATATAAGCTAAAACTAACGATAAAAACAAAATTATACTGTGTCAGTTGACACAATATTTATATACGTAAATCCGTATTCATTCACTATAAAACTTATTGTCTACGTAATGAGGTTTTTTGTTAGTTAATTTTATCCAAATAATGAGTTCTATAGGATATTTTTGTTGAACAAATCAAATACAAAAAGTATATCCAAAAATCTGATGGATCCTATGAAAAGCATAAACAAAATATTTTCTGAAGGTTTCGTTTTCAAACATACGTAAAATCCTCTAATGTTACAAGACATTAACATAGGCTCACAATAACTAATTTCCTTTGGGAATTTATACCAAAGACCTAAATACCAACTTCCAAAAAGGATTTTGTTAACATTAATTTCTCGTGGACATAGAGGAAAGCTTTGTTGTGATGCTGCACAAGTGCTAAAGAAATTTGTAGGTTAGGTTTACTCCATAATGGCATAGTTTTTTTTTTGGCATAGTTTACTCTTAAGTATATTCAAAATTAGATGTAATAGTTATAATCTTTAATATTAAAAATATATAAAGTTTAGAGTACGTAAGAAAAAGTGTAAGTTCAATCCCAAATAAAATTATAAAAATAATAATAATTGTGAAGAAATGAACGCATTTCAACTTAAATTATCTTTTTATTATTATAGAAAATGATAAGTTTTAAGGATTGAAAGGTGGAGGTTGAATAATTCAGAAACTAATAAATGAACTTTCAAATAGCTAAAAATGGGTTATATGAACTTAGATTCAATTTATACGTGACACAAAAAAAAAAAAATACAAGCTGGTTGAAATATTTTTTTATCAGGAAAAATTAAAACATGTACATTATTTTGTAGAAGTTATTTTTGTTTGGTAGATTAAGTTTATGTTTTGTTTTTATTTTATTTATATCTAGGTTATGCTTTTTAATAATTTATTTAGATTAAGGAAAAAGGTCCACCGAAAAACATCCCGATTACATGTGCGAGATCTGATTGACTTAATTATTCTCTTTTAAAGTTAACTCCATTATTTATTTTAAATATATAAGAAAATTTAAACTATTAATAAAAAAAATTTAAACTATTCACAAAAATCAATATAATATAATATTATAAATGTATAAGTCTTTTTGTTAACATATAACAAAAGTTAGAAAAAAATTGTTTCAAATTTTAAATACCTTTTAAATTAAAAATAAAACACTACAGAGATGGATAAAATTAAGCTAAGGTTTATTTAAAAAAAAAAAAGCTAAGGTGAGATTATGTCCAATATTAAAAATTGAAAGGTTCTGTCCTGCTTCAGTGGGCTGAGCTGTAGGGGAAAACCGCCATAGCGATGAGAACAAGCAGTTCCGACAAACGAGGTTATCACCTCACTTGATAAGAAGTTTACCTATATTTGATAAGAGGATCAGCTTATCAAATCACAGTCGGTGTTAGAAAAACCCTGCAAAACGCATCGAAGAAAGTGGAGAACAAGTCACACTTTTTTCTTTCTTTCTTTTTTTAAAAGAAAAGAGAAAGAAAACAGGAAATTTTAAATTTGAATTTATTTATTTATTTTTTTCCGGGTCAGCTTTTCTTCTTATTGTTTCGCGACGCGAAGAAATCGAACCACAAACCCTAGAAAACCATTCCAACTTCGAACACCGATCTGGGGAAATTAGCGTAACCGTCTTTCGCGACTACCCAGATCGCCTAAATTCTCACACAACCTTGATTCGCTGCCTGGAGATTTAACGAAATGTCATCTCTGAGTAGAGAGTTAGTTTTCTTAATTCTTCAGTTTTTGGATGAAGAAAAGTTTAAGGAATCCGTCCACAAGTAAGCTCTGCTTTCGATGTTTAATCTTAGCCTCCAAAAATTTTAGCGAGATTTCGCATTTAGAGTAAGATTCGCTACTTTCGTTTTTGATATTTGAATTTGTGTGTGGGTGTTTATCTTCGCTGTGTAGGCTTGAGCAGGAATCGGGGTATTTCTTCAATTTGAAGTATTTTGAAGAGAAAGCTATGCTTGGTGAGTGGGACGAAGTGGAAAAGTATCTCTCCGGCTTCACCAAGGTTGATGATAATCGATACTCGATGAAAATTTTCTTCGAGATCAGGAAGCAGAAGTATCTCGAAGCTCTAGATCGGTAACTTGAAATTTCCAATTACATTTTTTTTTGGTTTCCAAAGTGCAGAGCTTGTTTCAGGAATTTCAGACCAGGTAGTTTCGTGTTTTGTTTTTATGTATTTTCTTGACAGTTCTTACTTCTTAGTGATTTGTCTGATCAGCGGACATAGGTTTTAAATTGTTGATGAATTTTTCGTGTTTGCGGTTTAGGATGTTTTAGGGAGAGACGTTTTGCGTGCACACCTAGGCTTTTCATTATCTTATATATTCGCTTTTGTGTTCTTGTTTCCAGACATGACAGGGCAAAAGCTGTTGAGATATTAGCGAAGGACTTGAAAGTTTTTGCGGCATTCAATGAGGAGCTTTACAAGGAAATCACGCAGCTTCTAACTCTGGAGAATTTTAGGTAAACTTATTTTGCTGTGCATTTGATAGTTTGTAGTTTTAAGGGTATCAATGGCAGCCATCTGGAGTTGAGGTGTGGCGCTTTTCTTTCCAGGGAAAATGAACAGTTATCGAAATATGGTGATACCAAATCAGCCAGGGGCATAATGCTTGGGGAGTTGAGAAAATTGATTGAGGCAAATCCTCTGTTTAGAGAGAAGCTTGCTTTACCCACTTTCAAGGCTTCACGCCTGCGAACCTTGATCAATCAAAGGTGACCTCTTGTTTTTTTCTTTAGTATATATGCCATCAATGTCAAGAAAATATGTGCGCCTAGTATGTTCTGGTGGTTTCGAAATGATATTAGGCAGAATTCGAGTTTAGTTTGTTATTTACAGAGATAATGGGTTTATTTGATATACACGTCAAATACTAGAATGTGATAGTTCCACTGTGTTTTCTTAGAAGGGTGACCATGTGTACCAAATTGTTTGTGTAGTTTCCATGTTAAAACAGTTTAAGTTGGTAATTGCGGCACTTTTCTAGTGATTGAATCACCATAAGTGGTACTTGGATTGGATGACTATGATATCGAACTCTGGTATTAATTTCTCTTTCTTGTCTTTAACTACTGGAAATAGAAAATTTTCATTAGGTAACGGTGTACTGGTTGAAGCCAGTTTCTCTAGCCTATTATCCAAACCAGCCAATCAAATAGATGTGTCATATTAGTCTTTAACATCAGCTAAGGTTTTATTATTTTGATAATTGCAGCTTAAACTGGCAACACCAGCTATGTAAAAACCCAAGGCCTAACCCAGACATTAAAACATTGTTCACTGATCACACCTGCTCACCACAAAATGGTGCTCGTGCACCCACTCCTGTTACTCTTCCGGTTGCTGCTGTTGCAAAGCCTTCAACATATGCTCCTCTTGGGGTACATGGTGGAGTACGATCACATACTATACAATACAATTATCTTTACATATATTGTTGTGAGCTAAATGTAACTTATGTAACCATATGATGTACAGCCTTTTCATCCTACTTCTGCTCCGCCTCCTAATGCCAATGCTTTAGCTGGATGGATGGCAAACCCAAATCCATCTTCATCAGTTGTGGCGGGCTCATCCCCATTTCCTATGCAGCCAAATCAAGGTAATTTTTGTTGTTCAAAAGTTTAGGTAACTTACTGCTGCTAATGATGTGCAGAGTTTATGTTTTTGGTCATGAATAATACAGTATAAAGTACCCTTGTCACAGTTCTAAGGATTGTAATCTTGGTTTTGTAGTTGTCGTATTTGGTGTTAGAAAGTGAATATTAATAGTTTATTCCTTGCTCTGAATTCTTCTTGTTGTGTTACATGGCAGTTGCTTTGCTGAAACACCCTCGGCCACCCTCAAACTCCCTTGGAATGATGGATTATCAAAGTGCTGATCATGAACAACTTATGAAACGTTTGAGGTCTGGACCAACTGGTGATGAGGTGATAATTTTCTTATGGCTGACAATTTACTTAAGATATGGTTGCATTATTTGCATATCACTAATCATTAGGGTTGCGATAGTGAATTTCTGATGCATTCCTCATTGCTTTTAGCTTCATTTGCAGTTCGAAAGGAACACTCTCTTATTCTGGCATATCTGTATGACGCTGAGTGTATGGCTTGTATTTCTTACATTGTAGGTCACATATCCTGCTCATTCTCAGCCTGCCGCCTCACTCGATGACCTCCCTAGAAATGTAGTTAGTACGATGCGCCAAGGGTCGGTGGTGTTAAGCATGGATTTTCACCCTTCCCATCATACATTGCTCACTGGTTAGTCTAATGCTCCCATGTAGAGACTAATAGACTTGAGCGTTGTTTGGCTCTTGTTTCTGCTTATAACTGTTTGTTACTTTTAGTTGGTTGTTCCAGCGGCGAAGTCACCTTGTGGGAAGTTGGATCCAGAGAGAAGGTTGTCACAGAGCCTTTCAAGATATGGAATATGGCGGCTTGTTCTGTGATCTTCCAGGTTGGTCTTTCACTTTATTTTCAAAACTGTGATTGAGAACTCATCGCTTTTATTTTCATAAATTATTGATTTTACATAATACGTATGACCTAACTATACTGCGCGCAACGAAAAATCCTTTATTTCTGAGCATGCGTGAGTGATTTATGCTCTGTTTCAGCCTTTAATGTGATGATGACATCTTTACCTTGTCAATTTTGTTTCCAGAATTCTATTGTCAAAGAACCATCAATATCTGTCAGTCGTGTATCATGGAGTCCAGATGGAAATTTGATTGGTATGCTATTTGAAGATATAGTTGCATTATCAATTGGATACGATGTTCGAGTCTGATACTTTTTTTTCTTGTTCAGGGGTTGCGTTTACTAAACATCTGATTCACATATATGCTTATCAAGGGTCTGAGTTACGTCAACACCTAGAGGCAAGTCTCTCCTTCCTTTTTATTATTTAACCAACTTTGTTATGGCACCTGCACGAAGTGAATTATGAATTGTTTCTGCCTAAAGGTGGATGCTCATGTAGGCTGTGTGAATGACTTGGCCTTCGCGTACCCAAACAAGCAACTTTGTGTTGTGACTTGTGGGGATGATAAATTTATAAAGGTAAGTATGGAAAGGAAAAATTGCGAAAATTTTGAGTCTGTAATGTGCTTTTCTGTGGCTTCCCCTTTTTGTTGTCTGACAGATACTTTATGAGGGTTTTAGGTATGGGATTTGAGTGGGAAGAAACTTTACACATTTGAAGGGCACGAGGCACCAGTTTACTCCGTTTGCCCTCACCAGAAGGAAAATATCCAGGTACAGCCATCTCTTGGTGCTAAGTCTAGACGAAAGATTTTGTCACCAATCACCATTATTTATAGCAACCCCGTTCCATTTTGGGTACATTGGACTGAAACTATCTTCTTGTGGAGTAGATTCTCTGTGGTAAATTAAGAGTGAAAATTTATCCGTTGGCCTTCGTATTTATTATTTTTTCTTTTATTTCACGCAGTTTATATTCTCAACCGCTCTTGATGGTAAGATCAAGGCGTGGCTCTATGATAATGTGGGTTCTAGAGTCGACTATGATGCACCAGGACAGTGGTGTACAACGATGCTATACAGTGCTGATGGTAGCAGGTACTATCTTCTTACTCTGAAGAACTAGAACTTGGAAACTAATGTTATATATCTTTGTGAAACCCGTGATTCGTAATCTTGTTTTGAAAACTATAGAAAAGAGAAAGACTCGATAAGTGGTCATAGCTATAGGCGACGTAATAAACTTGCGGCTTTCCATTAGTGGGAAGGTTTTTTTATAAAGAATTTAGTTAGTTAAGCATTAAAAAGAAGTTACAGGTCTGCTACAAGGTGACGCCAATGTCTATGTTAACGCTTGCCATTTGTTTCAGATTATTTTCTTGTGGAACAAGTAAAGACGGAGACTCTTTCCTGGTTGAGTGGAATGAGAGTGAAGGTGCCATAAAGAGGACCTATTTGGGATTTAGAAAGAAATCTGCAGGGGTTGTTCAGTTTGATACAACACGCAACCGATTTTTGGCCGTTGGTGAAGATAACCAAGTCAAATTCTGGGATATGGACAATACTAATCTATTAACAACTGTCGAGGCTGATGGAGGACTCCCGGTATGAATTTCAAACTATTGCTTTTTGTATTTGATCTTTTCTCCTTTTTTTTTCCTTTGTTGTGGTTTCATATATTTGATAGTTCCTTATTGTGCTATGTACTACTTGTATCAGAGTCTTCCCCGTTTGAGATTCAACAAGGAAGGGAACCTTCTTGCTGTTACTACAGCTGATAACGGATTCAAGATCCTTGCTAATGTGGATGGTCTTAGAACCTTAAGGGTCATGGAAGCTCGTTCTTTTGAAGCATCCAGAGCATCGACAGAGATGAAGGTTAATATTATTTTCTTGTGCGCTTTTCTTGAATTTTTCCTTCTTTATAATACCTTTTGTCCACCGGAACTTACAATTTCTTACGCCAATGCTGGGAATCAGGTATCTATACCCCCAATGGTTACAAGCATCAGCCCAGCTATCGGTAAAATGGAACAAATGGATATAGGCTCTCCTGCAAGGCCAACCCCTATTCCTGTATGTTTTACTATCTTTCGCTTTATTTGTGTCTTTCAGCAATAGATGATTATAGGTGACAGGTGGGGCCCGTGTATGTGTGGCAACATATCGGCTTATTGTGACTGTACAGTTGAGCCTGATACGCTAGTTGCATCACTCAAATTCACAAATCTGATTAAATGAAATTCCTTATGCACTTAGTCTGACTAACCTTGGCCAAACTGAAAATGCATCTTGTTTTGTACAGTTCATAAGTTTCTCCCTGAAAATACAAATTGCAGAGTTGTCTGACTTTGGTTTCATTATCTGTTTAGAATGGAGTTGATGCAATGTCAAGAACTATGGAAATGGCAAGAAACTTGGAGTCTGTTGAAAAGTCCAAACCTTTGGAGCTAATCACAGTTATTGATCCCGCTCAGTGCCGACAAGTGACCATGCCAGACAGCAAGGATTCTGTTAGCAAGGTTGGTTATGTTTCCTATATAAATGGGGACTTCCATCACTTATCCTAGTAATACCGATTAATAATTTGCCACTTTCATTTCGAAGGTTGCTCGGCTTCTCTATACGAATTCCGGTGTTGGCATTTTGGCTCTTGGAACAAATGGTGTCCAGAGACTATGGAAGTGGAGTCGTAGCGAGCAAAATCCTACTGGAAAGGTAATACAAACCTTTGCTTCTAGACCTAGTGCAGTTTGATACATGCTGGATATTTATATGTATGTTTAAAAGTTGTGTGCTCAGATCACTTCTATGTTCTCTTGTCCAAATCGCTGAAAGTGTTTTTTTTTTTCTTCAAGGCTACCGCTAGTGTCACTCCGCAGCATTGGCAACCTAACAGTGGTCTCTTAATGACAAACGATGTTCCGGAGAATCCTGAGGGAACTGTTCCGTGCATAGCTCTTTCTAAGAATGACTCGTACGTAATGTCTGCTTGTGGTGGAAAGGTTTCACTGTTTAATATGATGACTTTCAAGGTGCGCAACCTATCTATCTTATTTTCTCCTATGCTTAGTCAGTTACATCTTTGCCTGTGATGCGACAACACTATAACTTTGGTGACAGAAGCATCACTGGTCTGTGTAAAATATGTGAGCTGACTGGTATTTTCACTTTGTTCACAGGTAATGACCACTTTCATGCCACCTCCTCCTGCTTCGACATTCCTGGCATTTCATCCTCAAGATAATAACATTATTGCAATTGGGATGGAGGATTCAACCATTCATATTTACAACGTCCGGGTAGATGAGGTAATTAATTCATTTGAGATCGTAATTCTGGTTTTTGTAAAGACGAGGTATTCATATTGAACTTTTGGTTTAGCTTTAAGATTATGTTGAGCTGATTGCTAAAATAATATCTTTGACACTCTAAATTCTTCTTTTGACTTTGTAGAATTTGTAATAAAATCTCTCTTTCAATCTGCAGGTGAAAACAAAGTTGAAAGGCCACCAAAAGCACATCACTGGTTTAGCATTCTCTGCCACTCTCAATTTACTGGTTTCCTCTGGTGCTGATGCTCAGGTAGGCTATGTTTCATATATTCTCGGCATGGTATTTGAGCTTTCACCAGACTTGGCTGTAGCCTGATTGATCTCTGTATCTTATAGCTGTTCTTTTGGAGCGTCGACTCATGGGAGAAGAAGAAATCTATAGCTATCCAACTACCAGCTGGAAAGTCACCAATAGGAGACACGCGAGTCCAGTTCCACAATGACCAGGTTCATTTACTGGTTTCTCATGAGACACAAATAGCCATATATGATGGTTCAAAGATGGAGTGCGTTCAGAAGGTACAAAAATCACCTGTTCCACTAATTCCAATGAAACGTATTCAAAGTATCTTTTACTTTTGGGGTTTAGGCCTGGCATATGCTTATACTATACCTTCCAAATAGTTTTCTCCGCTCATTTTTAGCTGAAGGTTGATAAACCACAGCCAAATCCGCACTTAGTTCTTTCTCTTGGGATTTTCATAATCTTTGTTGTTTCTCTTGTTTTGCAGTGGGTGCCACAAGAACCGATATCTTCATCAATAACAAGCGCGTCTTACTCGTGCAACAGCCAACTGGTTTATGCGTCATTTGCAGATGGAAACATCGGAGTATTTGATGCTGAATACTTGAGACTGAGATGTCGCATTTCCCCGTCAGCCTATATGCCCCAACCCACACCTAACAGGTTTGTTAAACCCTTAAAAAAGAAAACTAGTTCCACATGAAGTTTATTGTATATCTAACTCGGAAGCAATTGTTCTGACAAAATCTTTTATTTGTTTCTGCAACAGTGCTCCGATCATGCCGCTGGTGATCACAGCTCATCCTCAAGAATCAAATCAAGTAGCTGTTGGACTCTCAGATGGATCGGTTAAAGTGATAGAAACCCCAGAACCTTTTAGAAGATGGGGCGTTGCAGATAAAGCAGGGACTGAGAATGGACGGCCTTCGAGTTCCTCTGCGGCTGGGTCAGATCAGATGCAAAGGTAAAAGAAAAAAAGAATGAAGAATGACAGTTTAAGGTAGTTGAGTCATTTGGTTGTTAGTGTAAATTTATAATAGCTTTGTGTTGGACAATTAAACTGCTTTAGATTACAATCACTACTCAGGAGAAGGTGTAGTTTCCTTCTTCTTTTCTTTTTAAGTGTTAGTTTTAATGAATGCATTTATTCAGAGTCTTTTGTTTCCTAGCTTAGTCAAATATCCTTACTTTAAATGGGTAATTGTTTTCGGATTTCAAGATTCTTTACCATTAAAGATTACTAAGACGAAAACAATTAAGAATAACTATTCTAATGAATAGCTAACTTATCACTGACAAAGAGAGGATCGTCTAGTTTAAGATCCAGGCCCGGTCCTGAGTGAAGGCGAGGAAGGCGACCGAAGACATATTTTTTTACGGTATCTACTATAAAAAGGTATATTTTTGTTAGAAAAAAAATTATTAGAGATCAAACTCTAATTTCTCTAGAGTCCAGGTTTGAACCGTTCAAAAAGTATCAAGCACGAAAAAATAATAAATAATAGAGAGAAATCGTAAATTGAAGCAAACACACGTTTAAGGCTTTTTTATTAATTGTGTTAATGAATAATTACAAACCCTTATATTTATAGTCCCGAAAACCTGACTCTCAAACCCATTAGATAAAAGAAAACCCAAATTTAGTCTAATAAAAAAACTGTACCGTAAAATGGGTTAGTTTTGTTATCAATTGAGACAATTATGGTTGAAGAACTCGATTACGACAATTTAATTAACGATTCTACACGGAAAAATGCAAGAAGATTTATATTTCAGCAATAAACTATATGTTTTATTAAATTTTTTTCTTTTTCTTTTCTTACAAACTATTTATAGATTAATTGTTTTATGAAGTTCTTGTTTCATTTTTTTATTATTTTAATTTTGAAAAAAATATAAAAAGATATATTTTAAAAAGTTAGACGCGGACATCCAAATTGATTGGTCCGGCACAGCTAAGATCAGAACCGATACTTGCACCAAACATCCAAGTGGAAACGATCAGATCAAAGGATTGATAAAATGCAACTTTGATGGAAGTTTTTATAACAAAAAGATAGATATATGCTCAAACAGGCTGGATTTACCGAGATGATCGAGGGTTTTTTTCTTGGGAGCCAAAGGGAGTTAAAACATTTACACCATTGCCTCCTCAATCTCAAGCTTTGTTGGTGGGGCTATGCATGATTTATGGTCAAAGGATATTGTCAAAAATGCGCACATTTTGGCGATCAAAAGTAGATCTTATTGTGGAAGTCCCGGTTTGAAGAAGTTATACTCCGTTGGATTCCAATATAAATCAAACAAAGCTGCAAACTGCAAAGATTTTGTCGAAGTTGGAGTCATTACCATAACATAGTTTGATTCATGTCTCATTTTTATGTTCCAATCTCAATTAATCCTGTAATTACTTGAACACTTGATTGTGTATTAAAATCATTCATTAATGAAATAAATAGATGTTGGAAGTTGGAACCGCAGAGCCCACAAAGCCCAAGGAAAAGAAGTAAACAGAGCACTAATTATGTTGTACAACATAATACTCGTATTAATTCGCACGAATTAAACGCGTTACCGTTTTAATTACAGTAATAATCCATCAAAAACACAGAATCAATCAAATCTCATCATCAACATAAACATCTTTGACTGCTCTCTCTTAATTCACTAAAAAAGTCTAAAACCCTAACATCACCCCTTTTTCAAACTGCGTGAGACCGAAGAAGAAGAAGAAGACGAAGAATAGATACTCAAGCATCTACACACCACCGCAACTACTAAGAATGTCGACTACCCGTAGATTCCGCGGCGGCGAGAATCGATTTTACAACCCACCTCCGATGAGGAAACGGCAACAGGAGCGGGAGAAGAAGAGACTTGAAGAAGAGGAGGAAGAGAAGAGGAAGGCCAAGGAGATGCTCGATCGAACACAGATTACGCCGTCTTCTTCGTCGGAGAAGGAGATGAATCGAACCTTATCCGTTGCTGGATCGCCTGATGAGTGCTCGACCTCCGATTGCTCCGTTCCGGGTCGGGTCTCCACCACCACCACCACCACCGAAAGTTCGTCAAATTTGGGTCGGTTTCTGGAGTGCACCACCCCCGTTGTTCATACCCAATACTTGCCTATGGTAATACTCCGATTTTTGAATCGAAGACTTGGGTTTTGTTCAAAATTTCATTTTGGGGGAAGCTTCACAGATACGAATCAGAAATGTTAACATTGGGTTTCAGGTTTTAGAAATATCCCGTGTGTTTAGGATTATTGGGCAGAATTAGAAACATGTTAAGCTAGAAATTTAGAATTACAAGTATGATGCTTTTTGTGTGCTCACTAATAGTTTGTGTTATATTGCTTCAGACAAGCATCAAGGGGTGGAGAACCCGCGAGCCAGAGCATTGTCCCTATTTCTTGCTGAATGATTTGTGGGATTCATTCGAGGAGTGGAGCGCCTATGGTGTCGGTGTTCCTCTTCTCTTAAACGGGATCGATTCGGTTGTTCAGTATTATGTTCCTTATCTCTCTGGCATTCAGCTTTATGAAGACCCATCTAGAGCCTGCACAAGTAGGAGGTAAGTTTTCTTCCCCATCATTTTGCTTATATCCATATGATTCATATCATTTATGAGTGATCTGGTTCTCTGCTCGTGAGGAACTGAAGTAGGCAAGTTGATTTTTGTCAGTTATGTTCGGAAATGAAGCCACATCTTTTCCTTGGTTGTTCTTATTGTTTGAACGCTTGTTATTTAGTCTGATAGGGAAAAAACCAACTTCTAAAACTGTTCTATGCTAGATTCCCTAGAGATGTTCATTCGGGTGACTAAAACACAACACTTTTCACGCCCTCAACATTAGTCAGTGGACTGCGTTATTTGGCTCTCTCTTAATTCTCAATTGGTTTCTGCCTTGTAGATTTATAAAAGACTGTTTTTTTTTTTTAAATGTGTGTTAACAGGAGAGCTGGCGAGGAAAGTGATGGTGATTCGCCTAGAGGCATGAGTAGCGATGGCAGCAATGACTGTAGAGACATATCTCAGAACTTATACAGAGTCTCTTTGGAAGAGAAGCCATTCGTTGGTTCTTCGAGTGATGAGAGTGAAGTCGGCAGTAACTCTCCTGGTGACCTCGTCTTTGAGTATCTTGAGGCTGCTATGCCATTTGGCCGGGAACCATTGACCGACAAGGCAAGTTTATTATCTCTGCTTATAAATTGGAACAAAAATTGGACCGGCCTCGATTAACATGTTATATTCGCATAGTGTTAAGAACGTTATTTTCTGTCTCATAATTATTTATAACCTTAAAAATGCAGATCTCAAACCTATCATCACAATTTCCAGCACTCAGAACATACAGGAGCTGTGATCTATCGCCTTCGAGTTGGGTCTCTGTTGCTTGGTACTCTATCCAACCCGTCATTTCACACATTTTCACGAGTTTCTTTTTCCAGATCTCTCTCTCTCTCTCTAAATAGTTTTTTTTTTTTCCTCACTTTCATGAAGGTACCCGATATACCGTATACCATTAGGTCAATCATTACAAAACCTCGACGCTTGCTTCTTAACATTCCACTCCTTATCAACACCCTCTCGAGGTAAGCCATCTCTGCATACATTATAAAACGTTTTCTAAAAACAAGCTTATAAAAGCTTCACAAATCACTCTTATATTATTTTGCAAGGTACAAGCAATGAGGACAGTCAAAGCTCAAGCAAATCGGCTGCACCATCGAAGCTTCCATTGCCCTCTTTTGGTCTGGCTTCTTACAAGTTTAAGATGTCGGTGTGGAGTCCAGAGAGTGATGTGGAGGAGAACCAGAGAGTGGGGACTTTGCTACGAGCAGCTGAAGAGTGGCTGAGGCGGTTGAAGGTCATGTTACCGGACTTTAGACATTTCGTAACGCATAATGGTTCGGCGTGGAGATGAAAATTTATAGTCATTTCCAAGATCTGAACTAATAAATAAGGAGTGATATATAGCAAAAGTGAAACGTTTTTAAGCTACTTTTGTTTGTTTTTGAAAAGAAAGGAGAATATGTATAGACGGTGATGATAGTACACATTTGTTATGTTACTATGGAGGCTTTGTTATGTAATTGTTACAGATTTGGAAGAGTAAAAGAGAGAGCTTCTTTTCCGTTCATGTGATTGCTTTGTAGTTTTGTTTTCAGTGCAGATCTTGTATAATGCTGAGGAAATCGTATGAATGTATAGTTGATTACATTACATATCTATTACTATTTTGTTTTATGAATGTCCATATCAAGAAGCTCTCGTAGCTCAGTTGGTTAGAGCACCCGTTTAGTAAGCGGGAGGTCTTGAGTTCGACTCTCAACGAGAGCATATTTTCATTACCCTTTATATTTTTTCTCATTTTCTGATGCATTTTTTTCTTTGGTTTATTATACTGTACATGGTATATTTTGTCCTTGAAGAGTTGCGTACAATAATTGTCATTCTTTTGATAGCTACGTTACGTACGTCCTCTTTTCTTCGGACAGACCATTACACCTCAAAATTTAACTACCATTATTTATTCTCTCATTTATAAGATTTAAATTTATTACAGTGATTCTTGACCAAAAAAATAATTTAATCACAGTGATATTGATTCTCTCTCACATCTGGTTATCTTGGCTCACTCAATTATCAATCGCCAACTCTTGTGTTAATAAATAAAAAAAATTGGTTCAACCACACTTGTGTTAATAATATGGATGCCTCTTTATCTATTTATTCGTTTTAGATTGACAAAAATAAAACTCAATCTACATATCTATTGAGCTAACTCATATTGTTTTTTTCAAAAATGTTTTAAATATTTGAAACACGAACAAACAAATTTGATTCCACTCGACGATAATTGTTGATACACAAAACGAAACAAATTTAACTCTTTCCAAACCGAACCAAACCAAACGTCTTGGTTAATTTTCGTAAGATTGTTTTCAGACAAAAATTCGACGAACTGGAAAAACCGGACCAAGTATCTGATTAAACCGATTGCCCATGGCCCCATATATAGATAGAGAGGTCAGCTCGATAATTGCAAATAACGTCAATATCCACCAAAAAGTTGGGTCAAAGATGGTTTCAATTGGCTAAAGTGGTGGCTGGATTCACATGTGACACTTAATTTTCATATAATGTTTTGATTATTCTTATCCCCACTTACCATCGACACGTTTCATCACGGGGAAGCTCCTCCCCCAAAATAGACATTACAACAACTATTAATTTTGTGGTCACTAACTTTGAGTTGTTTTAATAACAACCTTGATAATAACAGAATAAAATCGCATCAACACCTCTATCAATTACCAAATAATATTAATTTTATAGATAAATGAGTTATTAACAACAAATAACCAACACATAAATCTCTTGGAGAAATAATAGGAAGAATCGGATACAATTTCCTTACATAGATTTAATTAAGATGATCGTAATGGTTAACCACTCGGTTGTGATTTAAGTATTTTGAATGTTTTTTAAGTAGCGTACAACTTTTTTAGTGCCATTTTTGATCATTTTTTTATATGTGAATGTTTTTAGTGGCAAGAAAAGCTATACGTATATATTTTAGTGACAAGAAAATTAATCTGTAGATGTTTTTAGTGGCCAGAAACAAATCATTTTCAAATAGTGGATAACAATTACGCTTATATATAATCATACTTGCAAAGCTTAATTTATATAATCTCAACATTTGCCCTCCATGCATATATTGGAACATGTTCGTCGTCTTCTTATCACTCCTACCAAGTTGTATTCCAATATGTATGGATAATTTATAAAAAATGTAACTAGATATTTTGACATTGTGGTTGAAGAAAAGGGCTCATGAGTTTTGTAGTGGAAAGCAAACATGGGAGGAGATCCACCAATATCACTTACCAAAGTCACATAGTGCGTTGCCGCCACTTTTCCCAATGTTATTGGACACGTACGTTAAACAAATGTGATATTCAAACCTTGTCTGCAAATGTTCAAAAAAAAAAAACATATGTGATATGCATCTCTTAAGTTTCTTATTTTTATTTTAAGTTTTGACCATATAGTGGCAATGCATTTGTGAACTTTTTTGTTTGTTTTGCTATTCTAGCTTAATAACAAAAAGTTTTAAAAAGAAAGTTGGATGATGTTTGATATATCGAATTGAATCGAACAAAACAATTTTTAACAAAAAAAAAACTTTAACGTTCAATTAGTTTAATTTAGGCATATAAATCTAACTAGCTAATATTAAATTTTAGTTATTAATTATAGGGAAAAATTAGGAATTATTAGTAATATTTAAAGCATTGGCAATAAGCAGTTGGTTAATCGAGCATTTTCTTTGATAAAATGTATATGCATGTTTTTTTTTTTAAAAAATGTACATGCTTGTTTCAGAGTTAATTGTGTTATACAACCACGAAAATATTCTACACATATACGTGGTTGTGTGTACATGTAGTACTGTTTTTAGAGAATGCGTTGCCTTAATCATATGCTTGAATGTGCGTTGTTGTATTATTATGTTCCATCTAATGAAAGCTTATATTATATATGTATTTTGGCCATTAATTTAATGCATGTAGGTCACAGACTCATAAGTTATTAAGATAGATGGCATGGCTTATTATTTATAATAAAATCGACTATAATTCTAGCAAACTGTAAGATGATGCAAGAAAATAGGCCCTAAAAGCAAAAAGATTTTATTTTTTCCAACAAAGCAAAAAGATTGGAGAACAATAATAATGATAATATAATTTGTTAAGGTTAGATTTATAAAATAAGTTAATTTATGTTTTCATGTATGAGCTGTATCCACGCATCAAGGGTCTCTGGACCCACTTTTCTCTCAATTATTATAAGTTCCGTACCCCAAAGTTTTAAAATAATATAACATCAACCTCACATATTTTGATATCTTACCAAAATTACCCATATTTTGAGCTCTACGGATACGACATTATCATTAGTTTTTTCCTTCTGTATAGAGTAAATTTCATTTGACGTGCTGTAAGATCATCTGACATAACAATAACATGAGCAACGACAACAAAAGACTATATTCAAACGTTATATCGTATCAATTGTGTTGTGCTATGTTTTGCAACAGATATTATTTATCAGTTCTGCATAAAAATTTGAACAACATAGAAAAAACATATTCAAAAAAAGAAAAGAAAAAAAGCAAATTCATATATATACGTTAGACAATGCAATCTCCGTATTTATTTTAAAAATACACTATAAGTTACATATTTACACATAAAAATCATAGAAGTAAGTTAAAAAGTTAAAAGAAGCAAATTTTGAATATAACTAATTTAACTAAACATCGATCGATTTCTCTTAAACATAAATAAATAAATAACAATCATTTGTACGTTGTACCTCAATTATATTTCAATAGTCTATTTAAGTTTGTTTGGTGTTATATGACCAAGAATAAAAGATCTTCTAGTTTCTTAAAATAGGTAAGAGGATTTGTCATATAGATCAAAATTGTAATTCCAATGATGTTATCTACATATATTGTTGTTGTTTTTCTTTGATTGTTGTAAATGTCTTGATTAACAAAATTATTTGTTTTTCTTGGTTTACAAATAATATCAGGTATAAATACAGGTTTCAATCAGAGATCTTCACCGGGTTTTTGGATTTATGTTAGTGAATTTATAAGATGATGCATTTTGAGAAAGAATATAAAGAAAGTAAAGTTGCCAAAGGTACATATGATCTAATATATCTGGAGAAGAGTTAAAAAAAAATAAAGGGGCATCTCTGCACAACGTATATACGACAGAGACGTGTATATATAACTTAAAATAATACTGTATAAACATTTCCATATATTTTCAGATTTAAATTTAAAAATTATTTTACAGAACAGAACCTCTTAAAAGAAAAAGAAAAAAAAAAATCTGTAAACAGAGAAATCGAGCTTGAAGCTGAGAGACAAAGCCATGCTTTCTTCAACTCTCACATCTCATCTCACCCAAGCATAAATCTTTCTTTCCACTTATTTTTTTCAAAATTTACCCGCAAAATTATCAATTTTTTTTTCCTAATTCTCATCATCTTGGTATCAAAATTTTCTTACTTTTTTGTTTGTCATCTCCAATCTTTCGAATCAAAACCACGTCAATTCCACTTTTGTTTTGGGTTTCTAGGCATATATTCTCTTATTGTTCAAGCTTTTGTGTCTCTTCTTTCGCTTTATTGGACAAGAGATGATAAATCCGGGTCACGGAAGAGGACCCGATTCGAGTGTTGTTGGTGGGTCGTCGAACTCTGACCCGTTTCCGGCGGGTCTTCGAGTTCTCGTCGTCGACGATGACAAAACTTGTCTTAAGATCTTAGAGAGGATGCTCATGAATTGTCTCTACAGAGGTACGATTTCCAAAATTTCGTTTTTTAACTTTTAATCTGAATGTATATCTAATCTCAAAGGCTGTATGGTCTTTCTTGATGATTTAAATAGTTCTTCTGGTCCAATTTGCGGATTTTTTTTTTGTAAAATTTTGTGGATAATTATGGTTATTAATACGGTGGTTGACTATGCCAAATATAGAAAAACGATCTTTGAATTTGACTAGAAATTTTTTCACCAAGTGTTTGAATCACTGTTAGATTCAAGAGTTATATAAGTTCAGTGTTGTGTTCCAAATCATTAAGTGATCAGGTTATAAAGATTCTTCATTTGAGGTTTTATTTCAAGAGATCTCTTAGTTCTCAAGACGAGTGTGATTGAAATTTCTGAAATTTTGTCGAAAAGATCAAAACTTGGGGATTCTGGTATTTCATTTGATCGATTTTAATGTAGTTTTGTCTATTCTCGTTCTTTAAATTTTTGTCTTTGGTGCTATACTTTGACTAAAGTTTTCTGTTTTTTACTCTGATTCTGTTTTTGTTTTTGAACAGTAACGAAATGTAACAGAGCAGAGATCGCATTGTCTATGCTCCGTAAAAACAAGAATGGTTTCGATATTGTCATCAGCGATGTTCATATGCCTGACATGGATGGCTTCAAGCTCCTCGAACACGTTGGTCTAGAGATGGATTTACCTGTTATCAGTAAGTTTATATTCACCCCTTAAAACATCTCAATCGATTTTTATCATTCTCTTGAGATCTGAAACATTTTGAAAACCATTTTGGTTTTAGTGATGTCTGCGGATGATTCAAAGAGCGTTGTGTTGCAAGGAGTGACTCACGGTGCAGTGGATTACCTAATCAAACCAGTACGTATCGAGGCTCTGAAGAATATATGGCAGCATGTGGTGAGGAAGAAGAGAAACGTTTCAGAACATTCAGGAAGTGTTGAAGATGTTGGTGGAGGAGACAGGCAACAGCAGAGGAATGATGCTGATAACAACTCGTCTTCTGCTAATGAAGGGAATTGGAGGAGCTCGAGGAAGAGGAAAGAAGAGGAAGTAGAAGAACAGGGAGAAGATAAAGAGGACACGTCGAGCTTGAAGAAACCACGTGTGGTTTGGTCTGTTGAGTTGCATCAACAGTTTGTTGCTGCTGTGAATCAGCTCGGTGTTGACAGTAAGAGAGAAGAAATAAACTTGTTTTGCTTATGCATTTTGTGTGTGCAAATGTTAGTTTTAAGGTCTAATCTTTAACATATAATGCAGAAGCGGTTCCTAAGAAGATCTTAGAGATGATGAATGTACCAGGGCTAACACGAGAAAACGTAGCCAGTCACCTCCAGGTAGATATGTGACTTAAATATAGTATCACTATCACATTCTCTGTTGTTAATGTGTGCTAAGATTTGGGGACATTGTGGAATTGCAGAAGTACAGGATATATCTAAGACGGCTTGGAGGAGTATCACAGCACCAGGGTGGTAATATGAACCATTCGTTTATGAATGTTCAAGATCCTCTTTCTACGTTGAATGGATTTGATCTTCAAGCTTTAGCTGTTGCTGGTCAGAGCCTCGCACATCTTCAAGCAGCTGGCCATGGCCGGTCTTCACTCACTAAACCGGGGATGTCTGTTCCACCTCTTGCAGATCAAAGAAGCATCTTCAGCTTCGAGAACCCGAAAACAAGACAGACCATGAACCTTGTTGGTAATAACAAGCAGATGAATCTGCTTCACGGTGTCCCAACGGGAATGGAACCGAAACAATTCACAGGCAGTCACATGCGCGTGCAGCAAAATGTTCAGAGTAGTGGAATGCTGATGCCTGTAGCGGATCAGCTACCTCGAGGAGGGCCAGCGATGTTACCGTCTCTCCGGCAACAGCCGATGTTGTCAAGCAGCGTTTCAAGGAGAAGTGATCTCACTGATGCTGTGGCCAGCAGCCGAGTGTTACCAGCCACTACACATTCGGTCTTTAACAGCTTCCCTTTGGCAAGTGCCCCGGGGATATCGATTCCTGTGTCTGTTTCTTGCCAAGAAGAGGTCAACAGCTCAGACGCTAAAGGCGGTTCATTAGCTGCTACAGGGTTTGGTAACCCGAGCTACGACATATTCAGCGAGTTTCCTCAGCAAAACAACAACAACAACAAGCGGAACGATTGGGATCTGCGGAATATCGGTTTGGTCTACAATACTCATCAGGACACATCCGCTTTTTCAACTTCGGAAGCGTACTCTTCGTCTTCCACTCAGAGAAAAAGGCAGGAAGCAGAGTTAACGGAGCAGCAACATCAGCCGCTAAACCGGAGTCTGAATCACATGAACCAGGTTTACATGAATGGTGGTGGCTCGGTTAGAGTGAAGTCAGAGAGAGTGGCGGAGACCGTGACTTGTCCTCCTGCAATAACAATGTTTCACGAGCAGTATAATCAAGAAGATCTCTTGAGCGCTCTTCTCAAGCAGGTTCTCGTTTCTATACACAAAGCCTAAGTTATTATAAAACAAACTTTGCATTTGAAGCTTGGCACTTACTTTTATCAAATGCAGGAAGGTATTCCATCGGAGTTCGATTTTGACGGATACTCCATCGATAACATTCCGGTCTGACCTCAGATACTCTAAGAGTAGACTGCAAGATTCTTTGTAGAAAGAGACTACAAATGGCCATAATCAAAGGGAGATATAGAACGGCTTGTGTGTTGTATCTTTAGATGATATATAATCTGCAGGAAATTCAAAAGCAGATTATAGAAACCAATAATTACTTCTTCTTTTTCCTGGTTATTAGGAGTAATGTGAATTTCTTGGAGATATTTTGTATTTTTGTCCCGAGTCTTACATTGAGTTTTAGGAACATTTGTGTAAATATGTTTCTTATGCGTTTGTTGCTTCATAATAATAAAAGATACGGTGCTAATCCGATCATCAATGAATGAATCTACAAAACACAGGCTTGACAGTTTCTTGCTACTCTTAGATTGGTTCGGTCGTTTGTGAACTTGTATGGATACCGGTATGGAGGACTAGGGACAAATCAATGACCGAGAAAGAGTATATTAAGTATACATACTCTAATCAGAAACAATACAAGAATGGTAAACATATCTTCATAGCACCTATTATATATAGCTTCTTTTCCAACATAGCACCTATATATATATAGCGTCTTTAATGTTTTCTCTTTTTGTTTTCACTTAGAGATCAAACAACCAAAACAATGAGTGAAACTGAGCAAGAGAATTAGAGAGAAAGAGAGAGAGAGAGTGAGAAAAGAAGGAGAAACAAAAAAGAGTGAGAAAAGAGTGAGAACAAGAGAGTTTCTCAAACAAACCTGAGTGAGTTAATAAGAGAGAATGAAGAATGTCAACAGATCAACCTCTTAACCTTTAAGTTTCGGCATGCAGCTTTTACTAACTGAACTAGAAATCCCATTTTATATTTATTTAGCCGATTATTCAAGTTATATGTGTTATACTGCAAAAATCCGAATTGAAATCACGAAGTAAATTTATGAAATTATAAACGATATCTATGAAATAAATTTATGAAATTATAAGGTTTTCTTTTTTTTTTACAATGTTATTTCTTTTATTACAAGTCTATTTCTTTTATTACAAGGCTTTTCTACTGAACCATAAAATTTTATTTCAATTCATACGTAAACAATTTTATAAGCCCGCAAGTTTTATAAAAAATAGTTCCAACAATATGTTTGGCGACTGGGTCCTAAAAGAAACACACTTTGAAAATGTTATCTTATATAATAAGTATGATTTCTCTTAATTTCATTAACATGATCATGTACATATTAGCAAGTTAATCCTACTTTGACACGTATAAAAAGGATTTCTTCCAATTAGATTTTGATATGCATAAAACATTTTCTAATTTAGTTTTCTTTTTCTCTAGGTTTACTTGCGTCATGCTTGTGATTGAGAGTTTTATCTTGACAGGTTTATTGTACTATGTTGGAAATATTTCTCCTCATTAGTTTATATTCTCCGAGAATCAAATTTGAAGCTTTGTAGTGTAAAAACATTAATAATTCTTGATTATAACTACCGCAAGGGACTTTCACATCTAATTAATGAGATGTTAGATTTAAATTTAAAATTATTCAAAAAATTAAAAATGAAAAAACTGTATTTAACTCAGCTACTTTTTTACAGTTAGATTTTAACAAATGTCAAACAAATTTTTTTTTCAGCAGTTTAAATACCTAAAATGGTAATCGAAATAGAGTCATACACTGCATGTTAAGTTGTCCGCTTTTATATTCTTCGTGCATGAAATGTGTAAAATGGAAAAAAATGTGAAAGCTTTTTTACATTCACAATCTACTCTATTCCAGATATAAGTCAGGCCACTCTTCTGATGTCGACACCATACGTGTGGTTCCTAGTGTGGTTCTTCTCACCACACGCTCCTGTTGCTCCTGCACCGTTTTTGCCACCTTTTACAGGATCTTCCTCCTCATCGGCTCCCGCTCCCGCTTCCGCTTCAGCCCCTACTCCCACCTCCGCTCCCACCCTCGGCCCCGCCCCCACTTTCGCCCCCATCTCCGCCCCCACTCCCGGCCCTGTCTCCGCCCCCTCTCCGCCCCCACTCCTGCCCACACCCCTGCACCCACTCCCGCTCCCGCTCCCGCCTCCGTTGCTGCCTCCACCTGATCAGCCACCACTACCATCATGTGATACTATTCAGTAGATATTTTGTCTTTTATATTATATTTTGTGAATTTTAGTTCTATCCAAACTTTATGATTGGTTATGAATTTGTTTTGTTTTCTGTAATAATTCATATGATTCAAAATCCTGCAAACTATGGTTCAAAACCATGAATATCCATCCAGTAACTATTTGGCAAATACAATGACTTGAGTAAATAAAGACTTGCTACAATTTAGGGTTCTTGATCGTCAAAAGCAGATTATAGAAACCAATAGTTACTTCTTCTTTTTCTGGTTATTAGGAGTAATGTGAATTTCTTGGAGATATTTTGTATTTTTGTCCTGAGTCTCCTACATAAAGACTGAGGACATATAGGGTTCTTGATCGTCTAATTTGCAACAAATTAGCAATGTTTTTGCTTCTCTTCATTGAGTTTTAGGAACATTTGTGTAAATATTTTTCTTATGCGTTTGTTTCTTCATAATAATAAAGATACGGTAATAATCCGATCATCAATGAATGAATCCACAATATACAGTCTTGACAGTTTTTTGCTACTGCTTCTTAGATTGGTTCGGTCGTTTGTGAAATTGTATGGATACCGGACCGGTATGGAGGATTCAGAACAAATCAATGACCGAGAAAGAGTATATAAGTATACATACTGAAACTCTAATACAAGAATGGTAAACATATCTTCATAGCACTATATATTAGCTTCTTTTCCAACACACCACCAGCTGAAAAAGAATCGATTTGATTCTCTATTCCAAAAAAACCACAGATCTGGCCGGTTTTCAAGTAAACCGGGAAACAATCAAGAAACTGTATCGTCAACCCATCACAGGAGGCTTCAATACAGCTACACCCGGAGAAGCAAGAGAACCAAAACCGGTAATGCCAGGAGGAAAGCAGAGATATGTCTCCATTGGTGGCCGTTGCTCGTTGGCAGTATAGATGGGAGAGAACACTCCTCACCGTTGAAGAACACTTTGCTCGGGAAGCCATCTCCTCCACGGACATTGATTCCCGGAGTCAGTTTCTTGGTGAAGGAAACAACGGACTGTTGTTTCCCAGGAACCCTAGGGTTCTTCAAAGGATTGTCACCGTCTCTTTCTGCTACGAGATAGTTCAATCCGGGAAGACCCTCCATGAAGATAGTATTGTTCTCCCCGTTGATACCAAGTGTACTTGCGTTGAACGAGTAAGCTTTCTCGAAACCTGGTGCAGCGTTTTTCATCTGAAAAGCAGTAAACCAATCTGCAAAGTTTGTTTCTCCCCAGTTAAAGACTGTGATCCGAGCTGTCCACCCGCCTCGGTAGTCAGTAGCCAAGTGCCAGTTGATGCTAACTCCACAGTTATCCCCACAAGGCATTGGGTTTGGCACGGGCCGGTGTTTTAGAATAGACCAAGTCACGGTAAGTTCGGTTCGGTTCTCGAATGGAACCAGGAGAGCTTGTTGAGGGAGAAGAAGAGCCGGGGTGGTTGTGCTGCACGTGCGAGCCGCTTTGTTGCTTGAACACCCACAAGCGCAAGTCTTGCATGGTATGATCGAGTCATTGAAGTAGGCAGAGAACGATACACAGCATTTTGGAGTCGCGTCTTTTGGCTCGGTGATGTTACAGACCACCTGCCAGCTCGCGAAAGCTGTTCTGTTCGAAGGTAATCCACTAGGATCAATGAACTGGCTCGGGCTCACTCGAACAGGAGGGCCACACTTGTAGTCCGGGTTAAGTGTACCGTTGATACGCCAGTTCTGAGGAGGTGAAAGAGCAGAGATGTTAAGATCAGGAGGCATTTTGTACACCTGCATCTGGAAAGATGAGATCGACTTGCTAGGATCCATAGACCGTGGCAGAATCGTCCCGTTTCTACAGCAAAATGGGATACGGCCATACTCAGTATCATTATATTTCGTAAGAGGGAGGTCAATGATGGTTGGCCGTCTTGCACAGCTTAACACTTTGGAGAATTCAAGACCTTGATAGTACTTGGCTTGTGGGCCATTGATACAACCTGATGAATCAACAAGACTCGGGTAAGCACCTTTCATGGTGTTGATAAACTCATCTCGCATCCAGTCAAAACTTAGTTTCCAGTTATCCAGCCGGCCAAGCGGGTTATGGTTCTCCATGGTGACTTGTGCCAGATAATCTGATGCAGATGATCCGATCACATCGTACATGATAGTGAGATCTCCATTTTTTCGAGGAAGGAACTTATTATCAATGATGTCTGAGTTTTCATAGTCTGGATCCGGCATACAACATACTTGCAGAACATTTTTACCTGGCAAAACATAGAAAAATTGCAAGTAAACCACAAAGAAAGCAATAGTCAAAAAGAACAACACCCTTCAAACTTACTTATGCTTTGCAGCACACCACAATACAAAACGATTCCTAGAATCAATTGAAAAGATTAACTCTCCCACGTCAAGAAATATCTTTCATCAACAGATTCATATTTAGAATATGTGCTTAAAGTGGATCAATTCATATTCTATCACCTCAAATTCTTAAGGCTCCGATGATTACCCTTGAGTCTTGATCAGTCACAAAGAATCCAATGTGATAAGAATCCAATACAGACTCCACATTACATTTGACTAATTCAAACGTTAGGTGTAAAATAAGAAGCTAAACAAAACAATCAAGACTTTTTCCACGAGTGAGCACATGGGATCTAAACAAAGCGATTATTGCTGGAGTTTGACTCTCTCTAGTAATCTAAGCATTGCATAACTTTCTCCTTGATTATAGGGATCTACCACTAGATACTTCATCCTTAACATATCACAAACCAAGATCAGTAAACCCAACTCCTAAATATAGCAAACCAAGATCAGCCAAATCAGAGCTTAAATTACTATAAAATTCTAGCCATAAATCAAGGAACCTTGGAGCTTTGAGATACCAAACTCTTGGAAACTAAGATGATGTCATTGAGTATTTTTTTGTTAAAAACCTTTTTGGGTGGCTTTGGGACACTTCCATCCATCAGTAGCGAGAGTGAGATTCGTAGGAAGCGGCACATTCGGCGGCGCCACTCCGAACTGCGTCCCGACGAGCTCGACACGCGCTTGCATCTGGGTGACGTCACCGGCCGTCTGAATAGCCGACTTCAAATCCGACGACGGATAACCGGCGAATACGGTGCCGTTCCCGACTCTCGCCGGGAGGCTCGAGCCGTCGGAGAGCACGGCGTTGGAGGCGGAGACGAGAATCTCGCGGTGGGCGAATTTGACGAAGACGCGCCATGATTTGAGCTCGTCGTGGCCGTTGTTGAGCACAGTGATGAGAGATTCGAACCGGTACGGCTGATTGGTTGAGTCGGTGGGTGGGATCTTAGATCCCTTGGTGTGAGTGTACGAAACGAACACGCCGTTGCATAGATCGGAATCAGGAGGCGGAGACGGTGACGCAGGGGATGTATTGGGTTCGGATTGAGACGCCGTCAGGGGAATCGTGGCGACGAGGACGGAGAGTAGAAGTAACCGATGAATGGTTGAGTTAGTACGACTCAAATCCATTGAACCCTAAGAATCTATTTTCTTAGTAAGAAGAGAAGCTGTTTGTTTTGAATTTGAAAATTTTCAAAACTGAGAGAGGAGAGAAAGGTTAAAGAGATGATGGATCCATAAAGCGACCGCGTTAGTGAGTTTGAGATGAGCTGTAATGAAATGTGCGTATTGCAAATTCAAATTTCCAAAAGAGCCTCGATTAGAATTTTCTTGTCTCCTTTGAGTTTTTTTTTTTTTTTTTTTCTGAAACTCAAACCACTTTTTTATTTATTAGACAAATACATTGGTTGCATTAGTATACAAATGAAGAAGATCCGACGGAAAAAATAAAGGAAAACGAATAAAGAAGATAAGTGTTAAATATGAAATCTTCTAACGAACAATCCTAGTAGATCCGTTTTGATATATACTTTACGAGGTTCATGAATTAGAGCGAACATATGTGGAAAACTCACAAATGATCGTCAATTCACTGATTTTTGCAAAAAAAGGGCTAATCATCCTGATTTTATACCATATGGAGACAAATATAACGAGTTTGTCACTAACTATAAACATAACGGAAATACGCTGACGTAAGAAACCTTTTTTTTTGGTAAACACGCTAATGTAATTCTAAGAAATACGCGACGCATTTAGCAAAAGAAAAAAAAAAGAAATACGCGACGACTCTCTTGTAAACTAGAACATTTTGTTGTTTCAACCATAATTTTTTTTTTCCAGATTGTAAATTTTCAGATGTCATATCATTTGTACCATTAGCTACAAACTACGCGTTACACTCTTACGGCGAGATCTAATGTGTCCAACTATTCATATGTGAGAGAAATCAACACCACTCAAACTTTTTGACATTTTTTTTTTTTATAATTCAGTTATTCCGGCTAAATTAAGGGACTGCCGGCAGCGCAGCTAAAGATTATAAATCTGGATTATACACCACCGTATCATCTCTCCAACACCGACTAATCCTGGAGTTCGGAGAAACTTTGTGAATGCCCCGATGGCCAAATTAATTAAATGTTGTAATTCTGTTTCTACGGGAAGTTGATTCCTGGTCTAAACCAACAGAGCAACTCTCACCAAAGAAAGGAACCACCCACTACCACCACTTGGTTTAAAACACTTAAAAGTTAAAATAAAAATAAATTTGGATTATTTCTCGATTTGTGTGTTATCTTTACGCAGAGGCCATATTAATCTTTTTTATATCGTTCCAATTTTATCGGATATCTCTGAAAAGAGACAAATTTTTTGAATTCTTTACTTTCTGTATACACCACAAAAATATAATTTTCTGTATACTTTTTATGAGATTTTCCAAAGAGTTGCTCTATATTCTCCAACAAATTTGATGAAGGAGAAATAATTGGAGCCCAAGGTGTGTTGCTCTATAATTAACTGTCACCGCATCTTAAAGGGCTTCCCACATAAAATATCCAATTTTCTTTTACGTTTTAAGATTCCAAACATGTTCTTTAAGCAGGTTTATCGATGGTTTTTGCATGAGGTATCATTAGCAACCTCTCAATGAGCACCAAATAACCTCCAGATTACGTGGAATTAGGATTCCTATATCAAAAGGATAAGAAGCAAAAATCAAACCTGCTTACAAAGCTCTTAGCTTATTATATCTTTAAATCGTAAACGAATCGAACTTCAAAACAAATATGAAAGCCCAAACGAAATGAAAAGCCCAAAACATAAGTAAAACGTAAACCCCCACCACCACCCCCCACCCCCAAAGTAAGAGAGGCTACGTCAGAAAGTATAGTCAATCTTCCTTCGTTATAAGCTTAATGAAACAGAAAACCAATGAGAAATCTTCATGCCAGTCAAATACTATGTTGACTCAACCTTTAGTTTATTGCAGAAACCCATGTGAGTTTCTTATGCAATTTATTATTATTATTTTTTGTTAAAAAGTTCTTGATAAGAAATCTTTAGTTTATGTTGGTTTATTGGTAAAACCAGATATGGGTTTCTTTAAAAAAATGATCAAAAGGAAGATGACAAGAAATCCAATCCATTTTGTTTTCCAATTCATTTTCTTACTTTTGTCGACAAGAATATTGTTACTTGGAAGAGTTGAAGAATTGCTCTGGTCTTGCAACAAGCTGCATACAGCAGTTATCGACAATGATTTCGTTGTAGGTGATGCTTGGGTACTTTTTAGCAACTTCTTGGCAAAATTCCAAGAACAAACCATCAGCTAGTTTCGTGATGTTGGCCTTGTGCATTGCTGTAACTTTCTTCCTGTTATTCAAGTAGGCATACTCGAACGCATACTTTGCAATACGCTCCGAACAGAATTTTGTGATCACTTAGCATAACAATAAGTATCAGAAACATCTTGGATAATACCAGTGGCAATCCCATATAAAAAATAATGATGATCAATGTAAATCTATGAATGTCGACTTCAAGATCATGGACATATCACAATGACATCAACGTTCTCGTGATGAGAAGCTAAACCAAGCAAATTGAAACAGTTGACCAAAGACGCGAAGAGATCGAGCCATGTAAGTAGCCCAGAAGAAAACGACGGTCATTAAAGCCATGTAGCCTCCAAGGACAATTCATGTTGCGAAGATTTCTTTGAGTTTCCAGCTATCTGGTGTAGGAGAAGGCACAACTCTATCCTTTGAGATAGTCATGATTATTCCAGTTTTGTAATTATTAATGTTAAGTTAGCTATGTTCTCTTTTAGAAACAAGTTTTTAAAAGAGAGAAGAAAAAAAAACTCACCATCGTTTAAGATAGCAATGATCAAAACCATGAATGGCGAAAAGTCGAACTTCCATATTAGAGCAATGCACATGAACCCAAACTGTAAAAAAAAAAGGTTCAGAGACAGATCATGAAACAAAGAAAACATTTACTCAAGATAATGATTATTCAAGATTCAAGAATATATAAACATCTAAAACCGAATCATATGCATGCAAGAATCGAATCCAAACACCTAAAGCGAAATCCAAAATCCAGAATTCCAAATCAATCCCCAAAGAAAATCAAACCTTAAACCTACACCCAAATCAATTTACAAGGGACAAATATCACTTGTAAAGCATAAAAAGAAGATTGGTAAACGAAATTACATGTCACGAAAGGATTCAGAAGATCGGAATCTTCAGAATTTCTCATCAGTCAGATCAGTCGGTGATGCGCCGCCGCTGTTCAGGAGGAGATTGGAAGACAAGAAGGCGGCGGTGATGCGATTGTACACGGTCGAGGAAGACGCTCGTCGACGATGGACACCACGAGGAGGGATCGAGTAGGGATTGGAGAAGTCGAAAAGTCTTTCTCGACGAAGGAGAAGAAATGTTCGAGACAAAAAAAATTCTCAAACCAAAAAATTTTCCAACTCTGGAACCAATCACAATCTGCCACGCATCTAGGAAGGATCGATCCTTCAAATCCCTAAATTAGGATCGCTCCTTCTACTTAAACCTATTTTTCAATTAAAAAAAAATCTATTAATTGATTAGAAACTCATCGAGAAACCCTCAATAATCATGGTCTAAATGATTTGCTTTTCTTGGTTGTCACAGAAATCATCTGCCTCGTCACAAAGGTAAAGTTAATAAAAATAAATGATGATCTTATCTTCAACCGCAACTCGTACCACTTGCTAAACGGTAACCTATGATTTCTATATTTAATTTCTACACATAAACTTGCCGCTGCAAATAGTAATTTTTGAAAAATGTTGCAGAAAACGCAGCTTTACTAAACAAATATTAAGATCTTACAACGATGAAAAATGTTTCATGTTTTGTTGAGAAATTAAATCTGAATTGAGTTAAAAGTACAAGAACGATGATCATATTATGATTCATTATGGATATTCGCGGATAAGATCAGTTTTAGTTATACGTCCAAATCGGCAAATCCTAGTATATCTTTAGATAGTTTTCATTTCCCTTTCGTCTTGTCCTGTTTTAGATAAGAAACCTTATTACTTTCGATTATTTATGCAATCCAAACTTTTGAATATTGCAATTTTGAATCGATATAAAGTTTATATTTATTTATCCATATATATAAATACAGACGCGACATTCGTTCTATCCATTTTCCTCGAATTGCGAGTGGGTTTACGTAACCTTGTTTGGCACCCAAAAAGAATTTAATGATTTTTGAGGAAAAAAACTAATTTGATAAATTAATTTCGATGTAATTCAGATTTATCTTATGAGCGAACGGACAAATTTGCAAAAAACCCCATTAAAGCTGGAGATTTAGGCCTTCTTCTTCTCCTCCTTCCTTCCTTCCTCCGAATCAGTCAACTATCAAATTCTCCTCTCAGAGATCGCCGGAGTGACTGTTTCCCGCCGAAGAAAATGAGGATTGACGAGAACGAAGGCGTCTCTGCTTCCAGCAAGCACCTAGTCTTCGCTTACTACGTCACTGGACATGGTTTCGGTCACGCCACTCGTGTTGTCGAGGTTCCCTCTCCCTCTCCCTCTCTCTGCATCGGTTTCATCTGTGGTTCCTGCGTTTTGTTTTATCTTCCATCGTTGGTTCGATCGTTGTTAAATCCGGCCTAATTTGTTGCATTTCGTGGTGTTTCAGGTTGTTCGTCACTTGATCGCGGCGGGGCATGATGTTCATGTCGTCACCGGTGCGCCTGATTTCGTCTTCACATCCGAAATTCAGTCTCCGAGGCTAAAAATTCGAAAGGTTTTTCTAACTCAGTGACTTCTACTTCTGGCGATGGTTTTAATAGCTACTCGAAATATGGGATTCTTATGTGTCGTTTTACTGCGATTTTTTAGGTTCTTTTGGATTGTGGAGCTGTGCAAGCTGATGCATTAACAGTCGATCGTCTTGCCTCGTTAGAAAAGGTTTACTCATTTGATCAGTTCTATGGTTCTTGTCCATGTTGGTCTTCCATTGTATGTAACTTTGACCTTGTTATTGATGCTGGTGTGCTTAGTATGTCGAAACTGCTGTGGTTCCTCGAGCTGCAATATTGGAAACAGAAGTGGAGTGGCTTCATTCTATCAAAGCCGATTTCGTGGTAATTTTTTTTGTTCACAATCTCAGCACTTTTATCAGCCCAACCGTTATTTTCTCTGGACTCTTGCTTTGTATTCCATCGTTTCCTACCAAGAGAAATTTTCACATTTGATATAAACAGGTGTCTGATGTTGTCCCTGTCGCGTGCCGTGCTGCGGCTGATGCTGGGATACGTTCTGTCTGTGTCACCAACTTCAGGTTACATATTTGCTGTGCTACTATCCATTTTTTGTTTGTCTTGTTTGGCCTGAAATCTTCTCCTGGTTGTAGTCCACGTTCAGAGACTGTACTGTAATTCTGTTTCCACCATTCAAAATGTCGAGTTTTTGTGATCAAGTTTTCACCTCCCCTGGTTTAGTAGGAAATGTTTATAGTGCAATAGTTAATTCTGATTTGAATTTTGTTTCTTGATGTACTTTTAGCTGGGATTTTATCTATGCTGAGTACGTGATGGCTGCTGGATATCATCATCGCTCCATCGTTTGGCAGGTAGAATTTTTTTGTAGAACCTGCAAATACTATCTTTTCTTGGTTAATAAGATGTCGTCAATACTCAATTTTATGATTGGCACGTAACTGTGGTTAATACTGAATTTCCTTAGTTGGAGTTAATACTTTTCTTCTCTGACATAGATAGCTGAAGATTATTCTCATTGCGAGTTCCTTATTCGCCTCCCAGGATATTGTCCAAGTATGCAGCATTTCTGATTACCATTTGCTTGTTAAAAAAAAAGGTTATTTCAATTCTTCACCTTACCTTTATTTCCTTGTTATCTCGTAGTGCCTGCTTTTCGTGATGTCATCGACGTACCATTAGTAGTGAGGAGACTTCATAAATCTCGCAAGGAGGTCTGTTAGCAACTTTTCATTGATCTTATCTTCCGTCGGACAAATAATCCAAATATAATCTGTTACCCCTTGATCAGGTGAGGAAAGAACTCGGGATTGCTGAAGATGTGAATGTTGTTATACTCAATTTTGGTGGACAGGTCTGGCCGTTTGTTACCATTTGATAGTTTAATGACTTTTATTCTTAATTTCTCCAAGCCATTGCTCTGATTTATGATCAATGTGTATCTGCGTTGTTGGTCACTGATATCTTACAGACATAAGATATCTTATAGACATTCTCATGTCTTTAATCTCTTTATTTTGGACTGCACAAAAGACCTAATGCTCATCTGCAGCTATTTTGTCCTTTTCTCATGTGCAGCCCTCAGGGTGGAATTTGAAGGAAGAATCACTACCGACTGGTTGGCTGTGTCTGGTACCTTATAACAGTTACCCTGCGTCTGTTTGTGTAATTTCTCAAGTTGAGGATTCTGTACTGTTTATTAAACTTATTAATATGTTGTTCAGGTTTGTGGCGCATCTGAGACCCAGGAGCTTCCACCAAATTTTGTAAAGCTTGCTAAGGATGCTTATACGCCTGATATTATAGCTGCATCTGACTGTATGCTTGGTCAGTATGTAACCTGATTAAGAAATATTCAATAAATTATACGGCTACTTGCGTTTCCATAATAGCTGTTTCCATGGTTTCAGGGAAAATTGGTTATGGCACAGTCAGTGAAGCCCTTTCGTACAAGGTGCCGTTTGTCTTTGTACGCAGAGATTATTTCAATGAAGAACCTTTTCTGAGAAATATGCTCGAGGTTCAGCCATTTCCTCTTGTCATTTTGACTTTCTTGTCCTTAATAACCTTAGTTCTATCATTTTAAATATTTGGACTGTATGTTCACATTTTCTGGTCAAATTCTTGGGCAGTTTTATCAATGTGGTGTTGAGATGATTAGGAGAGACCTATTAATGGGCCAATGGAAGCCATATCTTGAACGTGCAGTTAGCTTGAAACCTTGCTACGAGGGTGGCATCAATGGTGGCGAGGTAGTTGTTCCATCTTGTTAAGATTCGGAGAATGGATTAAGTCCTTTCCTGAATTTCATACGGCCTGTAAACTAACTTCCCCTTTTTGCACACTGGTGAAATGTTAGATTGCAGCTCACATCTTACAGGAGGCAGCCATTGGAAGACATTGCGCATCAGATAAGGTATATGTCATATCTAAATAGGTAAATCATATTTCATCTAGATACTATTAGGTTTCCGGAATACTGTGCCATGCAAAGTATCGTATGCATGGGATCCTTTGATAAGATTTTGAATCTTATCAGCAGAATCCTTCTTTAAAGAAAATTATGTTGGAAGTATTTCAGTTGGGGTCTTCTGTATGTTACAGTTAAGTGGTGCAAGAAGATTACGTGATGCGATAATCCTGGGATATCAGCTACAGAGGGTACCTGGAAGGGACATTGCTATTCCGGAGTGGTATTCAAGGGCTGAAGATGAACTAGGTCAATCTGCTGGATCATCACCTACAGTTCAAGCGAATGAGAGCAACTCATTGGTGGAGTCGTAAGTATTGGTTTTTGTCTGACTATTTCCAATTGTTCTCTTTCTTTTTCCTCATCCCTTCACTTATCTTACAGGTGCACCGATGATTTTGATATCCTTCAAGGCGATGTTCAAGGTCTTTCAGATACATGGACTTTTCTTAAGAGTTTAGCCAAGCTAGATGTTATTCATGATTCTGAGAAGAGTATGGAGAAAAAAACCATGCGTGAGCGGAAAGCTGCTGGTGGGCTCTTCAATTGGGAGGTTACATATATTTCTTGTTTTATTGACTCTTTTTGTAGCTCTAGTAAGCATTATACTGAAAAGATATAGAAAGAAATAGTGGCCTTAGTTCTTGCCTAGTGCTTTCACTGCCTTGCAAAAATCAACTTCCAGCTTTTCCAGAAGCGTGGTTTTACTATGAATATTCTTGGAAGATACAATTAAATAATGGCATCATTTCTTTTAGTTAGTGGAAGCCTCATTCATAAGGAACAATTTTGCCATCAGGTTAAGTTAGCCTCTTATAACTCTGAGTTGGGTTGTTATTTGTTGAGTTACCTCTATGCTTTTGCAGGAAGAAATCTTTGTTGCCAGAGCACCTGGAAGGTTAGATGTGATGGGTGGAATTGCTGACTATTCAGGGAGCCTTGTCTTGCAGGTCAAAATTCTCTAGTATTGGTTTCGCGGGTCACTTGTTTCTGGTTTCCTATTTTTGTTTGGTATCTACTGCCAAAGAGTATATCTTCTGTAGTTCAACTGATTGCATTTTTCTAAGTTTCTTTCACACAAAATATATTATGTCTTATGTATTATTTAGTAAAAAACCCCATAAGTTCCTCCTTGCCAGAGCATCGTCTATTTCAATTGACCACAACAATTTCTTTATCTATATACAACTTCAGATGCCGATAAGGGAAGCTTGCCATGTAGCTGTTCAAAGAAACCATCCTGGAAAACAGAGACTGTGGAAACATGCGCAAGCTCGACAGCAAGCTAAGGGACAAGTACCAACACCAGTTCTGCAAATTGTAAGTAAGAGTATTTGGATTAAGACTCCTTTTTTTTTGGCGAACTGAAGTCTTAAATATGCATATCTATGGGCTTATTTTTGCAATAAAGTGGATTGTCGTAGCTTAAGACTTTGCTTTGTGGTCGTGCTGAGATTCCCTTGAATCTTTGTGTTTTAGGTCTCATATGGATCGGAGATCAGCAATCGCGCCCCTACTTTTGACATGGATTTGTCTGATTTTATGGATGGAGATGAACCAATTTCTTATGAAAAAGCAAGGAAGTTCTTTGCTCAAGATCCAGCACAGAAGTGAGTCTTTCCTCTTTTGTATGAACTATTTCTTAAGTTTGCTCTGTTAACAAGGTGGTAATATGGTCCAGGTGGGCAGCATATGTTGCTGGGACAATCTTAGTATTGATGACAGAACTTGGTGTGCGTTTTGAAGATAGCATCAGCTTGCTGGTGCGATTTTTTCCATCATTTTGTTAGAATTTATCATTCTCTGCTGCAGAATCCCTCCTGATTCAGACTAGTTTCTTAAAAAGTCCAAGACCTGCGTCCATCATTTGGCTCTTGGTGCTGTGCATATAAGATAAATGTTAGAGTTGACTGATAATTATTTGTCTTCTTAGGTTTCTTCTGCTGTGCCTGAAGGTAAAGGTGTATCTTCATCTGCAGCTGTGGAGGTGGCAAGCATGTCCGCAATAGCTGCTGCCCATGGTATTCAATTTAACATATTGTCATAAATGATAGTCATACGCTCACGAACGTTTGTTAAAAAACATAGCTGAGTATACCATATAAAAACACTGAAATTTTGATTTTATGCATCTTAGTTTTGTTTATTCCAACAACTCAATATAAATGTGCAGGACTAAGTATCAAGCCCCGAGATCTTGCTATACTCTGCCAAAAGGTTTCATGTTCAGCATTTTGTTTCCAAACTTTGTGCAATGTTTTGGTTTACTAATGCTCTTCTGTTTCCTGGTAGGTGGAGAATCACATTGTTGGAGCTCCATGTGGTGTTATGGATCAGATGACTTCGTCCTGTGGAGAAGCCAACAAACTGTTGGCCATGATATGCCAAGTAGGTTTTAGTAACGCCTAAGCTAGAAGTAAAAGATCACTATTTTTATAGTACATATGATATCTCTTCTTTCTGGACTAGATCTACTCCTCTTTTTTAACTTTTCAAACAAACTGTAGCCTGCAGAAGTAGTTGGGCTTGTTGAAATTCCCAACCATGTCAGATTTTGGGGAATTGATTCCGGAATTCGACACAGGTAAATGGGTTTTCTTTACCAGTATCGTTTCTGTTTTCCTCTTAATTGTTATACCTTTAATTCTTCACGCACTTCATACTTTTTAAGTTCGCTAGACGTAAAAACTTAATTTTTCTACGTTTACTTAAAATATTGGAGATTCACTTGAGCTTTTATATTTCATCTCCCAACACATCTCATTTCTGTTGAATAATTGGCTTTATCTCGCAGTGTTGGAGGTGCAGACTATAGGTCGGTCAGAGTTGGTGCCTACATGGGGCGGAAGATGATTAAGTCAATGGCGTCTTCTATTCTGTCACAATCAATGTCAAGTGCTATTGGAGGCAACCCGGAAGAACTAGAGGATGAAGGGATTGAGCTACTTGAGACTGAAGCTTCATTAGATTACCTGTGCAATTTGTCGCCTCACAGGTGAGAACAGAAGTAGTTGAAACCATCCATGGTCTCATCGTACAAAATATAACGAACTATAAGCATTTCATAATTCACGCACCAGCATATTATCAGCTAATCCACATAGTTCTTTCTGATTATGCTGCAGATATGAAGCCCGTTATGCAGATAAGCTTCCAGATTTTATGCTGGGTCAGACATTCATTGAGGAATACTCTGATCATGATGATCCAGTCACAGTGATTGATCAAAAGCGTTCTTACAGCGTCAGAGCTCCTGCCAGACACCCTATATACGAAAACTTCCGGGTCAAGGTCCGTCTTTTAATGTTTAACAGTTTACATATGTAACAATACATAAATTCTTCTCGTCTTCTGCTTTTTAATTCTTTTCTGGTTTTGGTTGATATCTATGGTGCTTCTTGTGTAGACTTTTAAAGCCCTTTTGACTTCTGCAACGTCAGATGAGCAACTTACTGCTCTTGGGGGACTTCTTTATCAGGTATCACTTCAAAACTACCGGATTTCGTCTTGTCTGAATGCGGAAAGAAATCGAGACCGAGAGTTCAAGTTACAGATTGAGTTTCTTCTTGATCATTGATTTAACATCTTGATGCTCATTTGGCTGTCCTTGTTTGTTCAGTGTCACTATAGCTACAGCGCGTGCGGGCTAGGATCAGACGGAACTAACAGGCTGGTCCAGTTAGTACAAGGGATGCAGCATAACAAGTCTAAAACCGATGACGGAACTTTATATGGAGCCAAAATCACCGGTGGTGGATCAGGTGGAACAGTCTGCGTCATAGGCCGTAACTCATTGCGCAGTAGCCAACAAATTCTCGAGGTATATATTTACTTTGGGTTCTATTCACTTCAAATTTTCCAAGTTAGTAGTAGGAACTTTGGTTATATAATATATGTATACATGATGTGGTCAATGGATATATAAATGTAATGGTGGTGAAATGTTCAGATTCAGCAGAGATACAAAGCAGCGACAGGGTATTTGCCACTCATATTCGAAGGTTCCTCACCTGGAGCTGGCAAGTTTGGTTACCTCCGAATCCGACGTCGTACTTCTCTTTGATTCCATTCAACCTCTCCCCTAATTGGGTAATAGTCTTTTATTTATCTTGCGATACGTTTCTTAAATATATTGATATAGCCATAGGTAAATCATCTAAAAAATAATTATAGGTCGTTCTTCTCTCCACTTCCAAATAATAATAGGATGCTAAATGGGATCTTAGTATTATTATTATTTTCTTTCTTCATGTGTACAACGTTATGTTAAACGAATATCTTATGCAAAAGAACGATTACTCTTCACTTACTGTATATGTTAATTTGAAACTTGTTCATTGTGTTTGTCATATACTCGTGTAATCGTATTCCTTTCAAGTTTTGTTTTCATTGTGAAGCGTTTGGTTAGAAACCTTATTAAAATTAGAGAAATTTACAATTTATGGTTCTTTTCCACTTTATATTTACATTTCATAGTACTTTACTTTTAACTGGTACTTTATTTGAGTTATCCCTACCAAAAACCCATCATTACCCTTTCCACCATCACTTTTCACTAAACCGATTATTATCAAATCAAATTAAACCAACTACATTTTTTAGATCGCTCCCAATTTCTTCCTCTTCTTTAACGACATCAGTCCCAGTTTTTTCCTCTCCTCTCCTCATTCTAGCTTGTTCTCTTTTAGATCTATTTCGCTGTTTTCCATATTTTTTTACAAAAACTCGGCTATGGCTCCATGCTTTACCTGTGATCACCTCACTGCACGAATTCCGATAAAAAAGAAGATGATGATACAATCTCTGGTGAAAGAGGAAGATGATGAATCACCACACACCAAATCTGGGATATGGTCACATCCACACACACGGACAGCAATCTTTGAAAGAGGAAGATGATGAATCACCACACACCAAATCTGGGATATGGTCACATCCACACACACGAACAACAATCTCTGGATATGTTTTTGTTGATACGATTACATCCATATGGCTAAAACCATATGACAAAATCCATATATCCAAACTAATTCTATATTGTTGTTTATATATACCGTCCCTTATATATATGCGTATGGCTACATCCATGTATTTTACACTTGGAAGTATCCACTAGATCATATCCACGCATCCACCTAATTCATAGTCGTGTATTCATTGTTATAGACCTGTAGTAACATGGTTATGCATTTATTATATTATATTCAGTGTTAGTGTCATGATTAAGTGGACAAAACTATATGGTTTAATATATAAGTTTCTTGGACACATTATTATGGCATGTTTGTATGGACACGTGATAATATGAAGCTCCATTTCTCTATGGACATAAGTCACATAACCATATAATCATGCACAACTAATATATCGGAACAATACATATGGTCACGATACACATAGGTCTTCATTTTTCAATAGTGTATTATTGCTATATTTTTAAATTATCCACATCTACATGATTTCTCACTTTATTAATCGAACCTGTCTTTATGTACATAACCATATGGAATAAACCCAAATATATTGTACTTCGTGGATATAACCATATGGACATATACGCAACTATATTGTACTTAGTCTTATATAGCCACATTATATGGACATAACCAACTTGTCATACCTACTGGTTTTTACCGTAAGCAGGACTATATATATGTAATTTGAGATGCCCCATTATATTCATTCACATACGACTATTATCCAAGTTACTTAATATCACCTTCGATTACCTGGATTTACTTATTGTCAATGTACACAATTGACCATCTAATTTTTAATGCCAGTGTAATGGTCACGTACACATCCACAGCTTGAGCTAGCTCATGCCACATCAACAAATAAAATATGGCTCCAATTGTCAACAAACCAAAAAATTCCGCTATAACAGCTTAATTACATGGTAGCGACTATATGGTATATATAGTTATGGTTAAAGAGCTTCATTCATATTGGTATATACTCATGGTTGTGTAGTCATGGTTATGGAGCTGTTGTAATATTGGCATTCTCACATGTAAAACAGTTTTATGATTAAGTGGACAACACTGTTGATTTAGTATATACGATTTTTTAGAAGTACATGGTAGCAACTATATGGTTGCATTGTCAATAATTGTCTTTCATTTTGCTTATGTCGGAGTTCTAGCTATAATGGACTTGGCCACCATCGGTAATACATCATGGACATGGTTACGATAGACAAGATATCATGGATATGGTTACCATGGAATAGATATCATGTACACAGCTTGAATATCACTATCTCACCTAGCTCGTACTCGTCTGACTTCACAACTCCTTCGCCGACAGTTTCGGAGCAATGTCAGCTTTGTCGACAGATTCGTGACGGCGAAAAGACTCTTGTTCGAGGATCAGTGAGCTTCCACGAGATTCATCTCCAGTGAGAGATAAGAGAGTAGAAGAGAAGAGGAGATTTGAGGGAGAGCGAGCTGAAATCTAAGAGCGAGAGAAGAAGAGAAGAGGAGAACTGAGAGAGAGCAGAAATCTAAGAGCGAGAAATATAATCACTATATGGAAAGAGAGCAAATATCTAAGAGCAAGAGACATGGTCACCAGATCTGAGAAAGAGATAGAGAAAGAGAAAGACTAAGCTCAAGGAGAGCTTAAGGCGAAGAAGGAGATACGGAGAGAATGAGAGAGATGTGTTTAGCCTTTTAATTATTAAACCGTTTTCAAATTTGGTTAACTAATTTTATTCGAACCATTTGCTGATAATTAAATTGGAAGGAGAGGACTGAAAAGGATTTTCACGTCTATAAACTATAACAAAGTGCTATCTTATTTGAAAGTGCTAAAATCTGTAATTAAGAACTCAAAAAGAGCTATAGAGTGTAAACGTCTCTTCAAATTATAGTTCAATGAGAAATAGTAATCAAATTTGGAAGTAGTAAACCCCTTAGTTAAAGTACAAGAATATGAAAATAGTGAATACGCTAAAAGCCTAAAAGCAAGTTGAAGGGGTGGGGCTTTGGTTAGAGCATGTACATCAGTGAACCCCTAAGGGTTCACCAGAAAGAAGTTCATCAGAATATAATAACTTTTTTTTTTGGTTTTAGGTATTTTTTTTAATTCGAAAATTATAATTTTTAACCAATCAGGATGCTTCATTTTGGGATGATATCGTCTTTTCAGGTTCGTCGAGATGATACGGTCTCTTTAATATTAAGATTTTTTGCCTAAAAAACTGTGTCATGAACCTCTCTTGATCCCTTTATCTACATGCTGAATGAGTGAAGATTCCGGGTTAGTATCATTATAGTTCACATTGCACAGTACCCGATGATCTTATTTATTATTGCTCATGTGCCTTTAATTGCTTTACATACTCATCTAGATTACTTTAATACTTTCTCTTTCCCTTTTCTTTTATAGATTTCTCTTTTATATAAGGGAATGCTGTAGATGTAAAAAGCTCATTAATAGTTTAATTACATATGTATACGCCGGTCTTAAGCTTCACATCTGACCAATAATATTACAAATTTTCACAATACATTAAATGAAGTCAACAGGGAAAAAGAAAGAAATCGGTAATTGAGTTTCCTTAGAAACATTAAAGTGGGGAGAGATCCGAACATATATGAACAAGGACTTTACTAGTTTACTTACTTCAGTACTGATAAACGAGTCGACATGCACGTGCTCGTTTTCAGTCTTACGCGTTCTCATCGGATCCTATGAACTTCTTTCATCCAACCGTCTTTATTGTCCCACGTGTCCCTTCTGCGTTTCAACCTTGTTCATCATTATGGAAAAAAGACTTAGTTCAAAAATCAAAAACCACCGTGCAAAAATAAACAATCGAAATAGCAAATGCACGTAACTTTTTTTATATCGATTTGACCAGGATTCTTTTTTATTTCTGGAGTGGATAAGAGCTGTTGTTTTCATTACTTTTCTTTCTCATATTTTTACAGGCTGAACAAATTCTCCTCAAAACTAGTAATTAGTGAGCGAATCTATTGGGAAGGTAAGGTAGTCGTCATATCGTGAGAGCGAGAGCAATCATTTTTTTTTTATTAATGTAGAAAGATTTAGTAAAATCTCGTGGAATACTAGTGTTGCACTGGACTATGGCTTGCGTCAGAATCACAGATTATATACAAATATTGTTCCTTTCAGATTTTCATATCTTTTGGTAAAAGTGGTATTGGTATATATATAATTTAGTTCTTTCGGTTAACTATCTTAAGATTACTTCACATTTTCACTACCCAATTGACTTCTCATGTTCAAAAAAAAAAAAAACTTACATGTTGGATATAAAAATATGTATATATGATAATATGAATGTGATGTAAGACTCCCTTTTGACGTATTTATCTTTATAAAGTTTTAACGTATTTATCTTTATAAAGTTTTAACGTAGAAAAATGTTTTTAAAAGAAAAAACAAATCAAATTGGTAAGAAATTAAAGCAAGTATTTGGATACAACAATCTACACGTTCCTTTGCTTCTCTATAACACTTGTTGCCTTCTTCCTCTTTGTCCTCTTCCTCTTCTTCTTCCTTCTTCCTCAAAATTCATTTTCACATTCTCTCACCAGACACCAACTCCAGTTTCATCCCGACAATGGAAACATTCCGAACATTCCATCTTCTTCTCCCTTTTCTTTTCCACCTCCTCTTCTTCTTCACAAACACTCCCCTGACGTCAGCAAAATCTCAGATCGTTGACTGTACAATGTGCACTTCTTGTGACAATCCTTGTCAGCCAAACCCTTCTCCTCCTCCGCCGACTCCATCTCCGCCGCCTCCAGCTACCTCCACCACCACCGCCTGTCCTCCGCCTCCTAGCTCCGGCGGTAATGGCGGTGGTCCTTACTACTACTATCCACCTCCTTCTCAGTCTGGCTCTAACCGTCCACCACCGTCTTCTTCTGACTCGGGAAGCGGCGGTGGCTACTACTATCCGCCGCCGAAAAGTGGAGGGAACTATCCTTTTACGCCGCCGCCAAATCCAATCGTTCCTTATTTTCCGTTTTACTACTACAACCCTCCGCCGCAATCTGTTGTATTGTCCGGATCTGATGTGAAAATTAGATTCTCTTACGGATTCTCTCTTGTCTTAATTCTTCTCTCTTTATTTTTGTCGCTTTTAAATTAAAAGGGCAAGAGCTAAAGTGGCTCCTAAGAGTACTGATAGAGGTTAATCGTAATAACAAGAAATCCTCACATCTTTGCTAGAGAATTTTTGCAGAGAAGATGACTATGCATGAGAGATCTTACGCTACAGATTGAAACGGTGAATTTTTTTCGCCAATTTTCTTCTGTAATTTCCATTACTTTTTGCTTGTACAAGTAGAAATATATTTGTACTTCTATCTTTTTAACAATTTGTGTTCTTATGAATGTAGTTTCCTTTATATAATAAACAAATAGATTAATACGTTTTATTTGCCTTAATTTTTAGGGTTTAGTTACTTTCTTGTGTGCTTAACTGCTTACATTCCAATCTCAACTAACTATTTGATGCTATAGTTTGGTTAAAGGACAAACTGAAAGCATCATTTTCTCAGAATATTCATATAAAATAGCATAATATCAACTATCATGCATTTTACTTCATGACTATGAAGACAAAAAAAGAAGATATTAGTTACATGTGTTTGAAAAAAGGGAAATGAAATGAGTATTTATTATTAAATGAGATGATGTAAAGAACGAAAATGAGCCACACACACTCACAGGTAGTGACTACTGAATAACCCACTTGACGCTCTTTTGGGTCCTACTTTTTTCGAAAAAGCCCAAAACCGCTATAAATGATTTCGGGTCTACACGCTCGCCGAGCATCCGATGACGATGTAAGTTGATGTTTATTTTTGTTTTTTTTTCATCCGAAGTTTGTAGCATCTTCATACAATGAAATTATGTTTGTTTGAACTAGTGACATCTTTGATGAGAGCGAAATTTGGTGACTACTGATTAGCGGTTAAAAAATGAAATACAAGGTTGTTTAGAGTATTGAACTTTTTTATTGCTATCGCAAAAATATTAACGGACAACATAACGTATCAGAGTTGATACCAGGGATAATGAAACGAACAAAACTATTATGATTTGTGTGGCGACTCCAAACAATAACTATTTTGGAGTCAAACGAGGTTTAAGTTAGAGTTAGTAGATCGTGTATGGTATGACCAATGGTTATATCAGTTAAAAAAAAAAGGTCAATAACTTAATGGTTGGTCCTTGTGGAGAAGTGTTTATCCCCAAAAAAAAGTGTTGAGAGAAATAGTTAAATTACTGTGTTTAATTTATGTGGTAAAAACACTCGTGTATGGTATGACCAATGGCTATATCAGTTAAAAAAAATAGGTCAATAACTTAATGGTTGGTCCTTGTGGAGAAGTGTTGAGAGAATTTATCCCCAAAAAAAAGTGTTGAGAGAAATAGTTAAATTACTTTGTTTAATTTATGTGGTAAAAACACTATTACTGTAGTTATCTTTGCTATTTGACGTAAATCGTGTTGATCTTTCCACTATAAAACTTAATATCAACTACATCGAAGCTTAAGACATTAATTTACCAAACAAGAGGCTTCTAAAGGTAAATGTGGGTTTCAGTTGTTTCATGCCTAATGCCTCCATGGACCATCAAGTAGTCATATGCAGCAATGAAATTTAATCGCTTGGGTTCATTTTGATAAGTTAAAAAGTTTGGGACTCGATGTGAAAAAAGTGGTAATAGTCAGGGAGAGGCATCAGGGTTATTCAATATTCATATAGAATTGGAAAGTATAAGGAAAGGATCAATTTGTATCAAAACTCAAAAGAGTGTAAATAAATGTGTCGTGTGAATTTGATCGGCGAGAGTGCTAAAACATGCAAAGGAATCCAGAACTAAAAGAAAGAAAAAAAAAGAAGCAGAAGCCGATATGTGTTTAGTTTTGGAATAATTTAAAAGTTTGGGGCACAATATGAAAAGTGTAAAATTATGGGGGTGCGATCAGAGTAATTTTAGTGGAATTCGAAGTCAAGGAGGTATCGGTTTGAAAACAAAGAGAGGGGAAATTATAGGAGCTAAAGAGTGTGTGGTGGAATGAACTTACAAAGACACATGAAGTGACTAGAGCCAATGCTTTAAAGACGTCCATTCCACGGCAAACCCCACCGTCTAGAAAAAACCAACCGTCTAGAAAAAACCAACCGAATCCGACGACTTGACGCAATACTTATCAAAGTCAAGACAAATAGAGTTTTGTTTTCTAGTTTTTCTATAAATAAATAAGCCATAATCATAAAAGATCTATCACTTACATACAAACACAAGTGAAAGAAGTAAAAAAAAAAAAAAAAAGGAGGGGTAACGATGATTCCAAGCCAATCTTATTGCTATTATGGTATTGTTACCTTGTATTTCTTCTTCTTGGTTTCCCTCTTCTTACACACTCTTGCTTCTCCTATGCTCCACTATTGCTGTCAAGACCAGAGGGATGCTCTTCTGGAGTTCAAACACGAGTTTCCGGTAAATGGATCCAACTCAAATCCATCTTTAAGTTCATGGAACAAGACTAGTGATTGCTGTTTTTGGGAGGGTGTCACTTGTGATGCTAAATCTGGCAAGGTGATTTCAGTTGACCTAAGTGGCATCCCTCTCAATAACTCTTTGAAACCAGATAGTGGTCTTTTCAAACTCCAGCATCTTCGTTACCTAACTCTTAGCTTTTGTGATCTCTACGGAGAGATTCCTTCTTCATTAGGAAACCTTTCTCATCTCACACATCTCGACCTTTATAATAATTATTTAGTAGGAGAAGTTCTGCCTTTTGTCGGAAACCTAACCCAACTAAGATACCTAAACCTTGCCTATAACAAGTTCGGTGGAAATATTCCCATTTCATTTGCCGACTTGACAAAACTGTCCCATTTAGACATCTCATTCAATCAATTCACGTGTGAAAATTTCCCTCTTTTTCTACAAAATTTTAAGCACCTTGTCCTTCTTACAAATTAGCAATAATCAATTTGAATCCATGCTTCCACGTGACATGAGTGGATTCCACAACTTGGAGTCTTTTCATGTGGGAGAAAACTCATTTTTCGGTCCTTTTCCTACATCTTTGTTCATGATTCCTTCGTTAAAAGCAGTTGGTTTGTCGACAAACCAGTTCCATGGACCTATAGAATTTAGTAATACATCTTCCTCCTCCTCTAAGCTTGAGTACCTAGACCTTGGTCAAAACAAATTCGATGGCCCTATCCCAAAATCCATATCAAATTTTTCCAATCTTAAATATTTATCTCTTAGCGACAACAACTTCACTGGACCAATCCCCAACTCCATATCAAAAATTCCCAATCTTGAAAGTTTATATCTTAGCGGCAACAATTTGACTGGGCCAATCCCTAGATCAAATATAGTCAAACTCGAGTCTCTTGATCTTTCCAACAATAAATTGGAAGGTGAAATACCTGGTTGGTTAGCTGGCCTGAGGGAGTTGCAGCTTTCTAGAAACTCTTTCAATGGTTTTGCAAAATCATTTGAAGTTTCCAATTTAACACAAATCCAGACGTTGGATATTAGTTCAAATTCTTTCCGAGGACCATTACCCTCTTGGATCTGCAAGCTTAGACCGTTAAGCCTCTTAGATTTGTCAAGCAATAGCTTCAACGGCTCCATCCCTCAATGTTTCAAGAACATTTTTGTTGGTCTTAGAGTGATAAATCTGCGGAACAACAATTTCAGTGGAATTCTTCTTCCAGAGATATTTGCCAATGCTAGCAACTTACAGTTAGTTGACGTCAGCGAGAACCAGTTGGAGGGAAAACTTCCAGAATCATTGATCAAGTGCCGTCATTTGGAAAATTTGAATGTGAGAAGCAACAGAATCAAGGACAAGTTTCCATCTTGGTTGAGTTCTCTGCCGTCGTTAAATGTCATGATCCTACGGTCAAATGAATTCTACGGGCCGTTGTATGATCAGATCCCAATGAGTCCATTGGGTTTCAAAGTTTAAAGGTCATCGATATTTCACTTAACGACCTTAATGGAACTTTGCCGCCTTTTCTATTTCTCCAGCTGGCGTGAAATGACCACAATATCCGAAGAAGATGGCACCACTTACATGGTAAATTATTACTACAGTCCTTCGATGGAAATGGTGAATAAAGGAGTCGATACGAGTTTTGAGAGGATCTTCAAAGACTTCAGAGCTATTGACTTTTCAGGAAACAAATTTTGTGGAAAGATCCCGAAAACTCTTGGATTGTTGAAGGAATTGCGTCTTCTCAACTTTGTCAAGAAACGCATTCACAAGCAACATACCTCAATCATTGGCAAATCTGACAAATCTCGAAACACTAGACCTATCTAGGAATCAGCTGTCGGGTCAGATTCCTCCAGATCTTGGAAGCCTCTCCTTTCTGTCGACCATGAACTTCTCCCACAATAATCTCCAAGGTCCTATACCACGAAGCACACAGTTTCAAAGGCAAAATTGTTCTGCATTCATGGACAACCCCAAACTCTACGGTCTCGAAGATTTATGCGGAGAAACTCATGTCTTGAATCCTACACCACAAGAATCTGAAGACTTGTCGGAACCAGAAGAACAACAAGTGATTAGTTGGATAGCAGCGCCCATAGCCTATGGACCTGGTGTGTTGTGCGGATTGGTGATTGGACATATCTTCTTTACCAAAAACCACGTGTGGTTCATGGAAAAGTTATGCCGAAACAAGCCTAAAATAGTTGGTAGAAGTGTTCGTTGAACACCATCGCTTGTATTGTCTTTTAAGTGTTTGTGAAGCAGATTTATGTGTGTTCTCCAAATGTAGTTTTCTATTATTATGGTTTTGTAATAAAACGTCTTTGGTGGTATTTGATATTAAACTGAAAATGCATTGAGATTTGAGAAACTTCTTGCTACCTAAAATCACAAACCTGTGACAGTACGAATGTTTGAATTATAGAGTCCATATAGTTAATGTATCGGGTTAATTCTTTAACCTTTAATTAATTAATTGGTTTCCATGAGAGATCGATGCATATGCTTTTGGTGATTTTGATTGTAACATATGTCTCTTTCATGGAAACCAATTAATTCACGTTGTTTTAAGTCTCTCAACTAAACTTTCCAAGTCAAAGATGAGTCTCTAACACCCTTGCTTCTCACACACGTCACTCTTACAGGACTCAAGTAACGAAGAAGCTGGGGTTTCGTCTCGGTTTTGTAATTCTATTTCCACAAAAACTTGGGTTCTTTTGTATAAAATTATTTTTTTAAAAAGGTGTATGCTCAGTTGCTCACAATGTTATAACATTTTATAGAACATTTTACTGTTGTATCTTGTAATAAAAAAAAAACAAAATGGGACATGAAAATCAAAAAGAAAAATCGCATGAAAACGAAAAGAGAATGGCGCGAGGATTGGATTGTCTCCATCACCGACTCTTTAAATCTCACCAACAAAAGCCCAAAAGCCGTGAGCTGTTTTATAGCTGGCCCGTTTTGACATCATGCGCTTATGAGCGCGTCGAGATAGACTCACATCGAAAGTACGGGAAATAAGAGCGAAACAGCTGGAACTAATTTTAGGGAATTTTGTAAAAAAGGTTACAAATTTTCAAATTCACATTGTTCCCTTTTCAAATTCGTAACTACAATAATTATTAACAAACCAAAAAAAAAAGATACCATATATTTTGTTCTCATTAATCTACACTTCTACAGACAGTTCTGAATGAACATTGCAAGATTCTTTTGTAAAGAAAACAAGAGATTAATAATCAACTAAATTAGTAGACATCTCTCACGAAATAACTACAGTAGAGTGAAGTTCGACCCAAAAAAAAAAAAAATACAGTAGAGTGAAAAACGAATAATTAATTAATTAGTAATAGCATATGACATTAGCTTGGCCTAAAAAAAACAATTCCGGCTGAATTACATATATATTTATAGATAAATCACTCTTCATCATCTCCTCACTAACTTATTTTCCCTAATCTCTCACAGACCATTCAGATATATAAAAAAAAAGAGTTAAGTGAGTAACAAAACTCATCCACAAGAGAGAGTCATAAGTAGTACTGCGGCTCGTTCTTCTTCCCCGAGTTTCCTCCATAGCCTCTTCTTCTCCACCGCCGATCTCTTCATCGCCGGAACTTTGAACCCTAAATCCAAAAATCTACTAACCCTTTTCACATTCTTCTTGCTACTGTTGTAACTCTCAGGATCTGTTGTCTTGATCCTGCTCTTGACATCTCCTGAATCCCTTCTTACGATCTTGACATTTCCCGAATCCTCTCTTGCGATCTTGACAACATTTCCCGAATCCCCTCTTGCGATCTTGACATTCCGATTTTCAAGAACTTGATTGTTACTAGTCTTGCTCTTGATCTTATTATCCTCTTGTCTAATTCCAAGAGCTGCTTGCCTCTTCTTCCTGCTCTTGATCCCACACGCATTGCACAAAGACTACAAAACAAAGAAAAAACAAAAAACTTTGATGAGACCCAAGATTACAAAAGCTAATCATAAGAAGACTCAAAGGTAATCATTATACAGACAAGGACCTACAACATAAAAGCATCTCTTAGGTACAAGGTCATCAAAAAACAAGTTCAAGATCTTGGCCCAAAGCCAAGTGTTTACAATTAAAGCTTACCAATGGGTGGACAGACCCGACAAGAGACACAGAATCAAACAATTCCACACAAAACATAAAGATCAACTAGCAATGATCTCCTTGTATGATCACAAGACCCATTACGCAATCTTCACCTACCTAGCTAATGATCACAGTACTGTGACACAACCTATCCTGAAACCCACTTGTAACAGAGCTAAGAACACAAGATCAACCCACATTTGAAGGTATTCAAGTGCCAATTTGACTAGATCTACAATCAAATCATGGGTTTCTAGGGTTTAAAGGAAAAGGGGGAAACTTGAAAGAGGCATGATCTTACTTTGGGTCCAGCTGGGCCACCACGCCAAAGTGGAGTCCTGTTTGTTCCGCAATCAACGCATGTCTTCTTCGTATCACCTCCACTTCCGCTACTGCTACAGTTCCCGTTTTCTACATCCGACGAATCTCCCGCCGATTCGAGCTTCGTCGTCTTCGTTTCTTCGGCCATTGACATCTACAAACCACAATGAAACAGTAAACAAACGCGATCGACAGCTACAAGTAAGAAACAGCAAAAGAAGGATCAAACGATCACAGAAATCTCACATTTTGAATCACTTGTTCGAGACGAGACCAGATTGAGAAGAATGAGAAACCTCTCTAGCTTAGCTGAAGAATCAGAGAAGCAGAAACGATAGAAAATGGCAGAGAGGAAATCAAAAACCTCTGCTAAAAGACTGTGATGCGTAGAGAGAGAGTGTGTGTGTGAATGTGATGACGATAAGGAAGAGAGAGAGAGAGAGACGCCGCAGAGGAGTAACGGATAAAACAAACGGAGAGTGTTTTTATAATGTAGGAGGAGGCGGGGACTAGAAACCCTAGATTTCGGTTTTATAATTACTGTACTACCCTCAGGCGGGGGATTTTATTACACTGGAACCACCCGCCAAACTAAACAAACAAGAAAAACTGAAAAAAGGAGAGGGAAAATTAAATTTTTACAACTTGTGAGTTGTGTAACTTGATCAGTAACAAAACAAACGTATCGCTGTTGAAGGGTTCTTTTGGTATCTTGTTACGAAATTTGAATATTTTCAAAGCTGGCGCACAAAAATTATTACAAATTTACAGTTGTTTGCTTTGTATGCCACGTTAGATTTGCCTAATTGGGCTTATAGATGCATGCATTTTTATCAACTGTCTTATAGATGCATGCATTTTTATCAACTGTCTTTTACATATTCTATAAAATCCTTCACTGTAAATTAAATGGAAGAATATTACGATGATTGATTTAATTTGCTTTAAATAAAACCCAGTTCACGTGTATTAAATGTATCATTTTTAAGAAAAAAATCTTTGAACGCACAAACCAGTTTGAAAAAAACATTTGATTTTTAAAGTTAAACCTTATTTTGAAGTTGGCGATAAGCATTAATAACATCGATTTACGGAGACATGTTGAAAAGAAAGAACATAGATATATTATCGATACGCGTGCATATGCAGACAACAATAGCCCAAAATGAATTGGACCGCACTGAGAACATATATTAAAAAAAAATAAAGAGACGCACCAATTGGGCTTTTTTTTGTCACCAATAAAACCAAATAACGTTTGACCAACTTTTATATGTTTTTGACTTTGCAGTGTTGTGTAGTACAAATGTAACAAAACCCACAAATTTCTCATCACGCTTTAAAACTATAAAACCCTTCCCAAATTTCCCATTGTAGTTTTTTATAAAATCCCCTCGGATGACTCCTACCCAACTCCCGGTTTATTTCATGACTCAAACCCACCCCAACCACTGAATCTGACCATACCAGACCGGAACCAGACCCAGACCTAGACCCGGCCAGACAAAGGCACTCCATCTGACTTTTACACAGAAGACCAGACTCTAATTAAAGACCCATTTGACCAGTGCCCCCAAACTCTTTAAACCTCCTTCGACTCTCCAATCATCATGTTTAGCTCCTGTTGAAACAAAACCAAACTCAAGGAATTACACAAAAGACAGATTCACTCGTACTTCCTATAGTCTACGCTTCAGATGCTCGGATATTTGGACAGGATTGAACTGTTCCTAAGATTTTAAGTATTTTTTTTTTTACCTTCACGTGAAGTTGAATCCACCTGGCGGTGCGGCTGCATCATTACCACCAAACTGGAAGCCCTGAGCAGAACCATCACCAGGTGGTAAAGCCTCATCTTCCTCTTCCAACCAGTATGTTTCGAGAATCTTCACTGCCTTCTCATAGATTTCGCTGTTGTCATGACTCTGCAGATTCTCAATCTTCTCTAAACCTTCAGCATCATCGATTAACTGTGCGTAGAAGTTTACATCCCCGGTATTTCCAGTGACCTTTTCAGCTTCCCCGACTTTTAGAATGTTCTCCAATCCTTCTAGACACACGGTGATAATCCTTGGATCAGGGCATATCAGAAGGTCACACAGTGGTTTGACGACTCCCTGTTCCACCATGTACCTATAGTACCCAACAAGGAAATCAATGTAAGTGAATGTTTTATAAGATGATAAACAAAGATTTTTAAGGAAAAGAGATCAACAGAAGATGAGACTGATATCGAATAATCATACTTGATTTGGTCAGGAGAACCTCCCGAAGTGGCATTTGATATTGCCCATGCAGCTTCTTTCTTTATATCAAACTCTGCATTTTGAAGCAGATTGACAAGAGGGCAAATCAAACCAGCTTCACATACAGCCTGCATTACAGAACGAATATTAGAGAACATAAACACACAGAAAATGTTCCTTCAAACAACGCTAGCCTTTTAAAACTGATAAGCTGGACAACATCAATTCCTCGGTTAAAGCTCACCTGAATCTGGTCCCTATTTCCAGCAGTGATATTTGAGATCGTCCAGCAAGCTTCCTTTTTTATGCTCTTTTTATGGTTGTGAGTCAGAAGGCTCAAAAGGCTAAGGAGAGCACCATGACTAATTACACACTGCAAGAAAAATTCTCATCGGCTCAGAACCAACTAAAAAAGAAAGAGAACAAAGTAGGAGCTGGTGAAATGTTTGAGCTCGAGAGCATTCTACATCTAAAACGATGAACACATGGTTCTGGAAGAGGATTGAGTTAAATTAGGATACAACTAAGCAAAAGAGGCAGGACACCAGACATAATGTAGTAGGAAGCTATGCAAGTAAACTTTTGACAACAAAATGTCATTATCAAAAGGTTAACATCCAGCTGCTAATCCATTCTTCCCATTAATGTTCTAGGAAGAGTGGAACATGTATAGTGGATAGAAATAACTAAACTTATAAAAGAATGTATACCTGGGTCTGTGCATCATCTCCAGTGACGATGTTACCAATACTACGAAGAGCAGGAATAAGAACAGATGGCGATGGATGCCTACAGCAAACCAAAATCCAATGATATTCATTAACACATAATCATATACAAAAAAAAAATGTGAATCACAGGATTAAAAAAAAAAAAAAACTCACCGGAGAAGCTCGACAAGTCGAGGAACAACACCTGCCTCAATGACAGATTGGATTTTGTCATTTGTGCCATCAGAAAGATAAGAGAGGGCCCAACAGGCATCGGTTAACACTTCCTCATCAGTCGAATGAATCAGGCGTTCAAGGGCTGGAAGTGCTGGACGAACCTGTTTTTAAGAGATCACAAATGTCAAAAAATCTTCCTTGATCAATAAGAAAGAGTCAGGCAGAGAATAAGACTGAATAGAGAGACAAACCTGGTCAAAAGGAGGCTGTGGCTTCCCCCTGCAGAAGTTTGAGAGGGTCCAAGTAGCATTTCTAAGCATCGAGAGTTTAGCATGCTCATTCAACTGAGAAAGCAATGGTAGCAAAGCTCCCTGACTTAGGACAAGATCTCTACACCGTGGAGAATCACCAGCAACATTGCCTAATGCCCAAACAGCCTTACACATGAACAAGGACGAAAATAAACTTTAGAACAAATATTAGTGACCAGGGAGTCTGTAAATAACAAAAAACCGTGGACAGAGAGATTACCTGCTCACGGACATCATCACTCTGAGAAGCCAAGAGTTTGACAAAAATTGGAACAGCACCATGTTCAATGACGACCTTTGTATTCTCTGAAGTCCCAGAGGCAATGTTCGTCAGTGCCCAAGCAGCTTCAAACTGAAGCCACACACACACATACAAAAAGCATAAAGTATCAGATGAAAATTCTAGCAAACGTGACAGATACATAATGAATCCAACAAACCTGGAGCTGTGGATAATCCTCCCTCATGAGAAATTCCACAAACCTTGGCACAACACCAGCATCTATCACTTCCTCGATTGGAGGACTACGCTCTGCCAAAGTTCGAAACCATGGATTCATTTCAAGAATTTGCCGAGTCGAATACAAAGACAAAAAAAAGCTCATACAGATACAGCAAAATTACCTATAGAAAGCAGTTTCCGGAACTGAGTAGTAGCTTCAAGCTGCAAGTTTCTGTCCTCTGACCAGACTCCGCCAACCATAGAAGGCAAACTCTCCAACTTGACCAAGATTAAAAAAAAGGATCGAAACGATCTAATCAGTTCCAAACACAGAATCAAATACAAAACCCTATGAAATCGGTTCCAGATCCATAGTAATTCTACCTTTTTCTCGACGGATGAAGCACCAGTGACGGAGGAAGGAGCGAATTGAGGTTGCTGGGTGGCTTGAAGACCCTCGCGACGCTTCTTCTGCAAGCTCTCTTCACGCTTGTTCTTACGGATCTCCACCATGTTGTCCTCTCTCCTCCGTCGTCCTTCCTCGGCGTCCACCGCCACTTTGTAGCGGTTCCGGCGAACCTCGGTCCTCGCGTTGGGTCTCAGAGACATGGCTACAAGCAAATATCCTCTCCTCGCTTCGTGACGGTGAACGAAGAAAGTCACTAAGATGATATGAGCCGACAAGAGACTGTGTATTAATTATTTATGAAGAAAAGAGAAAGGTGTATGTATAGAATCGGCGGATATAGATAGAGGATAAACCCTAGACGAGGTGGAGTGGGAACGAGAAAAGAGGAACAAAAAAAAAAGATACAGAGATTGAATTTCCTTGGTTTACAAATACATTTGGTAATCTCCGAAAATTTTAGTAGATTCGTTAGAGACTTTTACAGAGACCACGGTTGACTCCTCATCGAGTCTAATTTACTCTGTACAGCTAGTTTTGAATAATATATAATTATCATAAAATACACTTTCTCTAGCAAAACTTGGCATTGATTGAATGGTATATATAATACGAAATTAAAAGTATATTCGTTTCGGAGTAACAATTAACAAATACCATAACACAATCATAACACTCAAGTAGGCTCAGCCAAGTTTAAAGAATCCAGATAGTAGTTTTTTAATTTTAATAAGTATACACATATGTACGGCTGAAATATCTGATCTCTCTCACTCTTGAGGTATTGTATTGTAATGTCTTTTTTAAAGTTAAAAATCTCTTCTGTTTTTAGCGGAGATCGAGGACTTCGTATTTGAGTTTGGCATTGAGGAAGACGTGTGAGCAATGCTCGTAGATTGGGTTACCATCTTCTGATTCTTCGTGAGGGTGAAAGCCTCGTTGCTGGCAGTTACGGATCACAGATACTCCCGATGGATCCGAGAGATGGAATATTCCGTGAGGTGTTGATTCGTCCGTTGGAGCCATCACGATTGCCACTGCCTCCGGTAGCATTATCTGGCGGCGAAGATAGATACATATGTGGACCATATGGTAAAAATTAGATGTAGAATATAATCGCAACGCAAGTGATTAACTTTGAGATATTGAGAGGGGAAGTTTGTTGTACCTGATAGGAATAGTGTGTGTGAAGATCAACTGATGACATGAAGCAAGTTTGTGTAGGATGTGTCTGAAACCAAAATGTGATTACTTAGAAGAATTCAAAACCTTATCAACTAGAAATCTAGAAACGGAAGATCTTTTGGTTTATATTTGCAGTTTTGTATGATCTCTAAACACAATAAGAGTGAAGGAAATGAGATGGACTTGCTGCTCGATGAGGCTGAGAGAACTTACATGAATCCAACCCAAGGGGAATAGAGAGAGTCTGTCCTGAACTTCGAATATTTCTTCTTCGTTTAGTGTTTGGCACTGTACATCAACAAATGAGGATGGACCAAGTGTGAGAAGAATCCCAAGGGAGAATAAAAGAAGCGTTATTGATGTAAAATGGTTAAAGAAAATTGAACATACAGAATCTGAAGTAGACTCCTGCTTTGGGATTATGAGAGTAGTGATATGAAAAACCCTGTTTTTCTACCAAAAAAAAAAGGAAAAATGAATGATGACAAGATAAATCTCAGCTGATCATGACATCCAAGCACAATATAATTATAAATGCAAAAGTGTTCCCTCTACTCACCAGAGAGCCAGCAAGAACTCCACAAGTTTCTAGATTCCTTTCTGTGTTTGACCGAGCTAGCCTTAAGAAATCGTCCATTATGCGCACAGGCTTCAGCAAATTTAATTAAAGGGGAGACGACATTAGTATTATATTAACAAAACGGAAAAGAGAAATTTCACTGGAGCAGGGCAATTCGAGCAAGCTTTTGAAAACACATTTTTTCAACATGTTACTATTCCAAACTTCCATACAGTAGTTTCAAAATTATAATATGCTGATTCTTGAACACAGACAGAGTTAGAATAATCATGGGCTATCGACTTACATTTTCTACTTGAAATGCATGTCACTTCTTTTTTGCTCTCACAAACACTATGGAGTTTATGGAAATTGCACACATGTAAAAGAAGAAATAGCTCGAACTTACCACATGCAAATGCTGATAAGCATTGCTGCCATCTTTTCCTTCTAAAGAAGGAATTGCAGGTCCTGGTCTAGGATCAGCTACTTTAGATGGGCAAATTTGGGCTAACTCTTGATGCACTTGGGCAAGCACAGGAGGAGGGGAAGGTTGCTTCATACCGACAAACTGAAAGGGGTCTTCAGTTGCGTCACTGATAAACTGGGAATTTACCGCCTCAGAATGACGCTGCCATCGACCATCATCTAACGAGAGCAAAGAGTTTAGCGTTGAGACCTCTTGAGAATCACCATTAAGTGCTGTTGAGGAACCGCTATGTCCAGCGTCTATCAAACTGTTGAAATCCATGACATAAGTTGGAACTACCAATGAAATCAATAAAAAAAAAGCTTAAAAGGCAACAGAAGATAAGTACTTACCCTGAATTTTCAGCAGAACCCCAATCGGTATTAGTCGGATATTGAACCTGTTATTCCATGCAAAATAAAGATTAACCTCAGCACCTTCAGATCTAAACTCAAATTAAAATTAGATTGGAGCAACAAGAAAAAGAAAGAGTGAGAAAAATGTGGAAAAAACAACGATCAGCGATTTCTACCTTTATTTCTGATTTGGGTGCAACCCATTGACTTTTAAGACCATTTGGACCAAGAAATGTATGTCTGGATAAGGTTGCTTGGTTTGGAGGCAGAAAATCAAAAGATCTGCAGGTTCAGGATCACAATTAAAGTCTCAATGACACCTCGGATTAACATGGATAAGCACTTAACTTTTCGATACCCATTTCTTGTTCCGATATTTCAAAACTAATTTCTTGTTCCGATATTTCAAACCTAGAGATAAATTTAACAAAACGCAGTAACAAGTATCTTCGAACATGGTACCATAAACAGAAATGCCAAGCAGCATTGGCAGTTAAGTCCATCAGAATGCAAATTTTCTGGTAACAATGACCCAAACATCAGTAGATAAAAAAAAAAAAAAAAAAATGACCCAAACATCAATAAAACTATTGTGCTTGTAGAAACAGACATAGGTAAAGCAAGAAAATCAATGACATATGGATTGCATGCCCCTAATTCTCAGGATTTCCAAATGCTCAGAGAACTTGTGTTCAACTTCTGATTAAACAGAATTACTGAAAATTATAGTAAAGGAGAATACTCACAGCTTCTGGAATTGCTGATCAATCTGTGTACGATTTGTCGGTAAGGCTGGCTGCATCCACGGAAGAAAAAAGAAAGAAAAGGTTATCCTTATAAGAAAACACATAGATATGAAGCTTTAGGAGCATGGATTTTGAAGATGCAGTGATTAAGTCAACAAAGTAACCCTATATTAGACCTTCTTATTATCAGTTCTGGAGTATGAAGCTTTGTGGACAGGAGGCCACTCAACAGCATCTGAACTATATGATACGACCGGGAAATCACTTCCAGTCCGATGGGAATCATCGTCGGCTCTGTTCAGCTCATCCACTAGCCGGTCGAATTCCGGTTTCAGAGACTCGAGCTCATTGATTACAGCACGCAACCTCTGTTGTACAACGAAGTGCCACTTTTAAGAATATTACTATGTCTGGCAACACTAAACAACACTAAACAACACTTGATAGATAAAATAGAAATACCTGACCTTCCTACTCCCAAGTCTTTCTTGTGGAATCGATGCCTGGTAATCTCGATGGAAAGGAATTGTTTCGGAAATTAAACTGTGACAAAAAAAGAACAAACTTGTAACATTTCCATGGAAAATATAAAAGGAACCCAGAAGTACGTATATTGATCCTTTTCTCCTCACCTCGAATATCTAAGAAGCATGATATACAAATCCACAACATTCTTCTCTTCGCGATATATGCTGGCCTGAGCAATGTCCAAACATGTTATTACGTATTTCGTAGAAAATACACAATCTAAGGAACTGGAAGCAACCGATTAGGTTTACACTGAAACTAGAAATCAATCACTGATCCAATAAACTTCAAAATCTAATTGATAAACTATCAGTTACTTCCAGAAACCCGTAGTATAACCTAATAAAACCAATACATTCTCAAGTTCCTAGACTTGCTGCTAAAGCGAAATCAAATCCTAAGAAAATGCTTGACATGAACTGAGATGGAGATTCGAATCTCCGTTGCGATATCGGAACATACCTGTCGGAGAAGATTATCGGCGATGCGGTAGTAATTACGGAGAGGAATACGATTATCCACCTCGATCTTACGAGCCACCTTGTTCAGATCAATCTTCATCTTCACCGGTAACAGAGTATTTACAGGTTAATCTTTCCCGATTTCCAATCAAATTCTCCGGCGAAAGTGCTGCTGAGGATCGAAGAATCAATTTGCGCTAAGAAAACATAAAAGAGTCAGAGAAAGAACAAAACTGTGTCGTTTTATGAAACTAATGTCGACATGATTACCAACGAGGTCCGTCAAAAATCCAATCACGGAAGTTATTTAAAAGTCAGAATATGAGAGCATCCGCAATGCAAATACAGTCTTTAGTCTCTTCCCAATTTTTTTAATATTAAAAGTAGGAAAGAAACGTCTCCACCGATACCCATTAAAGAAACGTCTCCAGCAAATTTTTTCTTCCACTTGTATTTTTTAATTAAAAAAATTGCTAGAAACCTGAGTAAATACTCGCGTTGCGGATGCTCTGAGTCCGTTTCAAACTTATAAGGCAATTTTGACGTTTCCCTAATTTTCAGGGGTTATTATTTAAATTGTACATTTGAACAAAAAAAAAAAAAACCATGTTTAAAAAAAATAGTGAACGTCCGGGAAAAATCTACAATATCCATCAGAAAATCCCTCAAACAATATGAGCAACACGTGTATTAACTATCCACGACTTCAAAGATTCAAGAAACGGTGCAACTTTATGAGTTATCAGGTCCATCAGAGGTTCATGGTCCAATTTTTAAGATAAAATATATTTAAAAAATAATAAAAAGAACAAAGATTCATGGTTCAATCTCTTTTCGACAAATCTGAAGAGACAGTCTCTTCTATGTTATGTTTTCATTGATCGAAAAAAATAATTTCGAATAAAAAAAAAAAAACCAAACGAAAAAAAATATTATTATATTTCGGTGAACTCCTCTCTCAGGGATTCACTGATGTACATGCTCTTATCACCTCATTGCTTTAGCTGAAGATGATCAAGCCGGTGTCATGCACTCTTTGTTGTCTCAGTGTAAGCTCAAATATGTTATTCTTTTTAAGTAGCTTTGAGATATCAAATCCAGTTGTTTCCTCCAAGACATCACGTATATTGCACAAGCATGTATGGTCTTCTTCATCTTTATTTGTCCTCACGCGCGCTCCAGATGTATCTTTTTAATCTCTTTACCAACAAGCACCGTTCATATATATGTCTCGTCCAAGAGAATTGCCCCAACGACCAGAACTCGAGACTTGTACAGTTGTACGAAGTAAAGTCTTTCAATTTGTCATTATCAATGTTAGCAACATAATTAAGGTCTCAAGACATCACAATTACTGTGGAGTAAGAGTGAAGTAAACTATCTTTCAAGGACAATATCGACTTTAGCGTTGGCTCCATTTCTACATGCAGTATTATCTTCGCAGTACCGATCGATAAGCATAATTCTCTTTAAAAAGTCTATATTCAGAGACATTCAAACAAATAGACGGCAAATATCCGATAGAAGTTCCTTCGAGGGTGAGGCGGTTTCCAAACGTTCTTCGACATTTTTTCCCTTTCTTGTTTGATAGTGTTTGGTTCTTCTCTCCTTTTGTTGTGAAAACCCTACAACTTGATGTGATGCAAAAATTAATACGTGAGATACGACAAAGATTAAAAATGGTTAGTATGATTAAATTAATAATTAAGAAAAAAAATCATCAGACACAAAATTCCTTAGATAAATTCATCTAAAGAAATTTGAGTTTCATGATCTTTTTTTCTTAGAGTTAAAGGCAGTTTTATTTGATGGAGTTGGTCTAAAGATTTGACTATATATGAGCCATATAGTTTTTATTTTTACTTGGTTTATTAAATTCATATGTACTGATTTGTGTTACTCTTACTTTTTATAACAATACTTTCTAATATAGTTTGATGTTTATATCGTTTTCAACACAAAGCTATTTCTTCCGCGTTTTCAAACATTTGGCTGTCATGTAAATGATTTTAATTGATTCCATGCAACCTAGATCATAATACTCGTATCATGCATATCCAAAAACATCATGAAAATGTATATTATTTATATTATTGTAAACAGATTTGAAGACTATATGTCTTCTTCAATTTCGCATACAGTTTTTTTGCTGTCTAAGAGCATCTCCGTTAATGTTATTCATCCATAGATCTCTTAAAAATAGTTTAATATTTTTTTGGAGAGAGAAAAAAAAAAAAAACATTAAAAAAAAAAACAGTCACAGCCCTCCAACTAGTGTAAGAGATGGTTTTTTGTCTTTTATATAAGGAGCGATCCATCAAAATTTAAGAGAAATACCTATGTTTCTGGGCCAAATTTAGATAAAAAATCCTAATAGAGATGCTCTAAGAAATGTTTTCTCCTTCTCATCCCGATACAAGATTGTATACACGACAATAATCCCTAATAACATATACTAACACTCACAGTTACATACATAATCTATATATAGATATTAACAACTAAATTTTCAAAATGCGTATCATTCAAAATTCAATGCTCACTGCGCAGGAAAAAAGAACTTATTTGGCTTTAAATAGTCTAAGATCTGCCCTAAGCTTCAATAATTACCACTAAATCTTATCTAATCTTTGAGATATTGTAATTGGATAAGTTGGCAAAGGTTAGAAGGTTAATTTTATAATGCACACTAACGAAAACAGTCCATTGCTTGTAACTTCCATTTTGCCATTCATCTAATCAGCCTCTTTAACTATGTTATCAAACTAATTGTCTTTATTTTTTCATTTCACATATTGTTGAGCATTAGGGCAAATCGCAACTAAAAGAAAGTCAAACAATAAGAAAGAAAATTGCAATTAAGAAATATATCCATTTAAGGTCTTTACTAATTGTGTGAATGAATGAATAACTACAACCATGATATCGATACTTAATTTGTATAAAATTTAATTCTTAATTTAACTTAGTAAAGGAAAACATTTTCCTCTACTCTACTCGCTCAAGCAAGGACCCTACATACTTATCCACCATTATAATATAATACCCAAAAATATACCAATATAAAAAATACATATATATATATATATATAATAATCAGTCAAAAGAAAAATAACAATTTTCATCAGCAAAAGCTGAATTCTATAAATTTAAAATTTGGATGGTCTCTCCATTATTAGGATGGAAAGGAGATTATCAAATGATCTAAAGCAATATCACCAACTTTAACATCATTAGAATCAGAAAATGAGAAACCAAAGCTCTAAGATCGGATGAGCTCGAATTAATCAAATGGCTGAAGTTTTAAGAGGTGACTTTTTGTGGTGATCCTACTCAAATTTACCGGTATCTTAACAATAGAAATAGCGGGTCATCATCGCAAACTTAGAGGCATGCACTTATGTCAATGATATCCTAATGATTGCCAAACGTAGAATGTCATATATATAGCTTCAAATTTAGATCCTATATAAGCCAATGTGATGGCTGATGTTTTTGCTAAGAATGCTATAAACAATATGCAGAATTCTGTTGTATGTTGGACTCTCCGAATCCGATGTTTATATTATGAAAATTAAAAAGTTGGACGACAAATAACAAGAATCTTCTTGGTTTTTTTTTGTTGGCATAGTGCATTTCCCATACTAGGAAAAGAGTCAAACTTATTTGCCCCTTGAAGTTACCAATAGAGTCCACTTATTTTTCGACAATCATTCTCTATGTTCAAAGTCAAAGCTCGCCAAAACTTTGACATATCATCTTATAGTATTTCAAAGAAAACTAAAATATCAAACGGTTTATGCATTGGAGAAAAAGAAAATAGAACAATAGGGTCTATTCAGCAACAATAGGGTCTGTACCATTTATTGAAACGACAAGCATTTTATGGACCAAGGGCCAAAACAGAACAAACTATCCATAAACTGCATAAAAAGTCTATTTTTTAATGGAAACATGAAACACGTGAGTAGGCTCACCAAACCAATCACGTTCCGTTTCCATGTCAAACCCTTTTCATTGCACCCTAAAAGCTCGAATCTGTCTGCAAATTTAAACAATTTTTTTTATGAATATCAATTCAAATAAATCGCAGTTACATTATATGAAAATAACACATTATATATATTTATACTGATAACTATTTTCTCACCAGATTCTCTTGTCCAGTTGCACAGGTAGGTCTTCTAGGGGGGAGTTGCTTGCGAGGTGTTCTCTGAAAAGAAAAGATCAAAATAAGCTTAAGGTGAATAATTAAGAAATGCAACTGGCACTAGTATATATAAGTAGATTCAAAACGTTACCTGTAATTTGGGTCTTAAATTTTCAATTTCCGCTATCGTTCTCTCATCTATATTTGCATCTTGCTGTGGAATATATTAATAAAGGTTATAATATGCCACAAAAATAAAAGAGAAAAGGTCATCTGAACATTTAAAGTTAGATAGATTTGCACAAAACTGATATACCTTTTGTAAAGCCCAATCTGCTGAATCAAAGAAAGCACGTTTGTGATCCTGCGTTGGTTTAAAATGGATAATATTAACAACTTAAATCATCAACTCAAATCATATGAGAAGATATGAAATGGTTACTTAAAGAGATATTTTCACCTGCGAGATCAGAGGCTTTTTCTTTGGCACAAGTCCTCCATACTTGTTTTCACCAGAGTTAGACTAAAGTTCAAAACAAAAGACATCCAAAATAAATAATTTAATTCCAATATTAAAATGGCCTAGAGGCCAATCTACAGCTCATAATTTGTTAAAGAAATGTATATAGCTTATGGTAGTTACAAGATAATGATCTTTTGCTGACAAATCCTAAAACCGACAAATCCAAAGAAGTTCACAATCAGACCAAACAAAAACTAAGGAAAAATAATGATCTTCGTCGGAATTTTTCAGGCGGACGAAGAACAGGTGTCCAAAAACGTCACACGTGGTAATTCATGAAACCGTTGATTTCGCAAAAGGTTCAGATGAAGATGAGTCTATCATTTACGACCGTACGTATTAAAAGATCTATCATTAAGATATTTTTAAAAAGAAAAAGTGTTGTATTCCTATCAGAATATCTTCCACCCGACAGAAAAATCAAAACAAAAACTCCATTTGGGAGTCCAGTTTTAAAAAACGATGAAATTATTTAATAATGATGACTTGCAAAATGTATAGATTAAAGATTCATTTAATTTTGACCAGAAATAATAAAAAAAATATATAATAATGTTTGAATGGTAGACGTAAGATGAAAACAAACGTGTACGCCGTCGTTATATTGCCGACGATTAGGTTTGGCAATTTACCAAAAAAAAAATTTGTTTTGACTTGTTGACTAATAATCTAATCTTAGTCAAAACTTTTCATAAAGTTACAAAAAAATGGATTTTACCTTTCAGAAGTTTTTTTAATATTGCTACCCAGATTTGATATTATCATTAGAATTGTTAAGATTGATTCAAAAGCGATAAATACTCTTGTTACTGCTCAACCAACCACTAATTTTCTAGTTAACTTAAAAACATTGCACCACGGCTTAGATAAACAATCATGAATCGATAAACAAAACAAAAATCCTCAATCGATTGGTTTAATTACCTCTTGTTGTTGAGAAAATAAGCAATCGTCGGCTCTGTTGTAACCCGTCGCCATTTTTCTCGAACCTTCTTCTGCGTCCTAATCGAATTAATAAGAAAAAGAAAAAGAAAAATCAATTTGAGTTATTAATGAAAAAACATCCTGCATTTTGGAGATAATCTACTGTCTACACGAAACTCTAATTACGCTTAAAGAAGAAGATAATTTGGATTAGAGAGAGAGACCTTAGAGAGGTTCAGAGGACTGGGAAAAAATAAGAGGAAGAGGATGAGATAAGAAAATGTGTTTAGCGAGATTATATATACACACGCATACATGTGTTTATACATCACACGTACACACGTGCGTACTAATTAGGCACCTAGGCTAAGCGCAACATACACGTGTGTGTGGACCTGTTAGATATTTTCTTATTATGATTTTCTTGGTGGTATGTTCAAAACTTTAATATTACCATTTAATAAGACTTTGTAATCTTTTTTTTTGTAAGGACAGGTGGACTTATTGATTTTCTGTATTAACTTGTATGCATATCGATATGAGGGGAGAATACAATCATCTATATTTTAAAATTTACAAATTGAGTACATAATTTAGTATATCTAAATTGTTGAGAAATTTAAGATTACTCATCTTCATATTTATTTAGGTCAAATTAGATGTCATTATATATTTAAACTCTACAGATACTATATAAATTATCCAAATTTTAAAAATGAGAATCGCTGGTTTAAAGATGATGAAGACATCTAGTATAGTAATTTGTTTTAGTGTTAATATTTTGTCACCATTCAGATTCAGATCTATATGATGTATGTTGTTACATAAATTTTTGTAAGAAAATAATGAAAAATAAATTTATGTTTATATCTTTTATTTATATTTTACGTAAAAAGACAAGAAATACCTATCAATAATTAATTAAAATAATAATTTTAAATCATAAGATAGTAATTGTTTTCTTACTTTTAAGAAACTGATAAAAAAAAGTGTCCACAAAGAACATGTGTCATTTCTGTTCTAAGATTTGTTATTAATTAAAGATGAAAATAACAAGATAATCAACTTGAGGATAATTACATCTTACTCGTGAAACAATAGAAATTATATTAACAAATATTTTTATTTTTGTTGGGTAAAATAGATTTAATTGTATAATATATATTAACATAAAATTTGAATATAAAAAAAAATAAAATCTGATAGACGTAAACTCCGAATAAAGAAATAAGATCTAATTAAGGTAAATTTTAAATAATTGTTTTTTAACCGAGATCTGAATCTTATAAGAATAGAGGTTCAGACCTAACACGTCATCCTAATCCTAACTGATTTAGGGTTTAAGAGAGGCGTATAAAAAGAAAAACTACAAATTAAATGACATAAAAAATAAACAAAAAATTTCTTAGATATCATACTTTCGCAAGAGCTTAACATTTACGTTATATTTTAATATTATGAACATTTTTATTGAATAAAAGAATTTTCTCTCCTATCAAATCTATACATACTTATCAATTTCATATTCATAATAACTTTATCAATTAGCTACATTTTTTTTGTCGCCAATCGGATATATTATTCAATAGAGTTAACTCAACAAAAGGTACAAGAGATCTAAGAAAACAGAAGTACTAACGCACTAAAAGGATAACACAACAACCCACGAAGAAGTTAACTAAGGATGACAAAACGGGTTAAACATACATTTAGTAAAAAAGAGTAAAATGTATTCGCTAAACGGGATAGAGGGAACATAATACCATGGCTAAAGAACCTTAAATTCGATCGATGCTACAATATATTACTTTCTGTTATGATATGAAATAAGTTTTTAATTCTTTTAGTTTTGTAGGGTCTAACAAAGTCAATGTGGAATAGATTGTAGAACTGAAGTTTATCCTGCCGTTAGGACATCACTTACATTGTTGGTCCCTCACACATGTTCAACCGACGGGTTTTTCTCCATATGGGTCATTGTCTAAATGGCCTTTAAATATAATACCATGACGATTCATTTCTTTATACCGTTTGAATTTATTAAATATATAATTTTCTTATTAGCCACAATGTGGTGGCGAGGAACGCCTTCAGGGGATGCAGCAAGACTACGTCCACTTGTTTCTACAAATTTTAGTCAACTCTACACTTTAACCATTTAAAATAATGTTACACATCGAAAATCTTTTAAGAAATTATAAATTCGAAAAAAAGATGAATGCTAAGAACAAAGCACTATAGAAACACATGATACACACAACCAACGTCACTTTGAGAAACTAAGAGGATTTTCAAAACTAGAGACTCCTTTCAAGGTGAGGAAATGAGAGGACTTTCAAAACTTGAGACTCCGATCTCAAGAAAAGATGATTATATAAAAAAGTTTTACATGAACCTTTTTTATATATAATAAAGTTTTACATGAACTATGAGTTCATAGCTTAACCATATAGAAAGTTAATTACTTAATGACATATATATCTTACTTTCTAGCTATCAGTAGATAGTTCTTCTTTTGTTTCTCCAGAAATATAGGGATCATATTACATCAAACTGCTTTCGTTTTATAACGTACACTAGTTCGACGAACAAACACTCAACAAAATTAATATATATATATATTATATATATAAATTTTTTTTTTTTAACATTGAGTGACTTTAATTTACAAGTTTAGGAATATGAATGGTTATTTGGATAAACAAAATCTACAAGAACTATCAAATTTCCTACTGAAATCAGAATATTAGATATATCGTTAATTGAACAATATTGTTTCTAATTCTATGTTTAGAAGCAATGAACTAAGATTTCATGTATAATTTTGTCTATACACTTTTTCTAGAGCCTCCATTCGTTAGTTTCTCATGAGTCATGATGGAATGTTTTCATGTTCACAAAGTATCGTGTTTTGTTACTATAAAGTGGTCCGGTGTTGTACCTTTGGTTGGGGTTAAAGCTATGTACGTTCATTCTCTCACACTAGCAGAGATCATTAATTGTTCTAAATAGCTGTCTTGTGAGTTGCATGGGACCTTGAATAGTTTCAAATATCTTTCTAAGATTTGCTTTCTTAAAAGATCTATGTTCTCTTTCAAGTTTCCACAATTAGAAGAGGCAGACTATTTACACACACTATTGAAATCAACTAAAGGAGATGTTGGACATCAATTTAAATCATTGTTAACAATTCAAAATTTAAAACTAAAAAGCTTCACAAAGTTTTACATCAAAAGAAGAAAAGATCTTAGGTCAAATGTAATTATCTTCTATTCTTTTACTCGACGAAAAGAAACATTCAAATATAGTTTACAAAAAGAAAGAAACATTCAAATCTAGTTTTTTTTTTTTTTTAAAGTAAAGAAACATTCAAATCCATTACAAACTTAATTATTCAGACTTGTAGAGCATGCATGTCTTCCATAGCAAACTATGAAACTAATTATAAGAAGAGATTTACGCATTAGTCGTAGAGCAGTAAATAGATTTCAAAGAACTAAGACATGTAAATCATCTCAAACACTTATATGCAATGCATTATGTAGCTGTCTATTCGCTTTTTCTGCAAAGAATGTAGTTAGATTCGGTATTTTATAAAAGGTTTGGTATATTCGATAGGTTTTTTTAACCTTCTATATTTGAAGCTAGCAATTTTAATTAGTAGCCAGTTTATTTCAACCGTCTTTACTTCAAGGCAAAATAATTATTTAATAGACACACTAGAAATTAATCCGTATAATACATGAAATTATAATATTTTAAACAATATTTTAATAGTTAATATCAAAAATTTAGTTAATATAATTTATTAGTATATATAAATATGCATATATTAACATTACCAAAAAAAAAATTACATCCATCAAATAAAAATTTAATTTATCATTAGCTAATAAATTTTATAATATTTTAAAATATGATAATAAATAGTATGAAAAAAAGTAGAATAAACTATTTATTTAATCTGTAGACAATATATTAAAATATTATTCTAGCTAATAAACAAAATATTATTATATTATATCATCAATTCTAATTTTCACCGTTTAATAGCAGAATTTTATTGTCTGTGATGAATTATAAAAAATTAATTTTATCTTGTTTAACTATATATTAAAATACTATAATATTTTTTAAATTTAGGTTTGATATATAACAAATAAAAATGCAACAAACTATATTTAATTTTAAAAGTCAAATAATAATATTTATATCATATATTTTAAAAACTAATATTTTGAATTATGAAATTTGTTTTTATAGATATTTAAAAATTACAATCATAACCTGTTCATATCAGACTAACCCATTTATTTAATATATTTGTATTTGATTAAAATATAATTTAAAAAAATAATTCTAATATATACCGTTTAATGACTTTTATTCCACCATAAACTTTTTTATTTTAAAAAATAATTTTCTCATGTTAAATTTTTGGAAAAAACAACTGAAAAAAAATACTTTTGTATATAATCAAGTAAATATAGTAAATTATAGAAAAAATAAATATTTTATTGTTTTTTAATATCATAACTTTTAACTTTGACTTTCACATTATTTTATTAAAAAATTATTTATTTTTACGTTTTTTAGTGAACTATATTATATAATATCATTTGAAACAAAAAAATATAAAAACACTACAAGAAAAACATCATTTTACAACGGCCGAAATGGTCGTTATTTCGTCGTAATAGGGCTATTACGACGGACTACCGACAATTTCAAAATCGTCGTAAAGTCATCGTCGTAATAGACAAATCGTCGTAAAATCGTCGTATAATATACGACGGTTTCGTTTCGTCGTAACATCGAGGGAAACAAAATCGTCGTAAATGCGTCGTACAGTTTACGACGAATTTACATCGAATTGCGTCGACTTGATCTTCGCTTGGACCGTCGTTAAGTGGTCGTTAATGGTCGACGTAAGATCGTCGTAAAATGTACGACGCATAAATCATCGTAAATCAATCGTAAAGTATTTAATCATTTCGTCGTAAAATCGTCATAAAGCACGGACGTATAATCGGCGTATTTGTCGTCGTAAATTTTAGTCGTAAATTTGTCGTAATATTTACGACGAATGTACGACGGTTTTAATAAAGCTATTACGACGATTATACGACGTTTAATATAATTGAAAATTAAAAAAAAATAATTCGAATTAAAAATTAAATTAAAAAAAAAATAATTTACAATTTAAAATTTATTAAAATTTGAAATTAAAATTAATTGTAATTTACATAAAAACCCTACAGATCTAAATCTAAATCTAAATCGTCGATCCCGTCACCGGCCTCCTCCCCATCGTCCTGGACGTGTTCCTTGCCGGGTCTTCGGTTTGATGTTTCCGCCGGCGCCTGATCTCCGGCTCTAGGAGGCTCAACCCCGAGAGATCGGAACATCTCCTCGTCCGTCTGCACCGGCGGTTGCGTCCTAGTGGATGATCCGGCGGCAGACGATCCGACAACCCCATCAGTCCGCAGCTTAACCAACTGCGCCATGAATACCGGGTTGTCGGCTCCCATGATCTCGAAGAGACCGTAGAGCTGGTCGATCCTCGTCTCGTACCGGGTCAGCATCTGGTCAATCTCCTGGCGGATAACCGGATCCGGAACCCGGACGTGACCAGTCGCCGTAGCTCTCGGGGTATCACGGATGGACCCCATCCCTAATACCCACCCCTTTTTCTTTGGGGCAACTTACAAATATTTTAAAAACATTATGGTTAGAAATTTAATTTAAAACTAAAGTTACATTAATTAAATATAGTAATTAAATTTACCTCTTCGAAGATCTGGTCCATCTCCGCCACCGTCAGCGCCGGGGTCGATAAGACCGAGCTACCTCCGGGAAACGTTTGACGCGCCTGCTGAGTCAGCTGCGTCTGTTGCTCCTCGATCGCCGCACATGCGGCGTTGTAGATCTCCTCCGCCCGAGGATCTGTGAATTCGCCGTTACGCTTCTTATGCGTCTCGGCGAAAACCTTCGTCATCGGAGGAAGTTCTCCTCCATTATCTTCGACCTACAAAATCAAAATGAAAAAATTAATTAGTATCGAGAAATAAGAGTTTATTATTTGAAAACAAAAAAATTAGTAATCTAAATTTACTTACCATCATAAGCCGTCTTCCGGCAAAAGAAATCTGGCCGGAAGTGTGCGGGACGTTCTTTCGATTTCCCGCATCGTCAGTAGCGTTCCTGAAAAATATTTTCATTAGAATCTATTATAAGAAAAAAATAATGTTAATATTATTGAAATTAACTACTTACCTAGATCCGGAACACTTGGCGACCGTAGTTTGGTTGTGCGGATCCAACCAGTACTGGACAAGGCCCCGCTAGACGGTATTGGCCATAGGCGCCGGCTTGGCTTTGTCGCCGTCAACCTCCCACTTCCGTTTCCAGTCGGAAACGGTGTTGTTGAGGTGGAATTTGACCTTCTCCTTGAAGACCGTCTCCACACGTCCGTGTGCGGATGTTTCCCAATGCCAGTTTTGCTAGGAAAAAAAAACGAAGTTAGTAATTATTGTAAAAAGTTAAAATTTAAAATTACAATTAAACGAAATGGTAAATTACTTACCGCAAAACATTTGAACCAAGTGTCAAGTGTGGCCTGATCTAGCTTCTTCCAGCTGGTATGGGGTTGTACGAAAAACCCCTTGATGATATCCGCAACGTTACGACCGACTGCATTGTCGGTCGTAAATCTAGTCAAATGGAAAGAGAAAAAGTAAATTAATATCAAATATATAAGAATAAATATTAATTAATTTAAAAATATTGTAGGAAAAAAATTACGTACCAAAAGGTGCCCGGGGCTCGATCCGGATCGAGTTTGTTCATGGTCTCACGACCGGATTGCGCCAGAAGATCCTGTACCGTAAACTGGGCATACGGTATAGGCGGGATCGGATCAGCCTCAGGATCGGCCTGTGCGGGAGCCGCTGGTTCGGCTGATGGTGGTGGAGGCGATGCCGGCTGCGGAACAACGACCGGTTGGGAAACCGTCCGTTGTGTTCCCGAGGACTCCGGGATGGCTGATCCGGTCGCCGAGGTAGACGGGGCTGTACCGTCAGAATCGACGAGCTGTCGGTAGTGAAATCTCTTAGCTCGATGAGCCATATCGACAGAACCTACAAAATTTTTAAAAATTAGTTACTCATTTTTCAAATATTTATTTAAATTTACCAAAATCCGGGCCTAACTAAATTCCGAAACCTAAATCTAAATTCCGAACTTAAATCTAAATTCGAACCTCAATCTAAAATAATATGTAATGAAATTAATTTAACAAAAATACTTACAAATTAATTGGCTGGAGAGTTGGGAGAGAAGGGAGAGGTAGATTTCTAAAGAGATAGAGAGATTTCTAGAGAGAGAGAGGGAAGAGAGGAATGAGCGACGAAGGAGGAAATCTCGCGTCCCTTATATAGATTTTGTGATCGTCGTAAAATCGTCGTAACATTACGACGATTTTACGACGATTCGGTTGTATAACAGTCGGTCCACTGCATGACATGACACGTGTCGTGATAGGAGCATTTGACCGTTACGACGGTTTTACGACGACTAAACCCAAAACCGTCGTAAAATCGTCGTAACGTCTAAACATTCATAACCTCGTACCTCAGATCAAGAGCCTATCCGGTGCAAACGTTACGACGGTTTTACGACGGTTTTGGGTTTAATCGTCGTAAAACCGTCGTACCTTTACGATTATATTACGACGGTTTTACGATGTTTTTTTAAAAAGTGAGTAAACCCTAAATTTTATAAATGGGATATTGCATAAAGAACAATGCAAAGGTTATTGTATCCTAACATATAACAAAAGGTTTACAACTTTGCATGTATAATGGATTTATGACATGAGATAGTAAAAATTGAAATTCCGTAATCTAATATATAATCTTTCACTTAACATTTACGAAAACAAGCATGAACTTGTAAATATGTATGTTTTTTTTCAAATTTTTGATTTTGATCAGATTGATAGCATTTCATATAAAATAAGATAACCAATCAAAAACATTTGTGAAATACCTTACAACCAATAAGATATAAAAGATTCAAATTCTTGGATTTCAACATTACGACGATTTTACGACGAAATAGTGTACGCGTCGTAAAATCGTCGTAACTTTACGACGATATTACGATGGTTCGTCGTAAAGACGTCGTAATGTTGAAACCCTATTCATTCAGGGCTTAAAACCTAGACTTAGGGTTTAAGGTTTAGAAAAACCGTCGTAAAACCGTCGTAAAATCGAATTTTAGGGTTTTTAAAAAATTCAAACAAACAAAGTTACAAATTACATAATAACAAACATTCACTAAATACAATGCATGAAACTCAATCAGATTCATCTTCCTCTATTACTTCATCACCATCACCGTCGTATTCTTCCGCCAAATCGTCATCATCGGTTTCAACAAACTCATCATCACCTTCTTCTTCTGTATCATCGGGAAGATCTTCAACTTGCCTGTTCCGAGGGTCTATTAAGAAAATCTCATCATCAACATCTGGTTCAGACAGATCTACGCAAGTGTCCTGTTGAAGTGGAACATCCTCAACCCCTACAATCTTGCCCCTCGGAGCCACTTTAACTACTGCTAACCATGAAATTCCTGTTAATCGAACTCGAGGGTATGGCAGAAACGTTACCTGTTCTGCTTGAGAAGCTAATATACATGGCTCAAAACTGTTGTACCGTCGTGATTTGTTCACGTCAACAACTCCAAACTTGTTTAGACGTACCCCTCGTCCAACAGTTGGATCAAACCAATCACATTTGAAGAGAACAGTTTTCAGCCTTAACAATCCAGGATACTATACTTCAATTATTTCTTGCACAACTCCATAAAAATCGATTTCACCCCTCACGCAAACTCCATAGTTAGTTGTCGCCCGATTTCACCCCTCACGCAAACTCCATAGTTATGTGTGAAAAACATAGCCCTGAGTGAAATACATTGAGGCTGTAGTTATTTTGGCCATCAGACCTAGTAGTAACTCATGGAACCATGTTGGAAATTCATCTGGATCATTCGGGTCCACCTAATTTGAAAAAAATTCCGCTTTTATTTCTTGATTTCGATATATAGCAAATTAAAGTAGTCTTTTAATTAAAATTTTAAACGTACTTGTCCTTTTAACCACTGGGCATGGTGTTGATCTTTACGATCATTGATTTCAGTTTCAGAAACCCCAGATATGCATTTTTTAACCTCATCAACAAATGTGCTGAGAAAAACAACAAATAGTTATTAATACTGACAACTTTAAAAAAGATATTATTAATTAAATTACGTATGTGCACTGTGATAATCTTTTTTATTGGACCACCAAACATCTTTTAGTTTTCCACTAAGACATCCAATCGGCGAGAATATGTCAGATACACCTTCAACAGCATATGTATGACCAACTCCTCCATCATCATATCGACGAGTAGCTCTTTTGCGTGTTCGTACTTTCGGTGCAAAATAGTATGAAGTGAAGTGTGAAGTCTCTTGCGTCAAGCTTCCCGCCACAATTGAGCCTTCCACTTTAGCTAGGTTTTTGGATTTACCTTTATAATGCTTCATGAAACGCTCGAACGGATACATCCACCTGTACTGAACGGGTCCACCGAGCTCTGCTTCGTGTGGGAGATGAACAGGAAGATGTTCCATAACATCAAAAAATGATGGTGGGAAGATCTTTTCCAAATTGCACAACAAGATTGGAATATTCAATGCCAGTTGTGATATTACATCAACTGATAATGTTCGTGTACTAAGATCCCGAAAGAAAGCACCAATGCCTCCAATAGCTTCATGGACGTTTTTGGGTAAGAGTTCAGCAAATGCAAATGGAAATAATCGTTGCATAAACACATGGGAGTCATGGCTTTTCATCCCAGCAAACTTTACCCCATTCTCAACAGATTTGGAAAGATTAGAGACATACCCATCAGGAAATTTAACGTCAGAAGAAACCCATCTGAACAATGCTGACTTTTGATCTGCACTCAACCGAATACAGGAACTGGTTCTTTCCCGTTTCTCAGTAGATGCAACTCACTTCTGTTGCATAAATCAGGCAAGCCAATCTTGACTTACCATTGTCTTTTGTTCTTCCCGCTACGTTCATAACTATATGCATGATGTTATCAAAAAAGTTTTTTTCAATGTGCATGACATCAAGATTGTGTCTGAGCAGATGGTCTTTCCAATAAGGTAGTTGCCAAAAGATACTTTTCTTGTGCCAATTATGATGAACTCCATAACCTTCAGGCATATTTGCAGGAGTGTGCCAGTTTCCCCCACGAGTTACTGTTTCTTCTGCCCTCCAATGATCGATTTGCGCCTGTATATCAGCTCCTGTTAAATTAACGGGTGGAGGGACATGTACACTTTTGTTCTTCATAAATAACCTTTTGTTCCTCCGATATGGATGGTTATCCGGTAAAAACCTCCGGTGACAATCAAACCAACAAGTTTTTCTACCATGTTTTAGCTGAAACGCATCAGTTCGATGAAGACAATAAGGACAAGATAGCCTCCCATGTGTAGTCCATCCTGATAGCATACCATAAGCGGGGAAATCGCTTATTGTCCACATTAGCACAGCCCGCATAGTAAAATTTTTCCTCGTAGAACAGTCATATGTACGAACGCCAGTATACCATAACTGATTCAACTCATGTATGAGTGGCTGAAGAAATACATCGAGAGCTCGCTTCGGATGATTTGGACCTGGAACCAAAATACTTAGGAAAAGAAATTTCCTTTGCATGCACAAATCTGGAGGAAGGTTATAAGGAGTTAGGATTACTGGCCATAATGAATATTGTCTACCAGACATACCAAATGGACTAAAACCATCAGTGCACAGACCAAGATAGACATTCCGTTTGAACTTAGCAAAATCTGGGTATACCATATTGAAGTGTTTCCATGCATTTGCATCTGATGGATGAACAACTTCTCCATCTACTTGTGTATGTTCCGCATGCCATCTCATTGATGCAGCTGTCCTTTCAGATTAATAAAGCCGTTTTAACCTATCAGTTATAGGGAGATACCACATATGTTGGTACAATATCCTTTTACGCCCACCAGTTTGCGGCCTGTATCTTGGTTTTTGGCAAAATCGACATTCCTCCAGCTGATCATCATCTTTCCAAAAAATCATACAATTGTCAACACATACATCTGTCATCTCAGAAGGTAGACCAAGACTAAAAATCAACTTCTGAATTTCATAGTATGTTCCGGTTGCCAAGTTATCCTCCGGTAGATACTCCTTCAGAAGATCAGCCCAATCATCCATGCAAACCTCAGCCAGGTTATGATCTGTTTTAATTGACATCATCCTAGCTGCCAACGATAATTTAGACAAGCCTTCTCTACATCCTTTGTAGATTGGCTGATTAGCATTGTCTAACAAATCATAAAATCGTTTGGCATCTACATTAGGTTCCTCAACAGCATTACCCGTATGCGTTTCATGAAATGCATCAGTCACCATTTCATGCATCCTATCATGATCTACACTTTGGTCATATTGATACTGATTAGGCTGATGACCATAATTCGATTCATCAATATCAACATGACTTTGATAATTACTACTACTACCAGCATTCCCAGTATTACTGCCATATCCTTTTCCATGTAGATACCAAACAAAATATTGCGGCATAAACCATCTATTTAATAAATGCGTCCACACGGTTTTTGTTAGTGTAAACCTCATATTCTTGCATTTCAAACAAGGACAAAACATCTTCCCACTATCTTTCGTTCTCTCCATATTTGTAGCCTGATACATAAATATTTCTAACCTGTTCTTGAACTCTTCTGTCAACGCCCCATCTGAATCCTTACACATATACATCCAACTTCTTAGCTCGTATATAGACATCTTGAAAATAAACTCACAATACTATCTATTTTTATTGATTAGACAATAAAGGAGATGGTCTCTTGTGTCACGTCTAGCCACGTGAATAGAGTAAATTAACCTTATAATATTATTACTTCTTTTTTTCAAAGTAATATAACTCTTAATTCGGGTTTCCGGCAATGGACAACCCAATATATAAGGATTTACAACACTATACTAAAATTTAAGAGACCTACAATGGGTCTCCAAGATGAAGATGCTCTTATGTTTGAATGATGATGTGTTGTGATTGAATGAACGAATGAAGATCTATTTATAGGAAAATTTTGGGCTTTACAACGCTTTTACGACGACTTTTTACGACGGTTTTACATTCAACAATAATATTACGACGAGTTTACGACGATTTTGCGATAAAATTTTTCATCTACAATTGTTAGGTAAACATGTTTTAAATGTTTTTCACCTAACTCCTTTTTCGACGTAAAATCGTCGTAATATGTACATCGAAATGTAGTCGTCGTATATTCGTCATAATTTTGCGACGAATTTACGACGGTTTTACATTTACTAGCAAATCTCTCGTTATCGATGTACAATCGTCGTAATTCGTCGTAAATTGTACGTCGAGTTTACGACGATTTTTTTATACGACGGTTTTACGACGGTTTTTAAATTAGACGTTAGATCGTCGTAAAATCGTTGTAAATTTGCGACGATTTAAAAACCGTCGTAATGGACCGTTGGAAAACGATTGTTTTCTTGTAGTGAAAATTATCATATTTTAAATTCAGAAATTAAATAATAAATATACATTATCAGATGAGAAATAAAGATTTTCCATATACTTTTTAATAGATATAAAAGACAATTATATCATTTCCTATTTTAATTATTTTTTGTTATTTTATTTGATGTAATAATTTACAACATAAAAATTATTTTTTAAATGTGCTTACTTAAATAATATAATAGAGATTTGACCAATAAACGCAAATTAAAAAGCGAAGTTATTTTCGAAATTTAATCTACAGACAAAAAATTTGACTCATCAATTCAAAATTTAAAATAAGGTCATTTCTCATTCCTTTTGACTATTGGTTTATTTAATAAAATTTGGCATGGGCAAAAGATGAACCCAGTACGTAATACTATATTCCAACAAAATGTGAAAAATCTTAATAATGAACGTCAGAATTGAGAAGCAGTTGAAATATTGTTGATATTATAGTAGTTTTCAAATAAATATCTTAATGTAGTTAAACATTTTTTTGGACTAGTTTTTTTTTGTAGTTTACAGCAATACAGTGTAGAGAATCTCTTTAACAAATCCAATTCAACACAAACAAGCCTAATGAAGTGTACAAAAACTCATGTAATTACTATTTAGGTTTCCTTGCAAGTGGTTATTAAAAAATTAAATGCAACATAAAGCTCTAGTGAATTATCTTAAGTTCTTAACTAAGTAGATTGTTTTCTTTGCATTTGAAGATATAAAGCTAGCTCTAGTGAATTAGTTATTTTCAAGATGCACTCACACCTTTACTCCAGGATTGCTTTAGATGCACTCACACCTTTACTCCAGGATTGAAGTGGGATATAATGTTAGAAAAACATTTGTCTAACTGGTCGCACTGTCAATTTTTGAATAATATTACATTACATTGTAAACCACCTTCACTATTTGATATGACATGACTTTCTCAATGCCAGGTCCAAATCCTCTCGCGAAATCTTCTCTGCTTCTAGAGTATTTGCCCAAAACCAAATCAATATAATCTCAATTCGAAAGGATTATGGGCTCTAGTTACAAATCTTGTTGGTTAAAAGTATGATATCTATACGAACTTTATTTATTAAATTAAACAAACATTTGAGGAAAAGGGATACGTACTAGTTGATATGTTGGGATTATTAGTTGACTTAGTTTTTAAATGTCCATACAAAGACTCAAACGAAATGTTTCAGTGAATTGAATCTGAGCTACAAAACGACGGTGAAATGACATATGAAGTTAAAACCCAACAACTACACCATATGATTTCATGACATGTTCTGATTTGATCTACATTATTTATATGATAAGCTTATTATACTTGTAATATATTAATCATTTTGTTATTCCAGGCTATCTATCCATCAAAGTTGCAGTAATTATTTTTTTCTCTCTGCTTTTTCCGCTATACACTAGACTATTTCGGTGCTAGTTAAAAGTGCTATACTTTTATTTGTTTATTTCTGTTAAAGGATGAGATAAGAGAAGTTGGATGCAAAAGGAATCCAGTTCCACAGGAATTTCCTGTTTAAACGCATTTTTTATTAACTTCAGAGGGAAATCTTTATTTGTGTTTTTACAGTGGAAAGTGAAAGCTATATTTTAAAGGCGAATAACGGAATAACTGTGGGAGTAATTTTGTCCAATGGCCGAAGATTCTTGATATAGTCGGTAGAGATTAAAAACAAAATAAACAAAAATCACAAGAGAAAGTACGTTGTTGTATGAGACAAGGCAATGAACGACATATTATACAACAATCCAATGAAATAGAATTGGATAAAATAGTTAACTAAAGAGAAATTACCCTAGCTAGGTGATATAACTGCATGTGATCAAACAATGAATTAACTATCATGTATGATATAAGTACTAGACAAATTAAATAACAAAAGAGGAATTAATATTAAAATACTATAATTACACCATAAAAGTTTTAGCCACTACTTTAAAATGCATGCCATTTCACAGATATGCGGGCCTCTAGATTGTATAATAGAACTGGAGTTCGCAAGTCCAAAGTTCCTCGTTTGATATCATGGCCGGTTATGTGTGCAGTAAAAACAAAAATATAATTTTCGCCATTTGTTAAATTCATGATAAATTACACCAAAATCATGCCACTACACTAATTAACCCTTACTTAAATATGTATATGGTTTACGTTAATAATGTACATACTTTTAATACAAAGTCTATACACATTTAATTAGAGTATACCTAAAACTCATTGGCCAAACGTTACTGTCATTTTGTTACATATTTAATGCAAACTAGGTCTCAAATTTTTTTAGTTGGAAATTTTATTTTTCGTTAGTTTTTCCTGCGGATAAAACTAATTAAGCATATTAGATATGTGATAAGAGATTCTCCTAATCTTATTCGAAAACTTGAAATTATAATATTCATAACTTTTGAAAAGGTGTATATAGTCTGAAACTGTTGTCGGAGTTCACTTATATTTTATGTTCTTGAACAAAAATAATCTGAGTTCACGTAAAACAAATATTACTACAAAATCATCTAGATTTCTATAAATTTCAGAGGAATTTAGTTTAGGTTTCGACCTAAAATTTCTTCAGTCAAAAAGGAAAGATACTGCAAATTTGAAATGTTCCGAATTCTATGTTATATTAGGAGTTGTTACTATCTAAACTTTTTTTTTGAACATTATATTATATAAACTTCAATAAGTATATAACAAAATAAATCGAATTCTATGAATTGCATGTCATTTATTTATCTGTTATATATAGCGTGCGTGGTTATTATAAAAGATTATCTTAGTATGATTTTGTTTTAATAGAAAAAAACGTTGGAGTAATATAGTAGGATTTTTTTTTACCTAGGGCACAAAATTAATCAAACAAGGCCGTAATCAAATGAGCGACTATTTTTTTCTTGAGTAATTGGGAACATTTTAAATATTTTATTGAATCTATATGCGCCTTCAAGCTACATCCGCCCGTGGTTTTGGTGGTCTTTTCGAAAAACAACAATATTATTTTTATAATACACCACTCTGTAGAAATCTCGATCCCCATTGCTTCAATCATCCTCGAGAAAGAGCAGTTTATTTATTTAATATAAAACTCTCTTCAAAAAATACATCAATTATTAAAATCATATTAAAACAATATACTTAGAGAAGTTCACACTTAAAAAAACAAAAAAAAACCAAATGTAATTGGCTAAACAATAGCTTAACACGTAAGTCCAATTATTTCCGGATAAGAAATGCTATTGGTGTTTAGTCTTAAAACACCGTAATTTTTTCTCTACAAGAATTTGGTCCGTCCGGTTAAGTGTCTTTTTCACTGTTCTTCAATGTTGGCTTCTTTCGAAACAGTCTTTACTGTTCATCGTATCTTTCAGTATTTGTCAACTAGTAAAAGGGCAAGCTCGTGAATGGGACCCATATCTCGAAAGAGCCAGTCAAATCATGCCACGTTTTTTACTATGTCTATAGTTTTGTCACACGCGGAAAATGAGAGATGTTCGTATTAACTTTGAAGGATGCCATTTTATTCCTTACAGTGAAATGGCTTAATGCTTTCACCTAATTCACTCTGCCCCACTTCTTTATTGTCTTTTAACATCTACGCAAGAGTTCTCGAACTATCAATTTACTTTAAGTTCACAACGAATTTAATATAACATTTCTCAATTTACATCCTTTTCTTTCAAGCTCTCAATTTACTGCTTATTTGCCTACTTTCTATCAAAACATTCATAAAGAATTGATCAATACTCAAATATACTAAACATGCTTATGTATGTAGTCTAGTTGTTAACACTTATAGAAAACAGGACATAAGTTTTACATTCTTTCGAATTTATATTCTACTGACGAATGTAAACAAAATATTCATACACCATAAAATGTACGAAAGAAAATAAAAATCAATTAAAAGTTCGATAAATAAGAAGTTTTTTGGGGTTTTTTACAATGTGATTAGTAGGATTTGCTCGATTATTTAGTTAACAAAAAATACTAACATAATTAATTAAGTGGACTTAGATATTTTATAATTTGATTGAGCTATAGTTGAGAAAATTAAACAATGATTTGAAAAGAAGAAAAGTGTATTACTCTTTAATTTTAAAAGCTCTGGATTTTATTAAAACGTATATAATGATACATGAAAGTTTTATAGATCTTGATTTTGAAGGTTGCAAAAAAGTGTAAAATTAAATATTTAGGGGTGTAAATGGTGAAAAACAAAATTAAAATCAGCTGAATCGTCAACGCAGACCATTTAATCTTTGTTGTCTTAAAATAAATTAAAATTAATATTTAGTGGAATAGCTCAAAATCGGAAATTTCCGTTTTTTTGTTTGTTTTGTTTTCCTCTCTCTCTCTCTCATCATTTCGTAATTTCTCAATTTCTGTGTTTACACACTCTCCATCGACTTGTAATTTCACTTTTCTTAGGGTTCTTCTTCATCGGGACTTTTTTTTTCCCCTGGCGAAGATCATCGGACGTGTCTGGAAACCGGAGATGACCGGCGATGATTCCGGCAAGCTTCTCGGCTCGGAGATTCATGGATTCCATACTTTGCAAGGTTTGCTCTTAAGCTGATCGTTCGCGTTGATTCATGACAAAATTAGTTGACTGTGTTTTTTTGTTTTATGTTCTGTTCTTTTTTGGTTTTCCTTTAAATTCGCACGACAATCGCTTGTCTAAGCTTTCATTCACCGATCATTTTCCCCATTCATATTGTCCTGGGTTTTGGTCTTTTCCGATTACTCTTGACTCTCGCAGCTATTGAACTATATAATTTGCAGATAATTGTGGAATCGATCTAATGTGGTGAATTGGATAAGAATTCACCGACATTTAGGCAGATTAATAGGATAGAGAAAACTTTGATTTCGAGTCGAAGCAGATAATTTGGTCATCAGGAGACTTTTCGTAACCCACTAAATTCGTCAATTGTTGATGAGCATGTCTCAGTATATTCAGAGTTCATACTTTTATTCATATGAAAAGAAAATTTAAATAAAAGGTTAAGTATCAAACAAAAGTTAGATGTATCCGTAGATAAATGAAATTTGTGCTTAATATTTCTTGAGGTTCTTTCGTCGATTATTGACAGTTTTTGTTTTTAATTGTGTGTTGCAGATCTAGATATACAAACGATGTTGGAGGAAGCATACAGTAGGTGGCTCCGGCCAAATGAGATCCATGCTCTCCTTTGTAACCATAAATACTTCACCATCAACGTCAAGCCAGTGAACTTACCCAAAAGTAATCAATATTGAAATTTCTTTCAAATTTTGTTCTTTAGGATAAATCTTTTATTTAAACTTTTGATTCTGTCAAATTTTTTGAATATGTTTGTATCTGGCAGGTGGCACGATTGTGTTGTTCGACCGTAAGATGTTGAGGAACTTTAGAAAAGATGGTCATAACTGGAAAAAGAAAAAAGATGGAAAGACAATTAAGGAAGCTCACGAACACCTTAAAGTGAGGGTTTCTTTAAGTCTTTTAAGTTCATACCTGCTCTTGTCTCCTCTGCTCATGTGTGATCTCTGATTATTGTTATTCCATCTTTAGGTTGGTAATGAGGAACGGATTCATGTCTACTATGCCCACGGTGATGATAACCCTACATTCGTTCGAAGGTGTTACTGGTTATTGGATAAGTATGTGTCAGTAAAAGATTATCGGTTTATCCTTTGTAGTTGATTTGATGCCTTCTTTTCCTCTACTTTATTTCTGAAGGTTATGAAAATAAATCACCTCTTCCTATTATGGCAGGTCTCAGGAGCACATAGTTCTTGTCCACTATCGTGAGACACATGAGGTTTTCTACCTATCCCCAGCTTTTCTCTGATTTTTTTTTTTTTTTTTTTTATGTTAGATGTGGTTATAAATTAAAATGATGTATTTTTGTTGTCGAATAGCTTACAGCCTTCTCTTGGCAGATTTTAGTTACAAAAGACAATATTCATTTGCAGCCCTCTGAGGAATTTTGGTAAAACAGGTTCAGGCAGCTCCAGCAACACCTGGGAACTCGTACTCAAGTTCGATCACTGACCACTTATCACCAAAACTTGTGTCTGAAGATATCAATTCTGGTGTCCGTAATACTTGTAATACAGGTAAGAAGGAGTCTCTTGGTGATCTTAAGCTTTTGCGATTCAAACTTTTGGTGTATATTGGCAATTCTTCCGGATTGTCGTTTAGTGTATGTTAAAATATGTTCTTCATTTGGAGTTCTTTTAGAAGGATGGACATTTACCACATTTGTTTTTTGAAGGGTATGAGGTGCGCAGCAACAGTATGGTTGCTAGAAATCATGAGATTAGGCTTCATGAGATCAACACACTTGATTGGGATGAGCTTCTAGTACCAGCAGAGATTAGCAACCAGTGTCCACCAACAGAAGGTACTTATATCACTTGAGCTTTTTCTTTTCATATTTTCTCTGCTTGTTGTAAAAAGGGAGCAATGAGATGATGCTGAAAAACACTTGACAATTTGTTTTGCATTTGTGCTCTGCTTTCAGACGATGTGTTGTACTTCACAGAACAGCTCCAAACTGCGCCTAGGGGATCTGCAAAGCAAGTGAGTGAAATTAAATTTTCAAGCCTGCAAGTGGCTTTGCCTGTCTTTCTGTTCACCATTTTGACGTCTTGTTCATTGTGCAGGGAAATCACCTTGCAGGCTACAACGGATCAACAGATGTACCATCATATCTCGGTCTCGGAGATCCTGTTTATCAAAATAAAAATCCATGTGTAGCTGGAGAATTTTCTAGTCAGCATTCGCACTGTGTGGCAGATCCGAATCCCAGTGCAACAGTTGGTGATCAAGCGGGTGATGCTTTGCTGAACAACGGTTATGGAAGTCAAGAAAGTTTTGGTAGATGGGTGAACAACTTCATAAGTGACTCCCCTGGTTCAGTGGAGGATCCTTCCCTTGATGGTGTATTTACTCCTGGGCAGGATTCATCTACTACTCCTGCTTCGTTTGATTCTCACTCCAACATACCGGAGCAAGTATTCAACATAACTGATGTTTCACCTGCCTGGGCCTACTCGACAGAGAAAACAAAGGTTCCTCGAGTCAAACCCTTTTTTTCAATGTACTTTTTTTTTTATCATGTCACCGTTGGCTGGTCCTATAACTGAACAAAATCTTGCATTCACGGAATTGTCGTTTTAGTCATGAATCTTGAAACTTGTATAAGTAAAGCATATCATTGTGAGAGTCGTCTCTATTTCATATTGCGTCTTAAAACTATGTCTCAAGATCTAAGTAGCATTTTCTTGCTGTAAAGAGATTAACCATTTGCATGCTAACTTTGCAGATTCTTGTAACTGGATACTTTCACGAAAGCTTCCAACATTTTGGAAGATCAAACCTCTTCTGCATTTGTGGAGAGTTGCGTGTCACCGCAGAGTTTCTCCAGATGGGGGTTTATCGTTGCTTCCTTCCCCCTCAATCTCCTGGGGTGGTGAACCTTTATCTAAGTGCCGATGGGAACAACCCAATCAGCCAGTTATTCAGCTTCGAACACCGCTCAGTTCCAGTTATTGAAAAAGCCATCCCTCAGAACGACCAGCTATACAAGTGGGAAGAATTTGAGTTCCAAGTCAGACTTGCTCATCTTCTTTTCACTTCTTCGAATAAAATCAGCGTTTTCTCAAGCAAAATCTCACCTGATAACCTGCTAGAGGCTAAGAAACTTGCCAGCAGGACTTCCCATCTCTTAAACAGTTGGGCGTATTTAATTAAGTCAATCCAGGCGAATGAGGTTCCTTTTGATCAAGCGAGGGACCATCTCTTTGAGCTTACTCTGAAAAACAGGCTAAAGGAGTGGCTTTTGGAGAAAGTGATTGAAAACCGCAACACAAAGGAGTATGACTCTAAAGGCCTTGGAGTGATCCACCTCTGTGCCGTCCTTGGATACACTTGGTCGATCCTTCTCTTCTCGTGGGCAAGTATATCTCTGGATTTCCGTGATAAGAATGGTTGGACCGCTCTTCATTGGGCAGCATTCTATGGAAGGTAAGATAACTCAAATCTTTGAAGTAATACGAGATTTACTAATCTTCATTTTCGCTTCAGTTTACTTATTTTCCTTGTATTATTCTTTCAAAAGGGAGAAAATGGTGGCTGCTCTTTTGTCTGCCGGGGCAAGGCCAAACTTGGTGACAGACCCGACTAAGGAATACCTCGGCGGCTGCACGGCGGCTGATCTGGCACAGCAGAAAGGTTATGATGGTTTAGCAGCTTTTCTTGCTGAGAAATGTCTTGTAGCACAGTTCAGTGACATGAAAATAGCTGGAAACATCACTGGCAACCTTGAGGGCATCAAGGCAGAGACGTCAACAAACCCAGGGAATGCAAATGAAGAAGAGCAGAGCCTGAAGGACACTCTGGCTGCATACAGAACAGCTGCAGAGGCGGCGGCGAGGATTCAGGGAGCGTTCAGGGAGCACGAGCTGAAAGTCAGGTCAAGCGCGGTTAGGTTTGCTAGCAAAGAAGAAGAGGCCAAAAACATAATAGCCGCGATGAAGATCCAGCATGCGTTTCGCAACTACGAGACGCGTAGGAAGATCGCAGCCGCTGCTCGGATTCAGTACAGGTTCCAAACATGGAAAATGAGGAGAGAGTTTCTGAACATGCGGAATAAGGCGATTAGGATCCAGGTGTGAAAGAATATTCTGCCATAATTTATAACCTGAACTGCTCTTTGCTTTAGAAAACGCTGATATGATGTTTTCTTCTGTTGATGTAGGCTGCGTTTAGAGGGTTCCAAGTGAGAAGGCAGTACCAGAAGATAACATGGTCGGTGGGAGTTCTTGAGAAGGCGATTCTGAGGTGGAGACTTAAGAGAAAAGGATTCAGAGGGCTTCAGGTTAACCAACCTGAGGAGAAGGAAGGGAGTGATACGGTGGAAGATTTCTACAAGACAAGTCAGAAACAAGCGGAGGAGCGGCTCGAGAGGTCAGTGGTTAAAGTCCAGGCCATGTTCCGGTCCAAGAAGGCTCAGCAAGATTATAGGAGGATGAAACTGGCTCATGAAGAAGCTCAGGTGAAATCACTTTCTTTTTTGCTTTCTTTCTATTTTCCTTGCTCAAATTCAAATATATATTGTTAGTAAAGGATTAGGACACAGTTTCACGTATATAGAGTTTGATGATTAATCTATGTTAAAACATAAAATGTGATACAGCGGGAGTATGATGGGATGCAAGAGCTTGATCAAATGGATATGGAGAGCTGAATGAGTGAATGGGATGGAATATAATAAAGAAAAGTGGTCGTGGAACTGTAAATTTGTGTACATGACAAGGGGTAATTTCGACCTTTTCGAAGCTGTTTTCAAAAAAGTTTCAAAGGGTACTATGGTAATCAACCCTGGAGCTGGGATATTTCCATAGAGCGTCTTGTCGTTAGTTTTTTCTTTTTGTTTTGTTTGGAGGACGGTGCTAGTTATGTGACTGTGAGATATGACCGCTAAAAAGCTAAACGATTTTTAGACGTTTTGTCTATAAATCTCCTTTCTACTGTTTTCTATTTTGGATTCCTGACTTATAAAAAGTATATTTTAATTATGTGTCTGTCACAATCTGTTTATCATTCTGTTGAAATAAGAATCTAAGATATAATTTAAAAAAAAATCATGAAACAAATGTACGTGAAATCCAGAGTATACATAGAGAATGTCGCTTAAGTACAAATGTCTTCTTCCACAAAACTTTTGTTACAGGCTGATCTCGAATTCTCCTTGTTTATACAGCAACTTTTACACCTTGTGCCGTTGTTGAAGCTGGACTTTCGACCTGAAAGCGAGACAAGCAAGAGTTTGGTTTACTCCCAAAAAGATTTATTTTCTATCAATCAGAGAATTGCAGAAATAGATTATTGTATTTACCTTGGCTGCTTTAAACAGTTCGTCTACAACTTCAGACAGAGTTGGATGTGCATGTACCGCAAGTTTTATGTCCTGCAAAATTATCATCAAAAAGCCAGCAAATGTCATAATCTAAAGCTCAATGATTAAAATCAGGAACAGGTTGGTTAGTAAGGAAAAAAAAAAGAACACTTGCCTGAATGCGTGTTCCTAAAGCAATCGCGTTAGATGCTTCGTGAATAAGATCAGCAGCATGCAATCCAAAGATATGAACTCCAAGGATTTCACCATTGTCAGGTCTGTATATCATCTGCGCACATAAAGAGCGTGTTCAGATATCTTCTCGGTCACTTCGAAGACTATAAATAACTTCCTTTACTATTATTTTTTTCGATTTAGTTCTTCTCTTAACCTTAGCGAGTCCTTCTCCTTCATTTTCAGCTAGGGCCTTTGTGTTTGCCTTGAAACTTGTCTTGGAAATACTTACTTTAAATCCCTCTTTCTCGGCTTTCTCTCTCGCTTGAGGCTGGGAATTGCAGAAATGATTAGCAAAACATAAAAGGCTGTGGTTACAGTTTTAAAATAAAATGAAAGACAAAAAATCTGCTAAGGGGTCGAGAATTACCTCTGTTAATCCCACCATGCTGATTTCGGGATGAGTAAAACAAGCAGCTGGGATGCTAAGATGATTAAGCACATGATCTCTACCTGTGACTTGCTCCACCACTAGCCCAACACAAGTAGATGCAGAGAGTTTACTAAGAGATCGATTAAACATACTTAACTGTAAAAAATGAAAAAAAGACTGATGGACTAATAGTGGAGTAATGATAATCAATTTTACCAGAAATTCCTTGGGCACTGGCTGCATGAGCGAGCATCAGTTTACCATTGGCATCACCGATGCAGTACAAGTGTGGAACCTATCAACCAAGAGTGACTCCGTAAGAAACTGGTGGTAAGTAATATAGTGTGAGCATATGAAAATAACACTAACCAGCTTTCCATTTCCATCGATAACACGCATTCGATCATCAACTGGTATAAAACCTCTCTGCGTAGCTACATTGATCTGTGTGGAAAACACAGCTTCAGAGCTATTTCTTTCATAACCAAAAGTGAAAAAGAATTATTAAAAACAGGATGCGGTATATTGTCATCTCTTACATTTTCCAGGCCAAGACCATTGGTAAAAGGTGCTCTTCCTGTAGCAATAAGAGCAGCGTCCACCTTGTAAAAAGAATATAAGGTCACACTATCAGCACAAGAAAAAAAAATCCCATAGACGTGTCAATTGTGATAGAATTCAAAGACATTTCTATTTCTTATTCTTTTGTTGGAGAAAAAATGAAGTTCTACAAAATGAGAAGCCCTAATTAACCTACGCAAGTATGCATGTAATAGTTTATACACTTCTGCTCGTGGTACGCCCGCATGGAAATAGTAAAAGCGCCACAATATCGTACTGAGATTAGTGAGGACCAAAAAAGTGAGAAAATACTTCTAGGGATCCACTTAAAGCACATAGCTGGTAGGCCATGAGATTAAGTCTCGGATTTGAGTACTAAGAAGCAACACAGTCATTCTCTTATGCTTCATCATTAGTCCTTCCAGAAAATAGCTTTGTAAACACGTCAGAGGTACTTAAAAAGCTCTTTTATACGACATTTTATTTACCTCCAAAGTATCCTTGGGTTCCTTGGTTTTGGCATCAATAAGCTCAATCATCACTGGTCTTCCATCTTTTGCTGGAGTGATCTGTAAAGAAGAGTTTAAAACAGATAATAAAATCCACAAACAAACTGTACAAGAAAGAAATCATATATAGAAATATGTGTGAGGTAAAAGGCTTACTTTGCTTGCAAAGACTCCAGTATGATAGTCAATCTTTCTTGGATTTATCAGAACCCTTTGAGCCAGCTTACTGATCTCAGGATCAAATCCAGGCATCAGCTGATCCAGCGCCTCAATAAATGTTACCTGCACAAAAAATTTCACCAAGTTTGGTCACTTCCTGGATTTCTACTACCTCACAAACCTTAGGTAACTAAAACATAGCCATAGCTCATTTTCAGCATCATAAGGGCCTTTCGTTACTATTGAGAGAAATAAATACTTAATCGAAAGCTACAAACAAACACCACTTGCTCAGACTAACGCAAATAATTACTACACACTAACATGTTACCTCACTTCCAAGGGCCGTGTAAACATCACTGAACTCAAGACCGATATAACCACTTCCTACTATCGCAATCCAGTCAGGAACAGACTCCAATTTCAATGCATGGTCACTTGTGATAACAGTCTTTCCTACAGAACAAAAATATGAGGAATTTTATAGTGCTTGCTATACTAACAGAGACGAGACGTTTTATGTTTTGAGCCTCCTCCCCTAGCATGTATATGTTCAAACAAAACACATACCATCAACTTCAATTCCTTTCGGGACAAACGGTACAGATCCAGTTGCGATGATTATATCTTTCGCGGTGATAATATTGTCAGGGAAACCAACCTTCCCATATTTAACCTTTTGTGGCCCCTTAAAAAGTACACGAAAAACTAAAAAGTATTAGGGGTCACAAATTAAGAACAGCATATCTTGTCGAGTTATCAACCAAAGACAATAACATACTGACCAGAACAGAGCCAAACCCTGTCAAAATGTCAACACCAAGTGCCTTCATTGAATTGGTGAGATTATTCCTAATTTTGGTAGCCAGGTTACTTGCATGGTCAGCCACACCCTGACGGTCATAACCGGCAGCTGAAACCTGTTATCCGAGGGAGACAAAGGAAGCAAGATAGATTCAGAGCCAAGGACATAGTATCCAAAATCAAACTTTTGAGCATCTACAGTCATTTCATGGACTATTAGTTGCATAATTCCACACCAGAAATCAAAAGAGGCAACACTAGCTGCTGCATAAGTTCATATTACCTGCAGACCAAAGGCCTTCATGTGATGTTCGTTCTGGAGCTCTCGCATCCTACCACTAACAGCAAGGAGAGCTTTGGAAGGCACACAACCTCTGTTAACGCAAGTTCCTCCTACAACATCTCCTTCAATGATGGCAGTTTTGAGTCCCTATTGAATCAAAAACTCACCCGATGAGATCATGAATACATACGATTACCAAATTGGCAAAGAAGATGTAGCATATGATTCCACTATTAAGCATTTTTCCAATTTTGCCGTCTCAATTAAGCACGAAAAAATCGGAAGAAAGTATAATTGAACAAAGAGAAGAGGAAAGATAGAAGACCTTCTCGACGGCTTGCAATGCAGCTCCGTGGCCGCCAACTCCAGCTCCGATAATGACCAAATCATAATCGAACGATTTCGACGGAGCTCCATTGCCAGCAGCGGAAGAAGAAGCAGCTGCAGAGACTTCGATCCTCCTACTATGAATTCGGAAACGGCACGATGTTAACTGTTTCGACGGAGAGAAACCAAACGCCTCTCGCCGGAGTCCGCAGAACCGGAGATTCCTCGGCGTGGAAGGACCGGCGTTTGATGAACAGAGCGGACGATTCAGGATAGGAAGCGACGCCTGTGAGAAGGAAATAGAGAGAGCTGATTGCATTGTTCGAGAGGGAGAGTGTGAAAGAGATCTGTAGAGATGAAAATGGAGAGTGACGGAGATGACAACGAGCTCACACCGGAGACAAGAGACGAGCGGAGGCGGAGATATCAAAGATGGGACACGTGGCACGTTTCTCGTATTTGAACCAGAGATTTCAAAAATCCGGGTTGATAAATCTCAAGCCCATTGGGCTTTTTTTTATTTCTCGTTTTGATGTTTTTGGATATTATCTTTCTCTTTTCCGGGAGAAGAGCCACGTAGGGAAGGAGAACGGTGAACAGTTCAAACGTCAGACTCCGACACGTGTGGAGCAGCAGAACACGTGTCAAGGAAGTGAGAATAGCTCTTTCGGTTCTGTTCCACATTCTTCTCCTTACTTGTTGTTGTGAAAGAGAGAAATATTAAGCAAGAAAAGATAAGTGAAGAAGAGAGAAGAAACCAAACCAAAAACAAAAATGGAGAAGAGTGGAAGAAACGTAATGGATGAGATAAGAAGCTTTGAGAAGGCAAGCTTGTTCGATCTTGGTCATCCTCTTCTTAACCGGATCGCCGATTCCTTCGTCAAAGCCGCTGGAGTATGTTTTAATCTTCTAATTATATAAATTAATGAATATGTATTAGTGTATAACTATACATATAAGACGATAAATATGTATTAAGATAGCTTAAAATATGGATTGATTATGAAGGTTGGAGCTTTACAAGCTGTGTCGAGGGAGGCTTACTTCACGGTGGTTGATGGTAAATACTCGGCGACTTTCTTCTTCTTCTTCATATTCCAATAATATAATATAAAGTCAAAATAATTAGATATAAATCAAATAAACATTAATTTTGATTATGAATTCAGGGGCAGGGTTTGACTCGAGCAACTTGGGTCCACCGTCGGAGAATAACGGCAGCAAGAAACATAGGTTCCCTAATCTCAGAGGTCCGGCTTTTAATCCCACGTAATTGCAATTTAGCCAATTATCTATGTACCGTATTTGGTTGATGAGATTTGTATTGCACGTTATGTTAATTAGTGTTTGTTGTTGCATTTTCAGGTGAAAGCAGCAAGTCTCTGGACGCTTTGGTTAGTTTAATCACAAATGAATGCTAAATTTCTTTTTAGTTATTTATGTTTAATATTCGTTCCCACGTTTATACATATTATGTAAGTGTATATGCGTTTGTGTGTAAAGCAAAGGAAAAAAATAAAAAATTTTGGTCATAAGCTTTTGTTTTAGACTTGGTTTAACCAACAATTGGTCTTATAATACTGTTTAATTTGGTTGGTCTTTAGGTGAAAAACACAGGAAAAGAATCTCTCCAATGGGGTGAGTTATATACATACACATATGTTAAATTAGCCGTTGTGATCAGACCTTAAACTTAAGGGTTGGCGTGTTGATTGATATGGTGTGGCAGGGCTAGCCGCTGGATTATACTCGGGTATAGCTTATGGTATGAAGGAGGCTCGTGGAGGAGCTCATGATTGGGTGAGTCTAATCAACATTTTAGAAACATTTTTTTTTTTAAATATACTTCTCATTTCTAATGTGATGTTCTTTAATTAATTTGTAACCATCTTTACATATGTGGCAGAGGAACAGCGCGGTGGCTGGAGCATTGACAGGAGCGGCGATGGCAATGACGACCTCGGAGAGGACAAACCATGAGCAGGTGGTTCAGTCTGCTCTCACGGGAGCAGCTATTTCCACTGCTGCTAATCTCCTTTCCAACGTTTTCTAGATAATTCTCATTAGCAAGGCTTTATTTAAGGGTTGTTATATGTGTTAGTTTTAGCATAAATATGTCTCTCTTTTTTTTTTAGTTTCTCTATGGGTCTGCTGCTAAGACCTTTGTATGAAACTCTGAAGCCAGAGATCACATTTCCTTCCGTTTAAACTGTTTTCTTTCTTGCGTTGAAAGTTGCTTTAGGAAAAATGTTCATACCTTTTGGTTTAGAAGAAAATAACCTTATATCCCATTTGGATAAAGCTGCGGGGACTGTGGACCCATATAAGAAAAAAATGTCGTATTACTGAGACCCGTGAGGTTGCATCAGATGTTTGTGTTGGAAGTATATGCTCAATTTATCTTTTTAGGAAGGCTAAATAATCAAAGTAGTACTCATTGATCAGAAAAATCATAGTTCTAACTTCTTCTTTATAAAATAATTTTAATTCTAATATGTTTAATAACAAATTTTGTAAAATCATATATGTATGAGTGATTGGTCCATGCGTTTGTGAGACCCCAAGCTATAAAATTAAAAGAGGTCCATTGCTTCAACACGTTCACTAAAATTTTGCTTCAAAGGTCCGTGAACTTTGGTCCCAAGACACATGTTGTGTAAGGTGTTCGTTCAATTGAGGGTTGGTTAGGCAGGTAATTTTTTATTTCCTTATAAGTTATTTGGGTTAGTTATTAAGAGAAATTGGTGGCAGAATAATAAGATAATGAATTTTTTTGTGCGGTTTAATATCGATATATGTTGTTGACAAAAAAAAAAAATATCGATATATGTTTTATTGTCTAATGCGTAACTGTTATCTTTTTTTTGTGTGTGTGTGTGGTGGTATACTGGTAGTGGTATCTAACAAAACAGCGTTTGACCAAACAAAATATACCATGCATAAATTATGTGTCATGCACTGCCGCACTGTCTTATTAACATGTCGTTTTTGAAAGAAACATGTGCGAAACTTTTAATAATTTAGGTGAAGTCGACCATCGCTAATGTTATCTATCTAAAATATAAAGGTAGTTAGTGCATCTACCCTCTAATCATCACTCCTTTTTTTTTGGTGATATTAAATCGAAATTTCACTTACTTGGTTTAGTGACGGGTTTGATGTTACATTTTTTCAAATTTTATAAGTCTTGAAAGGCCTACAGTCTACGGTATTATTTTTTTTTCAAATGATTGATTTTAAAATGTGATATATATATATTTGAAACTTGTGTATTAGATTGCAGCATGAAAGTTTTAACGTGGGGTATTTGTCGATGGACCGGATACGTATCATAGGGAATTCAAACAAGTGTCATGATTACTAATTTTTTAAAAATCACAATTTGAGTGATAAACTGTGAATTTTGAGAAAAGGATCGTTTAAAAAAAAGTTCACAGCCATTTCCAATCTAACTTACGCTTTATTTTTTTTTCTTCTTAAAACGCCTAAATCAATGAAGAAGAATAAACATTAGTCCAGAGTCCGAACGTGTGTACTCTATCGATAGATTTTAAGGATAATCTGGCGTTAAAAACCCTTAAAAATTATGACAAATTCCTTCTGTGACTTTCAAGATTCACCATCCAAATTAAGTTTTTGGCTTTTTGAGCTAATAAAAGTATGGAATGTGAACTGTACAACGAAAATCACTAAAGCAGACAAAAAAAAAAAAGAAGTAGCATTTAATAAAGTCTAAAGTGGATAATCTACTGACTTGTGAACAAACCAATAGATGCTAACGTACGAGGAAAAGGAATTGTACGAATCGGACACCTAAATGTGTAATAACTTTTGACTTACGACAATAGAAAAACTAAAAATAAAAACAGATCAAATTCTTTTGGGTAATAACGAAAATGGAGTACTTCACAAGTTTTTTCTTTTTGTTTCTCTCTAACCACCCGTGAAAGTAAATTAACAAGTAGAATTTGGGTGCCATATTTTATTTTCTTTACTATAGTAGTAATTAAGAAAAAAAGTCATTAAGTTTAGAGTCAACAATAATGATGAAATAATATTTTAAAAAATATAAAAAGACTATGAAGAGTGGAGATCACATGGAAGAGGATAACATATAAAAAACGATTCCCATTACCTTTCCTTGCTAAAAAAGGATTCCTCTTCTTCCACATAATTACTCTTTTTTGACGTCTCACCTTCTTCCACCTCCACTCGCCACATGTAATCTAAATTACTTTAATACTAAAAAATATCTTAATCACCATCTAATCTGTTTTAATCTCTAATCGCTAATCTCCTTTATAGTTTCTATTTCTCTCTGCAGATTCTTGAATTGCATCGCCAACAGTTTGAATTTCGCAGATTGATCGGAGACGCAGAGGAATAGACATGGAGTCGATTTCTCCGGTGACGAATCAGCCGACGAGGAGCTCTGGTTATGACCAATCCCGTCGTAAGCGGAAGAAGAAACCGTCGCAACCACCGTCGTCGCTTTCTCCGTTTCAATCGTCGTTGCAGAAATGGAGATCGGAGAAGCAACAACAGATCTACTCGACAAACATCGTTCAAGCTCTGAGGGAAATCCGAATTAGCGCGGAGACGGATCCATCTGCCAAACCGCCGCCGCATCCTCGCGGCGGAGGTAGAGCCGTTCGCGACGCCGCTTATAGATCACTGGCGGTTACGGCGAGAGGAAGAACACTGTGGAGCCGAGCTATATTATCTAAAGCCGTGAAAGTGAAGCTCAAGTTCAGGAAACAGAACCGGCCGAGAAATTCGAATCCTCCTACGATAACCGGGAATAACCGGTTAAGGAAAAAGAGAGCAACGGTTTTGAGGCTGAAGGCGAAGGGTTTGCCAGCTGTACAGAGGAAAGTGAAATTTCTGAGCCGGTTAATTCCCGGTTGCCGGAAACAACCGTTACCTGTGGTTCTAGAAGAAACCACCGATTATATTGTTGCGATGGAGATGCAGATTCGTGCTTTGAATGCCATTATCTCCGCCGTTGGCTCCGGCTCCAGCTCATCGTCGTCACCGCCACCACCGCCGGAGACAGGTCATGACTCATGAAGGCGAAGAGACGCACATGCTTGGTTAGCTTGGCCCAGCTGTCTTTTTTTTTTTGTAATTTTCCTGATTTTTTTTCTTTTTAAAAATACTTGTTTATCTGACCATGATTTCTTTTTGCTATTTTATGAATTATGAATTTATGATTCAACCCCTTCTTCCTTAATTTAAATGTATATCCATCCTTTTTCGCGAATCTTTGAAAGAAAAAAAGAACAATGGAGTGATTTTCTGGAGTGTAAGCTTTGATTTGTGTTATGTAAGAATTAGTGTGAAAATTGGTTGATGTTGAAATTGAAGTCTTTTATTTTTTTTTTTTTCATGTGAATAGCTCTTGTGTTATATGTTAATTATTATGTCATGTTTACTTATCTTCCAAGCAAATGACACATGAAGTGAAGGTTGGGACTTTAGAAAAGACATTATATTGGTGGATTTTTTCATAGTGGATTTTTTTTTGGCATCCAATTTCAAATTTAATTTTCAAAATTTTACAGAAATACTACTTGAAAGTCAATTTGTCTTCGTTTTTTCCCAACATTCTCAAGACCCTTTACTGCAAAAACATAAAAATTATAATTTCAATTAATAAACCAAAGCGAACAAAGGCTAGTAACCAAAATTAAAACTTTGATGAAAAATTATTTAAAACTTTTCGATGGAGAAAATTGGAAAGCTTTTCGATGGAGAAAATCGGGAAATTTTTGTTTTTAGATAAGTTTTAAATAAAAGATTGTGAAGAAGAATCAGTCACTATGAAATATAGTAAAATCATGGCCGCAGTTTTAGGGCTGTGTTCTCCAAATATAGCAAGTGCATCACTGCAAATAAAGGGAAGAAAATGAAAAGAATCAACTGCTATAATATGTGCTTTGGTAAGTTAAGTTTTGATTTGAGTTGTGTCATATTTGAGTATATTTAAGTGAATGATAAGTAATTGTGTTTAATGTTTTGCTGCTGATCAGATGATGCTTTCAATAAGCCTCCGCCATAAAAATCATCCCATAAAAAACAATACTTTTCATATGTTCAAGAAGGTTTAAATTGATTTTAGCCTTACTTTTTGGATTACGCTTTACAAAAACCATACAAAAATAGTATACCAAACATGATAATTTTTACTATTAAAAAAGTCGTTAAAATTTTTCCTCAGCGGAAAAAAGTTTGGTTTTTAATTTTTTTTTTGTATTAATTGATCCATCACTTCAAAACTTAGTACCATGTTAATATTTGTTTACATACTAAGTAAAAAAAGAAAGTGAAAGAAGTCAGCGAGCAGGAGGAGAAGAGAAGAAGATGACAAGGAAATAGACGAGAAAACCAGCGACAAGTATTCCTCCGTATACCAACGTTTGATAAGACTTTACTCCGACTGTGTATTTGTACTCTATCTTACAGCATCTCATGTTCTCCCTTTCTGTTTCCAGTACATGTTCTACGTACCTGCCACCATTTTTTTTTGGTTGGTGTAACATCTACATAAAAAAACAAAAAGGGAAAGCAAAAAAGTTTTAAGACAAGTTAGAGTCAGAGAGACTTACTGTTGTGTAAACATGGTGGTCTGAAGAATCTCTGAGCTGTTGAGATGAGCATCGTATAGTTTGTGGTCGTATAGCAAAGAAGAGAGATCCACCAGTTGCTCCTCAACGGTCTATATAAGAAAATAACAGACAAAAAAAAAGAGTGTAAGAAGCTAAAATTCCATCTGTGAGGAAAATTGAGAAATCGTAGAGAAGTCGCAAAAGGTTACGTCAAGATATTTCTCTAATCTTTCGACCAGCTCGTGTGGGAAAGGCTCAGGCAACGTGGTTGTCTTTTTGTAGAATTTCTCAACCCAGAGCTCCGTTTTGGTTTTGTTCTTTTTGTCTTTCACTGGCTCTCCAAGTGGAGTCTTGAGGTATTCAGATGCAAAGTTTTGTACTGCCTGCGCATTATAACAACAACCACAGTTGCTGAACTCTCTGCGGTGGAATCTAAAAATTTCTTTTTTTGACAAGTTTCAGTTGCCTTACCTCTGATGTTTCACGGATTTTGCGTAGGGCAGAATCAACCCGAGCATAAATAGTATTCCTCTGCGGATTAAAGATACCATGTCCCACGAGATTCAGAAGGATTTCAAATGGAAATTTACTTTCAGAAATCAGAATGATTGGACTCACCAGTGCAACATCTTGAAGCATTTGACTCATCTGAGAGACGTTTGAGAAGGGTCCAAATGGGTGACAACCGGTTGCCCAGAGCCAGTTGGTGACAGGTCTTTCATGCGCGTGAGAGGTCTTCTCATATGGTGCACTTACGCCGCCTAAAGCAGAAGCTATACCTGCAAGTATATGCCGCTGTACTTGTGATGGAACAGCCTGCTGTCTCTCTGTTTCAGAAACATAACTGCAGAAACAAGAGATCAGAAAAACGATATAATGACCAGAGTAGCAAGCTTCTCATTGCTTTTTACTTTATTGTTGTTGCGTTTTGCTTACCTCAAAGGTATTTTATCGTTTAGATGCTGAAGCACAATAACTACATCACTGCTTGCCCACACGAGGCTCTCATCTTCCATCATGAGCATTGGGTCCACATCGGCCAATGAGAGTATAAACCTATATAAAGAGTAAAAATTAATATCAATTGCTTTTTTTTTTGGTTGAAACTGTAATTTAAACACTTAATTTTTTTGACTCTTGCTTGGCCAGTGTAATGAATATTCCTTCCAGCTGGTTTATATTAATCAACTCACACTGGAATAACTCTTGTTCCGTATGTTCGGTAGAGATCGCCCTTTTTCTTAACGGCCTTCTTTTTCTTTCCCTTCAGAAGTTTCGAGCTATAAGATGACCAGAGAGGCTTGTGCTTCACTATGGAATCACTCGAACTTTCAGATTCATCAGCCCAGCTCTGAGTACAAAAACATGAAATCCTTTCAATGAAAAAAGCAAAACTTGTGAAAGAAATTTGCGTCTGAAATTATGAGATTTACCTGACGGAGAAAGTATCTATTAGAAAGTCCAGGGTCAGACACATCGAGCAATCCAGCAGCTAGAACATCAGTAGACCTTTCCATCTCCTGCAATGGCCAATAAAAAGGAAAAAAGAAATCACACAAGAGTTCATTGGTTGAAGCATTAACAGGGTTAAGTATTATATTTTTCTCTGTTAACCCAGGATTCCCTAGCTTAAGCTAACTCGGAACAACAGTTGCCAACTATTAAAACTCACTTCTTTGAGGATAGCACCATCTAGGTATGTTTTGGTATGCACATGGAATCTTCCGTCTGTCTTAGTGTCCTGAAGGGAATGCCCACGCATGGCTTTTGAGACAGCAATAGCTAACTTCTCATGGCGATGTAATGGATGAGCCCCTCCAACGATCACTACTTCTTGCCCTTGATGAGTCATTTTCTTTACCTGCAAAGACTCAGGACAGTTAGCATGTGTAACCTTATGTGCACTTCAGATAATAATACGGGTGGTAACTTTCTGATAACAGTAAGAACTTGATCAACATGTCTTTATTTACTAACACCATTCAGGGAGCAAAGAAAACGTAAGAACCTCGAGTATTATACACACATCATTCATTTTATGCAAAAAACTCCTTACCTCGGATTCTATCTCTTCAATATTAATGCTGTAGTTTTGTCCTCTTTCCATGATATTATATCGATTGTGGTTTTGGAGCACAATGATAGGCACCAGCACTCTAGTTGCTAGATCAATCGTCTCAAACCTGGTCGTTCTCAGAATGAATCATCTAAGCATAATTTTCATTGCTAGAAGTACGAAAGTCTCGTATATCATATTACCTGACATCAGGAGCTATGACGTGCTCAATTGTAGTAGCTACTAACGCCGCTAACTGACCAGAAAAGATATCGTGGGTTGACTCATGACCAACAGGGCTAACGTTTCCTGGAAGCACAATGTTTCGTATCCTTGGCAATGTTCTGGGACTAACACTTCCCTCTTCAGTTTCAATCTTCCCATAGGTACAAGGCCCCGCAGACAAATCTATGACAACATATCTATCAAGAAGATAAATACATCAGAAATAATGCATCGAACCATTTGGCCAACAATATCTTGAATATTGAATTTAGAATAATTATGCCGATTACTTGGATAATCTATGATAATTAAAGTGAAATGAAGTAATCATAAGTGCCTAGCTTCTTGGTAATCCTCTAAAGTTTTTCTTTTCTTTCTGGCCTATCTATAATCAACAAAAGGGACCATGATAGATGTAATGCTTTCAGATTCCGGACTTGAAAGCGAGTAAACGAAGACAGTCGGTAAAGAAGTTTTCGGGGTGGTAAATTTTCTGGCAGAAACATATCACTCATACGGATAACAAAGTTAAATCAAGGAAGAACCCATTAAATACTTTTATCCATATTTACCGCATATTTACCGCATATTGACCGCAACAAGGAAAGAAAAGAAAGAAAGATGAGTTTACCTGCCTGATCCAAGCCAAACTTGGGATGCTCCACCACCATTGTATCTATATCGATAAATATAATCGGCCTCCTGTTTCTCCTTATCTGCATCACTTAGCTCTGGTAGAGTTGCAAACATCAAGCTGTCTAGATCAATCTCTGTATTTCGAGGATCCATTCTTACCTGAATAATGAGTTAAGAAAAGAAAGGGGTAGTTAAAAGAAGAACCCAACAGGATATAATCAATTACCAAATAACAAATAAAACACAAATAAGACACAAGAACAGGTAAATCATTTGGACAATCTGCCTACCATATGCAAGATTTAAGAAGTAGGAAGAGCGCTGCAAGCCATACCTTATCAAAATTTACTACGAATATGGCACTTGGTATAGGTTTATCTGCCGTTCCTGCTGATCCAGCTCCCACGTCCATATCAAATACATAAGAGTAAAGCCGGTTAAATGCGGACTCAACTTTTGTTGCCTCTACGTCATAGGCAGGTAAGTGTCTCCCAAAATTAGCCTAAATGAAAAAAAAATCAGCTCAATGTCATATAATTTAAGATGTAGATTTTACAGCAAAGAAATTAACAGTTCATCAACATATCTGTATATGTACATTTGTTATGAGAGATAGTTAAATTTGAGATGATAAGATCACAGCAACCTCTAGTGCAGTCCCAGCAGGTACCATGGCTTCTTTCACTGTCTTCTCCAGAGCTATTAATTCAGGTTGCCCAACCTAAGAAAACGAAAAAGTTAACGTAGAATACTTGAGTAGTAGATTAATGGGGACACGATGAAAATCTTGGCATCAGAAGTCTAAGACTGACAATTGAGGAAAAAAAAAACCACACGCATAGTAATAATCTGACTCAATATGCAAAACGCCAGACAGCTTAAGCAAGAACAAGATTCTAGAACTTACATAGCTTAATTTTTGAACAATCCAAAACGCGAACAAAAATTATCCTACATATACGATACCGGATCTTGAAGCAGAAACGATACAAAAACGTGAAGAATGGTTTAAGATTTTATAATTACTCACCGGAAATATATTATAAACCACTCGATGCTCAATATCAAGTGGCTCTCCCGTCTCTTGGCATGAGGGCCTATGGGTCGAGAAACTAACTCTTAAGAACTCCTCCAATTTCTGAGAATCAACGGAATACCTGTATCCTCCATCTCCATTCAGACCTACAAGCACTATATTCACTTCCAAAGGAACCTGAAATGGTACCTGCGAAAGAAAAAGCAGAGGAGCATAAATAAAACAAGTTTCATAATCTGAAATTCGATTCTCAATGTGTCACCCTAAACATACTATCCTCAAAGATGCAGATCATTTGAGTATTAAAATTCACAACCATATCAACGAGCGAAGTTATGATCAATACGCGTGAAGCAACAAAAATACATAATCGTGAGCCTAAGGGATTTAATTGCACTTCACTGGCTCAACAATGGCGATTTCTTCTTCTAGCTAATCCAGGCTCACTGATGACGATTCACATTATCTCAGGTGGAAATTTACCTCGGCACGGGAGTGAAGCATGCGGCGAACATCGGATCGCACGCTCTCTCGTACGTCGAGGAAAGCGCTGTGATGCCAATGAGGATGACCCGGCTCGCGGCGGAAAGGTTGCTGAGCCGACTCGGTCCGGGAAACAAGTCCGGTTAAAACCCAGAGAAACGCGACGAATATGAGAGAAGCAAACGAATTCGATCGTGAATCCGATCTCAACCTCATGACTGAAAACAACCGGAGATTTCGCTCACCTCCGATTTGGACTGGACTGGTGAGAGTCGCTACTAGTCGCTACGGAAGAGGGAGAAAGAATTGGAGAGTGAATACTAAATTACTAATTTACCCTCAAGCTTGCTAAAAATTACATTAGAGAAGAAAAAAAAATCGTCATAGCTTACGAAGATATTAGAGAGCAACAAGCAACGTGTCACTTCTCATGTCGTCGCTTTCCCCAAGAAATATCAAACGATATAACCAATTACATCACACCACGTGTATCATCTCACTCCTTTTAACAAGCTCGTAACAGTTTTCAATACTTCCTTATCTCTTGGAAGCAAAACCAAAATGGATCGTGTAGTCTTCCTCCTCCTCATCGCAGCCACTTTATTGATCGCCATCACCGGCGAGGTAGTAGACCTCAGTTTCGATAATCCGATCAGGCAAGTCGTCCCGGAGGAGAGCGATGAACAGCTCCTCACCGCAGAGCACCACTTCGCTCTTTTCAAATCCAAGTACGAGAAGACTTACGCGACTCAGGAGGAACACGATCACCGTTTCCGTGTCTTCAAGGCTAACCTGAGGCGAGCTAAACGTCACCAGGCTCTGGATCCGACCGCCGTCCACGGCGTCACGCAGTTTTCAGATCTCACTCCGAAGGAGTTCCGTCGCAAGTACTTAGGGCTGAAACGGCGGTTCCGTCTTCCCACTGACACTCAACAGGCGCCGATCCTTCCGACTAGCGATCTCCCGACGGATTTCGATTGGCGTGAACAAGGAGCCGTCACTCCCGTTAAAAACCAGGTATGTGAGAAACAGTGATAAGACCTCAGTATCAGCAAAAGTTTCCAGAACTAGACAATTCGCTTCTGAAATCGCTCATGGACGTTTTTTCCCCCTTTTTTGAAAAATTTCGATTGTAGAGAGTAAAATTATGATCAGATGTTGAATGTGTTTTTGATGTGAAAAGGGTATGTGCGGATCATGCTGGTCGTTTAGCGCGACAGGAGCTCTTGAAGGAGCACATTTTCTAGCGACTAAAGAGCTTGTTAGCCTCAGTGAGCAGCAGCTCATAGATTGCGACCATGAGGTTTGATTTTTTTGTTTTCTCCCTTTCTATCATCACTTGTTTGGTTCTTTAGCTTGCTTCAAGATTGGAATCTTTATGGACAAAAGGATTTCCATTTGACGTGTTTGGTAAAGTGGTTTGTGACTAAGCTTGGCGTTGGAATTTTCGTCTTCCTGCAGTGTGATCCAGAACAAGCCAATTCATGTGACTCTGGATGCAGTGGAGGACTAATGAACAACGCCTTCGAGTACACTCTCAAAGCTGGTGGGCTTATGAAGGAAGCAGACTATCCTTATACAGGACGTGACCATTCCACCTGCAAGTTCGACAATAGCATGATCGCTGCAAAGGTGTCTAATTTCAGCGTTGTCTCCGCTGATGAAGACCAAATCGCTGCAAATCTAGTCCAGCACGGTCCTCTAGCTAGTAAGTTTTTCTCTTTATAAAAAAAAAAGAGGCTTTACTTTGTATAAGTTCAAGGGATTAAGAGATTTAAACACATTGTCTTTGCTGCTCTCAACAGTTGCTATCAATGCATTGTGGATGCAAACATACATAGGAGGAGTCTCGTGCCCTTATGTATGCTCAAAGAGCCAAGACCATGGAGTGCTCTTGGTTGGGTTTGGTTCATCGGGTTATTCACCAATCCGTCTTAAGGAGAAGCCTTATTGGATCATAAAGAACTCATGGGGATCGATGTGGGGCGAGCACGGTTACTACAAAATCTGCAGGGGAAGTCATAATATATGCGGTATGGACACAATGGTATCTACTGTTGCTGCTGTTCAGACCTCAACTCAGTAGAACTATTTAAGATACTACTGCGTTTTACCTGTCCTTGTATATATATATGTATATGTATGGATGTATAACCACACTATGGGACTGTTAATGTTAGTATTATTGTCTCTTTGTTTCGGTTTTCATGTAAAATAGATGATATGATTATCAACTTATAAAGAGTTGGAATATTAGAAATTTGATATGTTTTATAGTTTATGTTATGGACAAACGCATAAATTCTTGTGGGTTATATCTTTGTCAGTACAAGGAATAATTCCAAGGATAACAAAGATCGAACTCCTTAGTTTCATCGTTAAACCTACAAGGTCCGGTTTGTCTTATCTTCCACAAACACTTTTGGCACCAGTAATCGCCACGACCATCTCGTTTGTCTGTATATATGTCGAACCAATACCATCTACTTTGCAACCCAAAAGAACAAAAAAACAATGTCCTTCCAAAGAATTGACGATGAAAAGTAAACGACCACGACTCACCCGATTGCAAACTCCGGCTACCTAAATCAGTGTCTTTTGATTTACAATGATACAGTAACGTTTGTGTACTACCGAGATCGTTGATGATTTTCACAGTAATTTTCCCAAACAGAGTTTGTTGATGATGGATCGTTTGGAGCTGGAATGTTGTTTCTTGGTCGGCATGTGATGATTTTCTAGTTATGAAGATCATCATTATGAAGAGTGATTTGTATTGTTTTGGAATTTCCATTTCTCTTGTATAGGAGAGATTGTTTAAGCTAAGACGGTGTTGTTTGTAATTGTTGGATGAGTTATATAATGTGTTGTAGTGCAGTGTCAACAGAATTGGAAAAAAAAAAGAAGTATATATATATTACCATATATTCTACTACGGTATTTTAGTAGCAATCGAAATTTTAAATATAAAAAAAAAATGTTTAACGAAAAGTTTTGATTCACGTTTTTGAAAAAAAAAGAAGTGAACAAATATTTTCCTTAATAAAGTATATATGATTAATATTAATAAAAGTTTAGTTTATCAAAGCTAAATTAACATGAAACTCATTCAGATGACACTTATATCATCATGACATATTTATATATAACATGTCATAAGGGTTTTTTGAAAATGTTTTTCAATTAATATAAAAGAGATCTACAAACTAATCCTCGTTATAACAAAATGAAAAAAATCGGATTAGTTTTCATTTTTGGTCATTTTCCATATTTTTATTTTTATCTGGTAATATTAACATTAAAAAAAACATATTGACAGTTATGAAAATCTATTTCATAAATTCTACCAGATTTTGTAATAGATACTTATTGAACATTAGCCAAGAAACAAATTCTACCCGATTTTTCTAAAAAGGAATATGATAGGGAATGAAGATTCTTTTTCCAATTATGGCCATGTGTCTTAGTTGAGACTTGAGAGAGAAATAACAAACTAGATTGAAGTACCCACCCAACTTGAATTCATTTTTGATTTGCCTTACGCTTCTAAAAGAGACAAAAGCTGTTAATGATAGTCACTAGTAGAATTAGTAGAACAAATACTGTATGAGATTAATATACTTTGGCAGAACAAATAAACTAATTATTCCAACTCATTTCTCCAATTGATGTAGAAGAATGTTTTTCTTCTCAAATTTGTTCCTTTTTCAGTTGTTTTAGTGGATTACTTGAAATAGTTTTCCATATTTTTCAACCTAAATGGTAAGACTTAAGAAAAATGTTGCCCGCATAAGTGCAAATCATCACCAAGGAGATGAAAAACAGGGGAAAGAAAGTAGCAAATTAAAGGAGCTAGGGGATGAGTTGCAACATTTACAAATTCGAAAACAAACAAATCTTGTTCTGTAGATGAATAAATATGCTCCCATGATTTCCATTTTAAAGAAAAGAAATAACATTGTGGATCTTTGCTTTTTCTATCTAAAGGAGACCTTAAGTTTAATAATGCTATCCTCTGACATGATTGGCCTTAGTATCTGCTTAACTTCAGGTACAAGGTTAGAAATGTCGACGATGATTTGACTTCCTTCCCAAGGAATGTAGATATAGCTTCATAGGTGCTGCAGTGATAGAAACAACATGAAGCCAGAGTGGTTGTTATAAGCAAAGATGTCAGATATCGAAAGTTTGTTCTGTCTGCTCAAGCGAAATTCAAAATGCTTGGGACTAGGCTCCACAGAGACTTGGAACCTTCCACAGAGAATGTTGACCAGGTGATACAATCCTACTCGTTGCCTCAAGTGCCGGTGTCCCTTTTCAAAACTGCTTAGCCTAACAATGATAAACTTCCCTTTACCTTCGATTTCTCAAATCTTATTTGTAAATCCTCAAAGGCTAAGCAGTTTCAGTAACATCTTTGAACGAAATTATAGGCTATGCTCCATGTTAACCAATGTAAAGGGAAGAACCCACTGGACATATGTCTTTCAGTTGAGACAGAAATATCAAACTAAACTGAAGTACCCAACCAGCTTTTAATTGATTTTGCGTTACACTTCTACAACAAACAACCATATTATTGAAGACTAATTAACTGTCAATTAAGATACTGGTACAAAAGTACTATATCTTTAAGATCCATAGAAATTGTCTATAACTTGGGAGAAGGTTTCTTAGAGCCACGTCCAGCTATAAACTCCTGCATCTTCTTAAACTGTTCCTTTGTCATCCCATTGTAATACGCGTGAGCTCGCTCCTACAAGTTTATGTATGTGCAGTTTTAGATTCCCTATAACGGAAAAGTCCAAAAATTGATTGTTAAAAATGGCAAAAACGATTTTTTTAATTACCTTTTCGAGTGTAAGAGCATGACCAAGATCAAGCTTGAGTCCATCATTGATGACGGATTTAATCCGAAGAACCATGCCTTGCTCATTCTTGATGATAGCCTCTGCTATTTCTCTGGCTTTCTTCAAGGCTTCTCCTTCTTCAACCACATGGTTTACAAACCCTAACTTCTCAGCCACGTCAGCTGTCAATGGCATCGAGGTCAATGAAACTTCCCGAGCTTTGTTTGCTCCGATGATCCTCGACAGCTTCTGAGATAAGCCCCAAGAAGGAAATATCCCAAACCTTCAAAACAAAAAACAGAGGATTCACACGTTGCTTCCACATTCATATCATCACAGAGATTCAAAGAAATCGACTTTGGAATATTGAATGAGACGAGCTTCAAAAGAACATGATTTCTATGATCGATGCTAAATCTGCAGAATCATTTCACTTAATCACCAGATTCAGTTCTCATGAACCCAAAAAAATGAAATTTCTACAAATCGGGAAATGAATTTGAGAACAACGAAACGACGTCGAAATTAGAAAGAAACCTGGCGTGAGTATCCATGAACTTAGCTCCTCTGGAAGCGACCAGAATATCGCAGGCCAAGGCGAGCTCGAACCCGGCGGTGATGGCGAAACCGTTGATTGCTCCGATGATCGGTTTTCGTAACCGCTCCATCTGAACAACCGGGTCGGTCTCCGGATCCTTCACGTCTCCCTTGAAAACCGACTCCGCGGCGGTCAAATCGACGCCGGAGCAGAAAGATCGACCCGCTCCGGTGAAAATCACGACCTGTACCGTTTCGTCTGTGTCCATCTCCTGGAATGCACGCGCGAGATCAACCATCATCGCTCTCGTAAGCGAATTGAGGGATTTTGGACGGTTGATTGTGATGATGGCGATCCCGCCTGATTCCTTCTTCACCTGGATGAGATCCATTTTTCGACGATTCCGATCAGTGGGAATGAATTTTGAGTTTATAATTTCCCGATTGGGTTTCCAATTTTGGCGATTTAAAGATCACCGAGAAATGGTCAAAATCAGGAAAAGATGATGATTGATGAAGAAGAACCTGGGTTAGTGTGCCATTGTTTTGTCGTTAGTAAACTGCGTTCCGTTTTTTGGCTGCTGTTAAGACGCTGCGTATCTGTTTCTGTAACATGAAAACGGCAAGTAAAGAGAGGATGACTGAACTTTTAACAAAGTCAACTTTGACAACAACAGAAAAAAGGTCAACCGGCGGAAACACAACCAATGTAAACCGAATTGAACCGGTCTCAATTGTGTTCATCAGCTAAGAATTGGTTTTTTCTACTTAGTATTTTCCGTAATGGTTTACTACTATCTTCTTCTTTTTTTATCACTCAAACATACTTTTATTTAAATTAAATACACTTGGAATACAAGATTGTTTTTTATTATCCACCATTGGAATTAACCAAGAAGAGGTACAAACATCTAAATTCCATAATAAATAGGACATAAAGCTGTCTTCTTGGCAATGTTATCCGCACACATACAAATATATTTCCTTATCTTCCGATAAACCGATATATAGACTACTATATACAATCCTACTAAAATTTTAGTTTTCATGTTTAAACGGCTTATAAAAATATATAGTATTATTTTGCAGAATGGTGAATCTGTATTCTGTTACCACTTACCACCATTTGAAGGAAAAAAAAAAAAACAAGTTGGAGTTCCGTTATTTGTTTGATATATTTCCTTTCACAAATGAAATATTTTGCTCATTTCACCAAACGTTTATTTAATCAAGAATATCATATCATGACAAGATCATTAGATTAAAAAAAAGTGACAAAATGCAATCGTTCTACAATGTCAACTGTTTGAGTTTTTACCTCTACTATTTTTTTTTAGTTAAAGGTTTTAGCTCTACAATTGAACCTATACTGTTCCATTGGAGCGTCTGTGATTCAGTCACACGTTTACGCGACTATATCATGAAACATTTAATAGTCTTGACTCTTGACAACAAGTTGAGTTAGTTTTTAGCCAAAAAAGTAACAAGTTGAGTTAATTAAGAAATAACCACTTGCCACATTTTTTGTACTCTATTTATTACATCTTTATCAACAGATTGTATTAGCCAGAGATAACATTAAATATCTCAAAAAGCTTTAGTTTATCTTCTTCTTCTTTTTTTTAAAAAAAAAAATTTTGGGTTGCTATTTTTATTATGTTGCTTGAGTTTGGTGGAAGTTGCATTGCAGTCTTGCAGAGTACAACATTAACTTCTCTACTGTCGCAAGAACAATAAACAAAAATCCCCACGTTCTTTCCATTATTAACAGCATGGGCTTTGTGTATATTTAAAGTAACACGTAGGGATGGTGGAAAATTCCATTGAGACTTTTGATAAAAAAATTGATTCGGTAATTATTCATAATTTCTTCGAACTTTCAATTAAACATCTTGTGGAGTAGAGACCAAAAGAAGAGAAAAAAAACCTGTGGAGTATAATGAACAACCTCATACATTGAACGATCTGTTTAATGATATGTTTCTTTCTATGTCCCATATATTGTATATACAGTATTCTCATTATTCCATGGCTTTTTTATGTATCAAACACAAATCGGTTAATTCTTCGCCGTGACATGAACTGGCACTTTATTCGGATAAGACATGGCTTGGTTACAAGAATTTCAGGTGACTAAAACCACCTTGAACAAAAATGTTCTTATGTGATTCAGTTCATTCTCAGTCCAAATTGAATCGGACACTTTTGACATGTACAATATAACATAAACTTAGTCTACATGTTTTTGTAGCGTTACGCTCATGATGTAGCCCTTTGTAGGCATTAATACTAAACCGGCCAACTTTTCCTGACTCGCACTTATAATTTTTTTAAACAGTGGACATGTATAATTATACAATTCGTTCGTTATTCGTTATTGGTCAATGCACATTAATTTTAAAAGCTGTGAAGTCTGAATCGAACTAACAGTTATTTGGTTCTGTGCCATTCTCAATGAAGGACCCCATTTGCTATGACTTATGAGAACAAAAAATTAAAAAAATAAACTTATATAAACCCTTCCTTCTTTGACTTCCTTCTATCTTCCAATTTCATACTCACCTCTCTTATTCAATCTTTTTTTTCTCTTAGAAAATAATACTATCATTTGTCTTAGGTTCTTCACAAAAAGAGTCCCTTTTTGTCCTTGATATTTTGTACGGAAAAACAATTTAAAACTGAAAATACCAGTAATGTCGTTGCTTAGTTTTCTTTGCCAAGTTGTAGCATTATCGATCTTTTTCTTCTTCTACTTCTCTGAGGTGTGTTTTGCAGGGAAAAAAATCCCGGCGAGTTTTGTGTTCGGAGATTCATTGGTGGATGCCGGAAACAACAACTATTTAGCCACATTGTCAAAGGCTAATTATGATCCTAATGGAATCGATTTTGGATCGGCTACGGGAAGATTCACCAACGGAAGAACAATCGTCGATATCGTAAGTAAGTAATTATTAATTGTCTTATACGAATTTTTTATAACTAATATACCCAAGTATCAATGCAAAGTGAAAGCCGTAATCACAAATATTGTATTCATAATGTGAAATCTTTTACATTGACTTTGACTTCCAGTATGAAACAATGTTAAGAAGTTACAAGTTATACAACAAAAGCTTAAGACCAATCTAGACCGTAGTGGTTTGTTCGGCTGAATTCGGTTTGTTCACGATCAAATCTAGACCGCTTCTTAATTATTATTTTTTTGTTAAAACAAAAGACGACCTTTATGACACTCTTACGTTGGTTTTAACATTCTTACATTTTGGACCGGTTCGTCCCTCGTAAAACCAAAATTACAGAAACCAAAGTTTGGTTAATTACTTTTACGGTTCGTATTCGATCATGCTAAACCGGAAAAATGAACCGCAGTTCAGGCATTGGGCTCGGAGGAGCTAACTCCACCGTACTTAGCACCCACAACAAGGGGATCCATCATTCTCAACGGCGTCAATTATGCTTCCGGCGGTAGTGGAATCCTCAATTCCACCGGAAAATTATTTGTAAGCATTTTTTATAAAAAAAATCTTATTTATTTTCACACATTTATTTTTTTATTTACAAAGAATTAATTACAGGGCGAGCGGATAAATGTGGATGCACAACTAGACAACTTTGCAACCACAAGACAAGAAATCATTTCTTGGATCGGTGAATCCGCGGCGGCTAAATTATTCCGGTCAGCAATTTTCTCGGTTACGATAGGTTCTAACGATCTAATCAACAATTATTTCACTCCGGTCGTATCAACCGTTGAACGGAAAGTCGTACCACCGGAAGTCTTCGTTGATACAATGATCTCAAGATTCCGGTTACAACTCACCGTAAATCTCCTCTAAACCTATACGGTCCAACACTAAACCAACACTAAACCAACTAATTAGTTAATCAAATTAACTAATAATTATATGGTTTTGTGATTTTTTGTAGAGATTGTACCAATTGGGTGCGAGGAAAATCGTGGTGATCAATGTTGGTCCTGTTGGTTGCATACCGTTCGAGAGGGAGTCTGATCCGACGGCTGGAAATGAATGTTCGGTCGAACCAAACGAGGTTGCACAAATGTATAATCTCCAGCTTAAAACCGTCGTAGAGGATTTAAATGCTAATCTTGAAGGTTCAAGATTCGTCTACGCTGACGTTTTTCGCATCGTTTATGATATTATCCAGAATTATTCATCTTACGGTGCGTAAAATTTGATGAACCATTCTCTTAATCATGTTATGATGATAATTATTTCAAAAAATTTCAACGTATAAAGTTTATGTATTTTTGTAGGTTTTGAGAGTGAGAAGATTCCGTGTTGCTCGTTAGTTGGGAAAGTAGGTGGGCTGATTCCATGTGGCCCATCTTCAAAAGTATGTATGGACCGTTCCAAATACGTATTTTGGGATCCTTACCATCCTTCGGAAGCTGCTAACGTCATCATCGCCCGGCGTCTCCTCTCCGGCGACACCTCTGATATTTTTCCGATCAATATCCGGCAACTCGCTAATCTTAAGCTAAAAACATGAACCGTGTTGAAAAAAAAAACTCCATCGACATGGAGTTGGCCACGTTGGATATTGGCATTTGCACTTTAATCTTGTTACTGATTGTTATTTTTATTTATTTGATGTTTGTGTAATCTCCTAAAGAATTTAGAAAATTTTAGTGTAGCTGACTTAATAATGTTAAGACATTCAATTTTCTTAGCATTTTTATATGGTTATAGACACGCACCAAGGAAAATAAACGATATATAAATTGAACTACGTATCTACTTTTGAAGAGTATTTTAACTACATACTAGATTCTAACCCCGTGCGTCTGCACGAGAATTTTTTATTTTTTTCTAATATAATTTGTATTTATTTTTTTTGTTTAGATATAAGTTGTTTTTATTATTTATTTATTTTCTTAAATCAAGAATATTCATTTTTAAATTTTTTCAAATATGAAAAAATAATAAGAATGAAATGTGTTAAGTTTTAATCATTCTGAGTCGAACTATTTTTTAATATCTTACATGTTTTTAAAAACTAACTTGTATAAAAATATAATTATAAATGCATAACTCTAACTTGCTCTATCATATTATTATAATATAAAAATTATAAAAATATTTATTAATATTAAATATTTGATATTTTAGGGCGATTTAATTGTAATAAAATATAATAAGATATTCAAGTACCATTTGTGTTATTATAAAAATAAATATATTTATAAATTGGCTAACTTGTTCATTTAACTACCTCAAATCATATTAATATCTTATAAATTACCTCAAATCATATTTTAAATTCAATTAAATCTAAATTTTCGTAATTAATAACTGATTTTCGAAATTAAATATCAATATAAAATAAATGTTTTAAATTAATTATCACCTATATTTAAGGAGAATCTAAAAATATATAAATTAATACATAATTTTCGGAATTAAATATAAATATTAAATAAAATAATTTTTAAAAAACTTTAAGAGTGTTTGGAAGCAACCACTAAAAGTGCTTCTGTTTTAATATAATAGATAATGTTTCGAGGTCAACTGAATTTGCTTGAAAGGGTAAGGGTAGTGAAACTAATATGTAACTAATCTTGTATTTCATCATTCTTGAATGTAATTAAGATTTTTTCAAGAACAAAGGCAGATAAGACTTTTTTTATATTAGCTGAGGATTTACGAATTAGGATGTATTTAACCATAATTTGTATTCAAGGTGCTGTGGTGTAGTGGTTATCACGTTTGCCTTACACGCAAAAGGTCTCCAGTTCGATCCTGGGTAGCATCATAATTTTTATACTAATTCATCTTACGACCCATAAATAATACTCCATTATCGTTCCTATACCACTGACTAGGGTTCTGTTGTTGTTTATTAAACACAAATTACATACGTACTACGTAACGATAATGGAGTTGTGATAACATTAAAAACTTTTAATGCTAAGAAGACCAATGCCACAAAGATCTCTGAGTTCCGACCCATTGCTTGCTGCAATTCAGTCTACAAAGTGGTTTTCAAGCTTCTTACTAACAGATTTAAACAATGCCTCCCAGGTTTGATCTCTAATTCTCAATCTGCATTAAATTTTGGGCGGCTGTTGGTGGAAAATGTGTTGTTGGCAACTGAACTTGTACAAGGATACAACTGGAAATCAATCTCCAAGAGATCTATGCTCAAAGTAGATTTGCAAAAAGCTTTTGATACTGTTAATTGGGATTTCGTCATTAACACTCTTCAGGCTCTCAATTTCCCACGACACTTCATCAATCTCATCCGCCAATGCTTAACTACTACCAGATTCTTTTTGGCGATTAATGGAGAGTTATGTGGGTATTTCGAAAGTGTTAAAGGGCTGAGGCAGGTGACCCACATCCCTACTTCTTTGTGCTTGCTATAGAGGTTTTCTCGCAGATGCTAAATACCAAATACATATCTGGAGATATTGGCTACCACCCGAATGCTACCAATCCCCATGTCACTCACCTAGCTTTTGCTGATGACATCATGGTGTTCTTTGATGGAGGAAAACATTCTCTAGAAAACATTGCTGCAACGTTGGAGTCTTTTTTGCAATGGTCTGGTCTCTCCATAAATCGCAGCAAAACTGAGCTCTTCACAGGTGGTATGAACCAAACTGAAACCGCAGACCTCTCCAGTCTTGGTTTTAGCTCGGGATTGATGCCTATTCGCTACGTGGGTCTTCCACTAATGCACCGGAAGCTAGTTAAGACTGTGCGACTACAGACCCCTCCTTGATAAGATTTCCAACAGATTTGTCTTTTGGAGCTCTCGGGCTCTCTCTTTTGCTGGCAGGAAACAACTTATAGCTTCTATCATCTATGGTACTGTAAACTTTTGGATATCTGCTTTCATTATACCAAAAGGATGTTTCAAGAAGATTGAAAGTATGTGCTCTAGGTTTCTTTGGAGCGGTGATATATCTAAGAAATCCGTTGCTAAAGTTTAATGGTATAATGTGTGTTTGCCTAAGGAGGAAGGTGGATTGGGTTTGAGGAACTTTCAATTTGGAACAAAGCTTTATGCCTTAGGGCTAATCTGGCTTCTATTTTCTAACAGCTCCTTCATTTTGGTAGAATGGATCAAGTAATACAGAATTAATCAAAGATATCTTTTGGAGTTTAGATGAGAAAAAAACATTCTTCTTGGACCTGAAAATCTTTGTTAGGTCATCGACCCTTGGCAGTTCAGTTCTTACGACATAAACTCGGGAATGGGCAGATTGTAAGCTTCTGGTGGGACCATTGGACCCCTCCTGGTCCTTTCATCGACTTATTTGGGACAGGAGGTCCTAGGGAACTTGTTATTCCTCTACAGGCCACCATATCTTAAGCTTGTAACCCATCGGGTTGGCTTGTCCGCGGTGCCAGATCAGCCGCCGCAGAATCTCTTCAAATCCACCTCACAACTCTGCCTCTCTCATATGTATCTACCACCGTTGACTCGTTCGTCTGGCACACTCACGACTTAAACCTGACTTCTTTCTCCGCCAAACACATGTGGGAAGTCTTACGACCTCGAGCTCCATCTCAGTCATGGACATCTAATGTGTGGTTCAAGGGAGAAATTCCAAGACATGCTTTTGATATGTGGGTAACTCACCAGGGCCATCTTCCAACAAGAGCACGTTTAGCAAGCTGGGGTATGCAAATAAGTCCGGTTTGTTGCATTTACCACTTGTTTGAAGAGAACCGTGTTCATCTATTTCTTAGGTGTGAAGTCAGTGAACAGATATGGGATCTTGTCATTAAAAGGTTTGGCTATCGTCCCTTTGCTTTTCATACATGGACTGCCTTCTCTTGTTGGCTTGGATTAAAGGATGACACTGCTCCCCGGACCTTGCGGCGTCTGTGGCTCAAGCTACCATTTATGGTATTTGGTCTGAACGTAACAAGAGATTCCACGACAACATCTCCGCCACACCACAAGCAATTTTCAAGAACATTGACACTTATCAGTGACGCAATACTAGCCAAAAGGAAAAGGAAAAGGAAAGCGTTTGGTGACCTAATGCAAATATGGCTCACCTACTCTTAATTTAACTCTCCTCTTCATTCGTAGTTCTTTTCTTAGGATTCTCCTTGTTTTTATTCTTTTTTGGTAAGGTTTTTCCTATTTGTTCTAACCCTTTGTAATATTTACAAACCTTCTCATTTTTATAATGAAATTCAAATGCTTATCAAACAAAAAAGCTTTTAATGCTTCTTGTAATGCTTAGTTTATATTCGTTACACTGTCGACTCTTGTAAGTTTTCGGTAATACTTTTGCAGCTAGTATGGGGAAAATACACACACACACAAAATATACTTTTTTGGCCAGAAAAAAACATCCATACAATCTCACAAAAGTTTTAAATACCATACTTCGTTAGTAGTTGCTAAAGCAGAAGCCATTGAAAAGAATAGTGACGTGGCAGGCGATCTCATTGGCGATTTAGGGTTTTCTTCGTTCTGTTTCTTTGGCCGCACGAATGGCAGCTCCGGCGGCCTCTCCGCCAGGGATTTTGGTCGGGAATCCTCTGACAATACCTTATGCAGAAACCTCAAAAGCACAAGTCGTTGAAGTTACCAAATCAGTGGATTCAGTTCATGGCAGCAGCACCGGTGTTGCTGAAACAAAGTTCGATGGGGAGGAACTGGACTCGAAGCCTCCTTCAAGTCAGTCAAAACCCTTGTACGCTACAATCGTTCAAAACAAGCAAGATCTTGTATCGCACGAGATTAGGGTTACTATGGTTGATGGCTCTCCGACGGTAGTGATTCCAGATGATATCATCGAAGATTCAGATCCTCTGTGGGAAGAGCTCCTTGTGGGGAAATTCCTCTCTAATGCGCCTCATGTGGCAAAGGTGCACGTCATCGTGAACAAAATTTGGCCTCTAGGGGACAAAAATATTAAGGTGGATGTTTTCGTAGAAGATAAGACTACGATGAAATTCAGAATCCGAGATCAAACTGTTCGGAATCGTGTTCTCCGACGTGGAATGTGGAACATTGCCAATGTCCCTATGATAATCTCAAAGTGGTCTCCTGTGGCAGAGGAAGTGCAACCAGAGATTAAAACCATGCCAATGTGGATAGTTCTAAAGAATGTTCTGCAGAAAATGTTTCACAGGAAGGGTTTAGGATTTCTGGCGAGTGCGGTAGGTGTTCCGAAACGGCTCCATCCTGATACTGAAATTTGCAAAAGCTTTGAAGAGGCTAAAATATTTGTTGAAGCAGACTTATCTAAAGAACTCCCAAAAGTTTGGCGATTTACCTCGGATAAAGGAGTCGAGTCTGAAGTTGAGTTGCAGTACCCGTGGTTACCACCAAGATTTTCCCCATGCTCTAAATGGGGTCACTCTTCTGACTCATGTTTGGCGGTGAAAAAGATTTTGAGAAGGGAATCAGCAATTTCAAATACTTTGGCGAAAACAGGGGATGTTACAGTGCCCAAAAGTACAGTAGAAACAGTGGTGGAGAATTTTTCAACATTACCAACAAAGAAGAATGATCAGGTGATTGTGGAGGGCGAAACAGGTATGCCATCATCGCCTAATGGGATATCCAAAAACTCTAACCAAGTATTGGAAAAGACCAAGGACAATAGAATTGTTGAAAATTCAGAAAGAGAAGAGGGGGAATGGCAATCTGTCTCTCCAACGAAGATTGGTCGGCATGGGCTAGAAACTGATACGCAGAAGGACGATATCTCGGTATCACCATCTCGTTTTGCTATTCTGGCCAAAACTTTAGAGATGGAACCTGAGAACGATTCCATTAAGGATAGTGCTATACCTGATTTGGCGGAGAGGATCTCTCAACTCGTCATGATCAGATTTCAAAGCAGATCAAGAAGCATGAGGAAATAGGAACTCGTTTACCTCTACCGCGTGCATCTAAGACGTCAAGCAAGCCTTTGGGGGACTTTATTGCTCCAAATGCTAGGGACTCCAAACCTGGCAATTCGAGTAGAAGGAACCCAAAGACAAAACACTAATCCATGTCTGGTTTCTTTTGGAATGTCCGCGGCCTAAATAAATCAACTAAACATTCCATTGTCAGAAGTTGGGTTCAGAGTAACGGTTTTCTTTTTGGTGGTTTATTGGAGACGCGTGTAAAGGAAGGAAGGGCAAGTAGCATTGCTGCTTCCATTTTTTGTGATTGGTCTTGATTGACAAATTATGAATTCAATCGGCTGGGTCGTATCTGGGTTGTGTGGAGTCCAAAGGTACGGCTGACGTTGTTTTTTAAGAGTGGTCAGATGATCACAGTTTCGGTGAAACTGGAAGACAGAACAGATGAATTTTTCTGCTCTTTTATTTACGCTTCCAACTTTGTGGAGGAAAGGCGTGACCTATGGAGTGATATTAGAGACCACCAGAACTCTCCTATCATTCGTAACAGACCATGGATCTGCTTGGGTGATTATAATGAGATTTTGGAAGCTGATGAGCACTCATCTTTTGTATCATCTCCGTCGATCCCGCTTGGTATGAGAGATTTTCAAAATTTGGTTAGGGATTGTTCCATGGAAGACATGGCATACCATGGTCCTTTGTTTACATGGTGTAATAAGAGGGAAGGTGATCTGATTTCGAAAAAGCTGGATAGAATCCTCAAGAACCTGGTTTGGAGCCAAGAGTTTCCCCTTTCTTATAGTGTATTTGAAGCAGGTGGTTGTTCAGATCATCTACGGTGTCGTTTTCACTTGGAGACTGAGCAAATTGCGAGAAAAAAACCTTTCAAATTTGTTAATGCAGTTGCCGATCTGGAAGAGTTTTTACCTACCTTGGCATCCTACTGGAGTAACACCCAGCCTGTTTTTCTATCTACATCGCCGATGTTCCGCTTCTCAAAGAAGCTCAAAGCTCTTAAACCAGTAATCAGGGCGCTTGCTAAGAATCGGATGGGCAATCTTTCAAAAAAAACGCTGGAGGCTCATAAAGATCTTTGCGAAAAGCAGGACGCAAATGCTCATGATCCCTCTGATCAGCGAACTGATGATGAAAAAGCTGCTTACCACCGATGGGACTTTATCTCAAAGCTGGAGGAGTCTTTTCTGAAGCAAAGATCGAAAATTCACTGGTTAAAGGTTGGCGATGGTAACAACAAAACTTTCCATAAGGGTATAGTCTCCCGAGAATCCACAAACACCATTAGAGAAATTCAGAGGAGTGATGGGACGCTGGTGTCAAGTGCTGTGGGGATTAAAGAGGAAGCAGAAAGTTTTTTCAGGGATTTCCTTCAACTCATTCCCTCAGAGTTCAAGGGAATTCATGTGGAGGATCTGGAGGATATTTTGCCATATAGATGCTCAGTTCTGGATCAGGAAATGTTGGTTAAAGCAGTATCAGCGTCTGAAATTAAGGATGTTCTTTTTGCCATGCCAAGCAATAAGTCGCCTGGCCCAGATGGCTATAATGCAGAGTTCTACAAGGCATCTTGGCCAATATTGGGGGTTGAATTCATCACTGCAGTTCAATCTTTTTTTGAGAAGGGATTTCTCCCAAAAGGGGTGAATTCGACGATCTTAGCCTTAATTCCGAAGAAGACATCGACACTGGAAATGAAAGATTAGCGGCCAATCTCCTGCTGTAACGTTCTCTACAAAGTCATCTCTAAAATAATGGCGAACAGGATGAAGGGAATTCTCCCTAATCTTATTGCGTTAAACCAATCTGCTTTCATCCAAGACAGGTTGCTTATAGAGAATCTGCTTTTGGCGACTGAACTGGTAAAGGATTATCATAAAGACTCTATCTCTTCGAGATGTGCCATTAAGATTGACATTTCGAAGGCGTTTGATTCAGTCCAATGGCCCTTCCTGATTAATACGCTTAAGGCGATGCACTTTCCGGACAGGTTTATACATTGGATTTCTCTATGTGTTACCACAGCATCCTTTTCGGTTCAGGTGAACGGAGAACTCGCTGGGTTTTTTCGGAGCAAGCGGGGTTTAAGGCAAGGATGTTCATTATCACCATACCTTTTGTGTTTTGTATGAATGTTTTGTCTAAGTTGTTAGACAGAGCAGCGAGTGCTCAACAGTTTGGGTATCATCCTCACTGCAAAAATCTTGGGCTTACCCACTTAAGCTTCGCGGACGACATAATGGTGCTGACGGATGGGAAAGTGAGATCGGTGGATGGGATTGTCAAAGTGTTTAAGGATTTTGAAATGATTTCAGGGCTAAAGATTAGTATGGAAAAGTCGACAATCTATATTGCTGGGGTTCCTGAGGCGATTGGGCAAGAACTCCATCAAAAAATCTCTTTTGATATTGGAGCTTTACCTGTGAGATACTTGGGTCTTCCCCTTCTTACGAGAAGGATGACATCTCACGATTTCATGCCATTGGTGGAGAAGATTCGGAAACGAATTAGTTCTTGGACTGTTCGTGCACTATCGATCGCAGGAAGACTTCAACTCGTTAAATCAGTTCTGCACAGTATTTCCAACTTTTGGATTGCAGCATTTCGCTTGCCTGGAGCATGCATTCGCGAAATAGATAAACTCTGCTCTTCTTTCCTTTGGTCTGGTCCTGAATTAAGCTCTAGAAAAGCTAAATTGGCCTGGGAGGAGGTCTGTAAGCCGCAGGAAGAGGGAGGGCTTGGAATTCGACCTCTTAAAGAAGTTAACAATGTAAGCTGCCTTAAACTGATCTGGCGTATTGTTTCGTCTCACTCTTCACTTTGGGTTCAGTGGATTCAAACCTACCTCCTTAAGCAAAGCTCTCTATGGTCGATGCCGGATACATCAAACACAGGTTCCTGGATGTGGAAAAAGATTCTAAAGTATCGGGTAATTGCTAAGGATTTTCATCGGATGGAGATCTGTGATGGTGCAAAGACGAGTTTCTGGTTCGATAACTGGTCGGATCTGGGAAGATTGATTGATCTCACTGGTCCTAGAGGAATTATAGACATGGGTATCCCTCTTCAGGCGTCGATTTCATCTCTTTCCCGGAGACGACGGCGACGACATAGGAGTGGTCTTCTCGATCAAATTGAGATGGTGCTGGAAACAACTCAGTCCAAGATTACATCTGGTAATGAGGATATTGCAGTTTGGAAAACCAAGGAGGGAAAGTTCAAGCCACGATTTATGTCTAGAAATACTTGGCTCCTAACGAGAAAGGGATCCCCTCGAATTCCATGGCACAAGGGCGTCTGGTTTAAGCATTCTACTCCTAAGTATTCGATTTTTGCTTGGTTAGCCACTCATAATCGATTATCTACAGGGGATAGAATGTTGTATTGGAACGTGGGGGCTAACCCAAATTGCTGTCTCTGCAACGCCGCAATTGAAACGCGAGATCACTTGTTTTTTTATTGTAGTTACTCTGCAGAAATCTGGGGGAAGCTAATGAAAGGGCTTCTCAAAGGGCAATTTTCAACAGTTTGGCATACGCTTCTTCATCTCGTCACAAATATGAAAGCTGACAGACAAACTCTGTTTCTTCTACGGTATTCATTCCAAGTCTCCATTCACAGCATCTGGAGAGAAAAGAATCTTCGCCGTCACGGAGAAAGGCCCTCAACTTCCGATCAACTCCTGCATTTCATTGATAAGGTTATCCGGTGTCGTATTCAATCTATCCGGGACGTGGGAGACAACAGATTGGAGGGTACACTTCAACTCTGGTTCGAAACTCGAACCTGACAAGCATCTCGCCTCTGAACAAATTTTCTCAAAAATTTTTAAGTAAATGTAACACTCAGATGTAAAACAGTCTTTTTTTGATCTTGAATATAATTTTACATTCAATTAAAAAAAAAAAAAACAAAGAAATCACATAAACCTTAATCGGACGAAAACATGTTCCATCTCTTATTATTTACCATTTGGTAGCCACTGGCCACTAATTGATCAGAATAAAGTTTCTTGTATTGCAAGGAGGAGAGATTCTTAATCACATACGTAAATTTCTCATATTTATTCCCCATTGATGATGATCACTATCACACACGCAAACCTGTAAATCGAACAAAATAAAAGAAACAAGGAAATGCAAGATTAGAATGTGTCCGTTAGAGTGAAAGTCATGAATAACGGATATTTAAATATTTTTTGAAGTATCATTTATTTCACTCATAATAAAAATACCCAGCAAATATAATCCCATTCTTATTTTCTTTCTCTGGCTTGGTACACAAGTAACCCTATAAAGAGATGGTCGTATTAGCGAGGTCTGACCATACATCTCT
>NW_006256909.1:10621251-10845935 GCF_000478725.1 Eutrema salsugineum | reverse complement strand
CACTTTTTTCCTTCCACCAGCTCCACCACCAGATCCTCCACCAACACCATCGCCATGACCTCCGCCTGCACCACCACCAAACACTTCACCAGGCACCGCCACCAGCTCTTCCTCCAACACAACCACCACCGCCTTTCCACCACCAAATCCGCCACCTCCTCCAAAACCACCGCCTCCCAAAGTCTCCTTCTCAAGTCTCCTACATTCCGCAACTCCAATAATGAGCACTACAAGCATCAAAACCCAAGAACACTAATCGTTTAGATACTTTCCCCATTTTTTTTATTTCTTATATTTTTCAAATGTTGTTCTTTGTTCAGTGTTACTCACCTTACTCTGCTAATTTTATTTATAGGCGCAAACAAAGATTAGCATTAATTAGAATTGGTTGGGGCCTTCATCAATCATCACTGATCACACAGTAGTTTAATTGAATTTCTCATACACTATTCCTCAATATTTCGCAATCTGTGATGCTACAATTTTCTTCAGGGTCTTTAATGGTGCTGAGCAAGTGTTCCCTTTTTAATTGTATTCCGAGCTTACTTTTCAACTTTATAAACTTCTTTAATCATAGCAAAATTACGTTGTGCTACTTTTATCACCGACTAAAGAAAGAGTTTGACATGTGAAATAGTTTACGAACTTTGATTTCAAAACAAATTTGCAACATAAAAAGAGTATTTAACTAATGACTATATGTATAAATATGTTTTCCAAGGTGTGTGTATATGTTTATCATTAGCACAAAAAAACAACAAAAAATATATATGTTTATTTTTGTTGATCCAAATTAGTTTTATAAAATCTCAAAAAAATTCTCTAAGCTTATTTATTTAACTATGAATGAATCTGTAAGTATAATATTCTTGTTTTGGTTTGTCATCAACCTACGTTAGGGAAGCTTGAATATAGATGACAGCACAAACACAAACTATCGCTACAGGTCTTAGTTAGGTTTTTCTTACCTCATGTCCTAGTCAAGTTTTATTATATTTGTTAGAGAAACCATATCATCATATCCATATTTAAACATAATGGCTCGCAATGTACATTTTAAAAATCGATTATAAACGTTTACTTATGTTTATTTCTTTCAAGATAATATATATATAATAATTATTTTATGCACAATTTAATTTCACAAATTATTTTCTTAGCAGTCATAACATGCATTAGAAAAACAGGAGTGCTAAATAATTGGTTAAGAAAGCGTTTACAGTCCAAACATGACATGAACTCACAAGATTTACGTTTCAAAAAAAAAAAACCATAAGATTTTGAGAACAACAAAGAAGATAGAATAATATCAAGTAAAAGGCAGTACTCAGGATTTGTAATTCAGTTGTTTTCATGCTATTTTCCAAATCGAAGGGCATCTCTTTGTTAGTAACCATTTTCTTTCTAAACCACAATTTAAAGAACATCTCATTTCGAAATAAAAAGGTGAAGAAAAATTTCAACCGTAGGGTATGGGCAGGTGGTGGAATTAATTAAGATTACTATCTTTATTCAGCTTTTCAACTACTTAACCATTGGGTTTATAACTTTATATTTTTATCCTAATCTCTCAATCTTTGATTAATGAGTACTGAGCAAGTGTTCCTTTTTCAAATTGTATTCCTATCATACTTTTCAACCCTACCATTTCCTTGAATTAAGCTAAACAGTATATTTTTAGTGTGTCTAGAGTATTTTTATCACCGAAAAGTCAAAAGCCTAATGTAGGGGAATGTCTTACGAACTTTTATTTCGAAACAAAATTACAAATTAGAGTAATTCATGAGAATCATGACAGTATATATATAACTTGATTTATGTCGTTTTCGTGTGCAGAAATCTAAATATGTTTTCCAAGATGTTTTCAAGATCTAATAATTAGCTTATTTATGTTAGTGCAGTATAATGTTATAAAACCCATAGAAAATAATCAAATATACCGCCACCAAGCTTATTTACGCACAAATCTCTAAGTTGATACGTGCAATGCTAATTAAATCATTTGTTAAGCTTTTACATTCCAATCATGAAGAAGTTTAATACAATGATGAAAACTAAGATTCTAAGAACAACGAAACTGATAACATAAATATAAATCAAAAGAACTTCTCATCAAGATTTATACTTTGGTTGTTGTTTTTTAACGTTATTACACTTAGTTTATGATTTTTCTACAATGTATGAATTGCAAGGATAAGTATAGAAGGATTCTATATGATATATGAGTAGTAGAAACGAATAAAACGAGCATCTCATTGTGAAAAAAAGGTGACGTGAAATTCAACATGGATTTGGAAACAAATTAATTAAGATTCTTCTCTTTTTCTTTTTCAGCGTCTCAACTACTTTTACCACTTGGTATATTTTCATTTGATCTTCTTTTATCATAATCATGCAGTTTATATCCATCCACAAATCGTTATCATTATGATCTGCCGACAAATTTAATAGTTACCTTGACTACAGAGTAAAAATCAGGAAGAGTATTAGGCAAACTGGGGTTTGTTTTCGTGTGCCTCTTTTTTTGAGCACGTAACAAATTTCAAATGAAGAATTTTTCCTTTCATTCGGGTTGGTTCAGTAATTTAGTTTCGAGAAATCAAAATATATTGAAGGGAAATGCTCTTGAGTTTGGGAAAAGAAGGTAGCCATTGGCTTTAACGTGTAGAAAGATGATTGAAAGAGAATTGACATGCTTTTATTTGCGGATGTTTCCCTTTTGTTTAGTTTTGTGACTCTTATAGATGTGTAATTTAGTTCAATTAGACAACATTATTGCTACTAAAGGTATAGATGATAGACAACTTTATGGGTAAGGCTACATTCTACTCGGACCCTTGAAAATATATGGCTTATTTGATACAAGAAGCATTTATAGACGAACTAGATCATGAGACTTAAAGAAGTTTGTCTCCTTCCCAATTCCTCAAATCGAAGTCTACGTCAAGTATGGCACCCTCATATCCAGGGTAATATTTGTACAAAGGTTTACACGCTTTAAGCGTTCGCACTTGCTCATGTGTAAACATTTGCCATTATGAAAACCCTTCACATGAAGTTGGACCAGTTGCGTTTTGATCTATATATCTACTTAATTGTTTAATTTAACTTATGATAATATTGATATGCCAATTTAATGTAGCTGGCTTTAGAATATTGAGACATTATATTGTTGTTCTTAGCATTTTATTTTCATAATATACACACACACCAAGGAGAAACTGAAATATTGTCTATCTTCTTTTTAAAAATACTCCTGAATTCTGAATACTCAATTGACCCCTTGCATAAAGGATAAAACGTAATATAGAGAGAAGCTAAGAAAAAAAACCAGACAATGGAAATACTAAATAGCAACAGTTAAATCATAATTAGACTAATTAATAACTCCTTAATTATTTATTATCTTCAGTTATCCTTGATTGATTCTCCCTTGGAACTAGACTTTACGCTCCTTTCACGCCGTCTCCGTCTCTGGTAATGCTGCTAAGATTACTATCAAGTGTCAACACAAGAACATACTTACACAAACAATTGGAAACAAAGGTTCAGTTTTTACCCGCTTTGTGGAGTGTTTACACCTCTGGAAGGTGCAACTGAAGAATAATTTCACGACCGAGCAAAGGTCTACCGTGAAATTCCAGCGCCTTTCAAGTAGAGAAACATCTTAATCAGTAATCATTACTTTCTCAAATGTCTCTCGTCAATTGTAAAGACAAAAAAAAAAAAAAAAAAAGAAAAGAAAAAACTACTCTCTCACCCTCTCTGCTTCTTCAGAAGAAGCAAAGTCAACAAAGCCAAAGCCCCTGAAAATGCCATCATCTTCTGGCATGGCAAGTCTAACATCAACGACCTCGCCAGCTTCTTTGAAGAAGAACTCGCTGTACATAAATGGAGGATATATAACAATATTATTTAAGGTCAATGGAATAGCTGCCAGAAAAACAACGAGAGAGGATGGTGCTATACTTACATATCTGATTTTTCAACTTGGAATGGGAGATTGCTAACAAAGAGTGTCCTTGATCCTCCAGTAGTTGTAGGCTTTGGTGGCTGTGGCTGAAAGTCAAATCATGATACACAAATATTAACTTCAAAACATAGTTAACCAGAAAGAAAGAGACTTATAGCAGCTACGATGTTAGCATTAGCATCTGATTTTCTGCTCAGCATCCACCCATTTTTACATCATACAGCAGAAATAGAGTAATTCTATCAGCAAACAGTAATGCAATATACAGTATCTGCAATAGGAGAGAAATAAGGACAAGGTATTCTTCACCTCCTTAGGCATCTCCTCAGATTCTTTATTCTGACTCTCTAGATTCACTTTGGTCTCCAAATCATCCGAAGACACTTAAGAAAAGCAGCAAATACAAATGTCAAAATCAACAAACTCTACAAGCACAAAAACCTCTAATCTCAACAGCAAAAGGCCTTATAAATGAAGATTCACGAACTACTTGAGACAAAAAACGCTTCTTTTGTTCCCAAAAACGCATGAACTTGATGGGTTAAACACATTTTTAGATAATCAGACCGAAAAGAAACCAAAGTCCTTACCTTTGTTCAAAGGCTTCGTTGTAGCCTCAATCACAGCAGGAACTGCTTCAACCTGAAAAAAAAAACCCCAAAAACATAAACAAGGTCGGATAAAAAGTTGTAGAAGAAACAGGAACAGAGGTTTAAGACAGAGTAAGAAAGCCATAAGGAGGAAGAAGATTATACTGTGGTGGCGGATTCCATGACCGTGGAGAAGAGAAGGAAAAAGGAAGCGGCTTTTCGAGAGAGTATAGAGAGAGACCTAATAAATTTTCCGGCTTAAGGTTTTAGGAAGATGTATTTATAGTGAATTTATTTATTTTTCCTTGAAGAGCAATTAAGAGAGAATAAAGGTGTTTCCTTTTTCCTCAAAACCTAATTTTGTTTTTCTTTAATTAATTTGTGTTTTCACTTTTCACCGAGCCTACCTTGAGATTCCGAAGTGTGTCGAAGATGGATTCCGCGTTTAGATTGGCGAAGGAGAAGCTTGAGAGAGAGCACAGAGAGAGGAAGGAAAGGGGGAAACTGAAGCTCGAACGAGAGAGGAAAGCCAAGGTCGCTGCGCAAAAGCAACGCGAAGCCATTGAAGCTTCTCAGAGAGTCAGAAGGATTGACGCCATTGAAGCTCAGATTAAGGTCTGTATTTTAGTCTCACGCTGCTCAAATCGTTGGTTTTTAGAATTTGGGAATTTCGAGTATCATCAGAATGATAGTTTCTCCTTAGGTTTTTGGATTCCTTGTAAAGTTGAGATTTTGTTTTTAGGGATCAATGATTGTAACGAAATTCCGCCTTTTGTTTTCTCCAAACGATTTTACAGAGTTTTGTTTTTCCACTCAACAGTGTCCTCCTCCGGCGTCTCTGAAGAGACACGATCGAGCCGAGAAGCAGAAACGGCCGAAGCTAAACCATCTCGACATTGAACGTGGCGCCACCGTCTCGGCTGATGACCAGCTTCAGCTTGATCAGGTTCTTTCTTTTTCTTTGTTACAGACACTTCATTAAGAAGTGGTGATGATGATGATTTGTTAGGAATGTGATTTGAATGTAAAATCTATCTCCTTTAGGTTTATAAGATTCCTGGTAAAAAAATTGAGATTTTGTAGGTAGGTTAGGTAATAATCTCTCAGTCAATGTATATAGATAGAAGTTCAATGTTATTATGGAAGATGAGGCAATGCTTGTAACGAAATTTCCCCTTTTGTTTTCTCCTATTCTATAGGTGAGTGTGCTAGTGAATCTTATGAAACCCTAAACGAGGAACAAGTTTACTCAAATGTCTGATAAATGCTTCACGTTTTTCCTGCATTTTCCTTCTCTAATTGATTTCATGAATCTTACATTGTTAGGCTAAGGCTTACCTTGCTGAAAGAAAAAAATATGTCAAATCGAGGCGGAAAGTCTTGCCTCCATGGATGATGACGACTCCAGAGAGGGTTAAGCAATGCTTGTCTCAACGTATGCAAGGAATGTATCTGACCGAGGAACAAAGAGGAGAGATGAGACAAGGAGCAAAGCTTGTTGGTGGCTCACAAGGACTTTCAGATGACAAGAAACCAGGCGATGATGATAAGTATATGAGGGTATGCCTTTTGTGTAAAATTTATTTGTGTTTACTTAGATTCCCACAGTAGCATCGTTTGGATTGTGTACTGTTTCCCGAATATTGATACATGTTGTTTCCATTTTGCAGTATCGCAAACCTTATTACGCCGCTCAAATGAAGCAGCAAGAGGTAGCTGAAAAGCCGAATCAGCAAGAATCCACAGCCTTCTGTTGTAGGTCTGTTTGAGTTTTAATATGCAGAGCTTTCAACAATTAAGACATGGTCATATTTTTACTATATTAGTGGGCCATAAACCATTAAGAAAGAGATTAGGTCTCATGATTATATAAGGATTACCGATTACGTGATACTCAGATAAGTTCCTTTAATGTGACTTCATTTGCAGAAAAGCTGGACTTGAATTTGGAGGCAGAAGCAGAAGAAGAAAACGTCGATTGTGAAGAAGGCTGAAAGCAAGAGTATCAACCATTGACCATATTTAGAATTGAGGTTGATTATGGAAACCAAGAATAACGATGATGTGATAAGCGATGCTTTAGTGCAATATTAGGTTATGATTATGCTAAGATTGCTGTTGCGGTTCTTGTTTTCAAAGGAAAGAGCTTTATCATCTTCACCAGATTGCTGTTCATATTAAAAAAATAAAACTACTAACCAATCTTTTTCATTCTTCTTATTGGAGTATGAGATCTGTTCATTAGAGTGAAGTCATGAACATCGAATATTTAATACTTCTTTTTCAGTATCACTCATTTCATTCAATACTAATAGCAAAATGTAATCTCTTCCTTTTTCTTTTCTGTGGCGTGGTACACAAGTAACACTATAAAGCTGAATTCAAAATACACCACCACGGCCTCCTCCAGCACCACTACCAAAGTCTCCTTCTCGAGTCTCCTACATTCCGCTGCTCCAATGATGAGCAACACAAGCATCAAACCCAAAAGACCAAATCGTTTAGAAACTTTCCCCATATTTTTCTTTCTGCTTTAATTCTTATAAGTGTTGTTCTTTGTTCAGGTGCAATGGGTTACTCACATTACTACTTACTAAGTTTATTTTATTGGAGCCAATGAGAATCAGTTGAGAGTTGAGACCTTCATCATTACACTAATTTGTATTTCTCATACAACTTTCTATGACGCATAGCAAATTGTTTATTTATTTATTTACTTATTTATTTGTCAACATAAACAATCGTTATATTTATGTCTCTAGTTTAATTGGCTTTTTTTTCTTTTCAAAACGTTGTATTGTATTATCTTTGAACTTTTTATGCCATCTTCTGAGGAAGAGAAGAATTGCTGTTCTTGTTTTCAAAGGAAAGAGCTTTATCATCTTCACCAGATTGCTGTTCAAATCTAAAAAAAACTACTAACCAATTTTATACATCTTGCTAGTATGAGATCTGTTCATTAGAGTGAAGTCATGAACATCGAATATTTAATATTTTTTTTCGTATCATTTCTTTCATTCTATATCAATAGCAAAATGTAATCTCGTCCTTTTTCTTTTCTCTGGCGTGATACACAAGTAAGTAACACTATAAAGCTGAATTCAAAATCCACCACCACCACCAAAGTCTCCTTCTCGAGTCTCCTTTATTCCGCTGTTCCAATGATGAGCAACACAACACAATCATATCAAACTCAAAAAACAAATTCGTTTAGAATCTTTCCCCCATATTTTCTTTCTACTTTAATTTTTGTAAGTGTTTGTTCTTTGTTAAGGGGCAATTGGTTACTTACTTAACTACTTACTAAGTCTATTTATTGAAGCAAAAAAAGAAGTGCATTAACGAGAGTTAGTTGAGAGCTGAGATCTTCATGATGAAGGCTTCATCATACACTAATTTGAATTTCTCATACAAGCCCTAGTTTCGCAATCTTTGATGCTACAAGAGTGCTGAGAAAGTGTTTCTTTTTGAAATTGTATTCCTACTGTACTTTTCAACCCTATCATTCTCTTTTAATCTTAATCAATATATATATTCTAATGAAAGAGTTCGACATGTGAGTGTTTTACGAACTTTTATTTCAATCAAATTTGCAACATAATTCATGGCTATATATATGCCTTGATTTATTTCGTTTTCCTATGCAGAAAGTTAAACATGTTTTCCAAGATGTTTTTAAGATCTAACTTATGTTAATTCAATATCTAATGTTATAAAACCCAAACAAATATCACCAAGCTTATTTACTCACGAATCTCTAAATTGAGACATGCAATGCTAAATAAATGTTTACAATCCAAACATGACGTAATTTCAAACATTGTTGATGAAAATCAACATTTTTAAGCAGCAACAAAAGTGATAACAGAAAGAAGTACTCAAGATTATAATTTGAGTTTTTCTTTGTGTTATTATCCAAATTTAATTTACTATTCTTCTACGATGTATGCAAGAGATAGATATAAACGGATTGACTGAATGATACTTGAGTGGATAAACGAATAAAAAGAGCATCTCATTGTGAAAAAAGGTGATGAGAAGTTTAACATGGGTCTGAAAACAAATTAATATTTATGAGATAATTCGTATTTAGCATTTATTTTATGTTGTAAATAAATATGTTTTACACTCGATTGTTGATTCTGTGGCTCCTTACAGTGGTAACGTAAAATCCACTTTTCATATTCTGAATGGATTTCTGAACAAATGTTGCACCAAAAAGAATGGCAGAACGTGTGTCAGATAAGCCAACAATGATCCTGATATCAGAATCATATCAGATGAGTCAAAAAAGAATGGCCCATCTGATAGCTTGTCTTTTTCCATAGTAGTGATGATAAGGATATGTAACAATGAAAATCACACTGTAACCTTTGTACACGGATGTTCTAACTTTTAAATCAACTCTATATAAAGAATATAGGTAAGTTAAGTGTAATTTAGTTATGGAAACTATGTTTACATAAGAAAAAAAATATGTTTTAAGATCTTCAATTCTACTATCAATCTCTATATTTTTTTTGTAATTTGTATTTTTTTTTTATATATTTTTGACGATCCAAGTAATATCTTTCATTTATTTTTCTTTTAATTTTTTCATCCAAATCCTTTGCAATAATTTTAACTTTCTCAATACTATTTTCAGTGTTTGTTTTCACATACATCTTTCATTGATTTTATCTTACTTTTTCACACCCTTAAATTTTTGTATATTTTTGTTTGTTTTTGGATTTTTTTTTCTCTATTATTGTCATCTTTTGTTTTCTACTTATGGTATATATTATCTTTTTGATTGTTTATTGAATGTTGTTGTTGTGTGTCTTATGGTTTTCTAGTTCATATTTTTTTCTTCGAAAATTTCTTAACCTATAGTTTTCATTTTTGGTATCATAACTTTTTTTTTCTATAGTTGCATTGAAAGAATAAAGCCCTGTTCGTTTTTTTATCTAGATGCTGCATCTAGATTTTGCATTTAGATCAGCATCTAAATATAATATCTAGATATTGTTTGTTTTTGAAACTAGGTTTTGCATCAAGATGCTACGTCTAGATACTAAATTGTTCGTTTGTGAATTTAGAAAAATAGTTAGATGCAAAATATATAAAATGACTAAAAAGAACTATTATTTTTTAATAAATAATATTTTTACCAAATTAAGTTTTAAAAATACATGAATTTTTTTTTTTTTGCATTTTTTGTGGGAAAACATGATTTTTTATACTTGACGAGAAATTTTTTTACTAGAATTTTGAGTTTTTGACGGAAAATAAAGATATTGTGTTTTTGGTAGGAAATCGAGATTTTATGTTTTCGGCGAGAAACCAAGAGCTTTCGTTTTTAATGGAAAATCGAGATTTTACGTTTTTGGCGAGAAATCGAAATTTTGCGTTTCGGCGAGAAACCGAGATTATTTCTTTTTTAGCGAGAAATCGAGATTTTGCGTTTTTGGCGAGAAATCGAGATTTTACGTTTTCGACGGAAAAGCGAGAGTTTTTTGTTTTTGGCGGAAAATCAAGATTTTGCGTTTTTGGTGAGAAACCGAGAGTTTTCGTTTTTGGCGGAAAATCGAGATTTTGTATTTTTGGCGAGAAACCTAGATTTTTTATTTTTGATGGGAAATCGAGATTTTGTGTTTTTGGCTGGAAATCAAGATTTGCGTTTTCGCGAGAAAGCGAGAGTTTTTCGTTTTGGCGGAAAATCGAGATTTTTTGTTTTTGGCGAGAAATCGAGATTTTGCGTCTCTGACGAGAAACCGAGATTTTGCGTTTTTGGCGAAAAACTGAAAGTTTTCGCTTTTGGCGAGAAACCGAGAGTTTTTGCTTTTAGCAGAAAATCGAGATTTTGTTTATTGGCGAAAAACCTAGTTTTTTGGTGAAAAACGTAGATTTTTCGTTTTTGGCGGAAAATCGAAATTTTGCTCTTTTGGCGAAAAATCGAGATTTTTGCGTTTTTTGTCGAGAAACTAAGATTTTTCTTTTTTTGGCGAGAAATCGAGATTTTGCGTTTTTGGCGAGAAACAAACATTTTTTGTTTTTGGCGGAAAATCAAAATTTTTTGTTTTTGGCGAAAAATCGAGATTTTGCGTTTTTGGTAAGAAACCGAGTGTTTTCGTTTTTGGCGAGAAATCGAGATTTTGTGTTTTTGACGAGAAACCGAGATTTTTCGTCTTTGGCGGGAAACGGAGAGTTTTTATTTTTGGCGAAAAACTAAAAATTAACATTTTGGTGGAAAATCAAGATTTTTTGTTTTTTACCTAAACCATATGCAAACACTGCATCTGAACTCTCTATTTCTCAACATCTATAATATCCAGATTTTTGAGATGCTAATCAATTTGCATAGATGAACACAAATTTTTTTTGAAAAAACGAACAACATTTAGACATTTGCAATTAGATGCAGCATCCAGATACAGAAATGAAGAGGGTCTAAATTATCTTTGTTAGTTCTTCTTAGTTTGAAGCTGACAATTAAATCACTCCAAAAATATATGAGACTATAATAATACACTAGTTCAAAAGAAAAAGAAATAAAACATAACATTTGTAGGAAGCTATTTTATTTCTTTCTATAAGACTATAATAATACACAGTATACTACGTAGACCAACCAAAAAAAAAACTCTTAACTATATTACTACTCTTACATTTTCCTCTTCCTCCCAAATCTACATGCACCGGAATCAAAACTTTCACGGCCATTCACTAAGAGGGCATCAGAGGGACCGGGAGCTCGATAAGGATTAGGAAATAAGAGCGTTCGAATTTCCTTATGTACTGAACCTCTCCGTTCATTAGCTTCAGAATCTTCCTACAAACGCTTAGCCCTAATCCTTCATGACTGGTCCATCGGCTACTGTGGAACATATCTTGCACTTTCTCCGGCGGCACACCTTCCCCTGCACACGCCATCCTGTTCAAACAACACCAACAAACATTAACAAAACGATTCCAAGTGTTGGCTGTCTGCTAAAGCAATCCTTATTTGTGGCAAAAGCGTTTTAGTTATCATCCATAACTCTCATAATGCAAATAGCAAACAAAAAGATGAAATTTATCCGCAGCAGACAGAACATATTCATGAGAAAGAGATTTCAGATAGAAAGCCATATATTCTGCATCCTGAGTCTATGGTTTTCAGATAGAAAGCCATATATTCTGCATCCTGAGTCTATGGTTGTTATCTTTAATCCCAGCTTTAAGTCCACCGGCTAAACATTGAATTGGAGAGACAGAACCGGAAATCTGATGAAAGTTATACCTGAACTCTATGCGTATAGCAGAGAACCCATCAGCCATTTGTTTCAAAACCGGGTGTACATGGAGTTCCACAGAGCCTTCAGTGGGTGCATAACGGACGATACTTAGCAAAAAATCCGCCAGGACTTGTTGGATCCTTATCTGGTCACCATAGACAACCATGGATTTGATCTCCATGGGGATGTTCCGGATCAGCTGAAGATTTCTCTCTCTCACCACCAACATAGCTTGGCTTACCACTGCGTTTATGACGCTGCCAATGATGAACTCTGTTCTCTCTAACTGAAATGAACTGATGAGCAAAAACAGAGAGTATTTGTTTAGTAGTGTGAAACTGGGAATGAAACTTTATAAGATAATTAGAAGCGTGTGTGTAAAAAAGAATTTAAACTCTCACCCGTCTTCAATGCTTTTGGCATCCATGTTTCCTACAATCTTTGAGATCTGCTTCTCGCATGAAACACTTGTTTCAAGATACTGCTTCTGATCCTCGCTTAAATCCGTGGCCTCTAGCAATGAACTTGTGAAACGCAAACCGCTCAATGGATTCTTTATAACTTGGATAATGTAAGCCAACTCCTTACCCCTCGAGAAGCACTCACTCTCCTGCCTCCGCTGGATCTCTAGAGCTTGTTGCAGCTCGAGACTCGGTATCTGCAAGAAACAGAAAGCTCCAATGACCTCACCGTTGGGGTTGACCCGTTTGTTCATAGTCAGGAGAGCCTGAATGAATTTCCCTCTGCGGTCGAAGAACGGGAAAGGGAATTTATCTGTGTCTTGGCCACCAATCGCATTATGCAAAACGATCATGAACTTAGTCAACGCATCAGGACCCTTTAGCCTGCAACAGCTCCCAAACACTTCCTTAACAAGCAATTTGCCAATCACTTCACTGCGAGGCCAGCCTGTGAGATTTTCCATTGCAGTGTTCCATTCCAAGCAGCACGTGTTCTCATCCGATGCAAATATTGGAGGGATCAGAGGGTTTGGGCTATGGATGATGGCCTTGTAGTCGCCTTGTATATTGATGAACTTGTCCATAACAGTTTTATGACTAGTTACATCTTGTCCAATAAAGCAGACCCCAACAATGTTGTTTAAGTAGTCCTTGCTTGAGCATGCGTTGACAACCACAAACACCGCTTTCCCTTGTAGCTCGGCACCAAAAGTTTTCAGCTTGACCTCCACATTCTTGCCTTCGTCTCCTGCATAATTGTAATATGCATTAAATTATCAGATCTGCATGTTAGAGTCCTGCACAAATTGAATGTTAAAGAATTGCATATACCTTTGAGAGCACAAGAAAGAAGCCTATCAACTGCTTCTTCGTACTCTTTGTGTATCAAATCTCCAACCAGAGACTTTCCCATAGCTTCGTCAACAGAAAGACCAGTAAGCTCTGCGATCTTGGCGTTCCACCCATTAATGCAGCCGTCGATATCCACAGCAAATATAGGGACCGTCGCAGTCTCAATGAGCCTAACCATCTCTCTCGCAACTGCACCTATCTCCACCATCCCTTGCTCTGCCCCATCCTCTCCATGTGGCTGAACCGCACCAGAAGCAGCGGCTTTAGCTTCCATCGCTTCAGACTCCTTGAAAGAATCTCTTAGAATAAGCTGGAGCGAGTGAATAGCGTCCATTTCAGCAGTTTCCCACGGCTGACATTGGCTCTTAACAACTTCGAGAAAAGCCTTAAACGAAGAACGTGGATGCATTCGCTGGCCATCATCTTTATCCTCGGGATGGTGCTTAGCCCCTCCCCATTTGATCTCTTTCTCGGTATGAGACCGGAACCAGAACAAGAAGTCACTTTTAGTGATATACGCGACCGCCATACCGCAAACAGCATCCCCTAAAGCAGCTGCTCGAGGATAACCCGCATCGCCTAAACTATCAGTGCTTAAACCAGTAGAATCAGAATGGTTAGCAAGCAACCACTCCACAATATCATTTATCTGATTCTCAGTCGGAGCCACACCCAACGAATAATACTTCCCTCGGTAAAGAAACGCCGCGCCGTTACATTTTACCAAATCCATGATGCTCGGACTCTGCGTGACAATCCCTGCAGGAGAATCACGAAGAAGCATGTCGCATAACAAAGTCTGCATTCTCAGAACACGTTTTTCAGACACCTGCAAGGCTAACTGCAACTCCATGTTTAGCTGTAAGCCAAAGGCCTGCATTAGAAACTCACAAGCGTACCTCAGAGGAAAAGGTATGGAACGAGCCGATGTGTGATGGCAAACGACTAAACCCCAAAGCCTCATCGAGTTTCTTCCTCCACCGTTCCCATCTTCTTCATTTCCATTTATTATCACGGCCAAGGCCAACGACGCAATAGAGCCCATGTTAGCCATGTACTGAGCGTGACAGCCGTGAGGAGCTCGTAGAGTCGAACCCACCAAGCATATAGACTGCGTGAGCCTATCGTCTTGGACAACACGAACCGGTGACGCATGGCAATCTACAATCATTCTAACACGGTTCTGCTTGAACAAGAACCGAGATGCCTGAGGAATATCAGTAGCTGGATAATGCAAGCCAATATAAGGTTCTAAATCGTTCCGTTTACTCTCAGCGACGACCTCACCGTGTTCGTCTTCATGAAACTTGTACACCATAACACGGTCGTAACCAGTGAGATCTCTAACGCTTTCCACAACAGTGTCACAGAGGAGCTTGATGTCGCCGCCGGGAATCGATTGCAAATGAGAAATCGCCCGGACTGCGAGTTTCTGCGATTGGACCGCACCGGCAATTGAAAGCGCTGGATCTTCGGTTCGAGCCGGTTCTAAATCGATCACGATTCCTACATCGACCCTGTGAAGAATCGCGTAAAAAGGTTTGCCAGTGTTCTTAGAGTGAATCCAAACTGGGTTTAAGAGCGTGATTTCTCGGGCCACGAAGGCGCGTTCGAGGAGAACGATGCTCGACGGCTTGAAGAGGAAGCGCAAATCCGTGCCAATCGCTAGAATCTCTGACTTTTCCTCGATGCTTGGAACAGATTGAGACATGAGCCCTAGCATTTCCCGTGCATTTTCACTGTAACCGATGATGGTGAAGGTGGATTCGTCGACGGCGATTAAGCATCCGAAAGGCTGGATATAACCGCCGCGCTGGATCCGAGAGAGATAAGCCGTAATCTGCTGCTCCGGTACGGAGGAACCGTTCGTCGTCGATTTGAGGGACTGAGAGTAATCGAACGACTTGCCGGACTCACCGGACTGCTCAAAGACGGCGTGAAGTCTGGCGTCGAGAGTGAACTGTTGGGTAGCTTTGCTCATCGACTCTGTGCCGCCGGCGCCGCCGTGGTTTTGCGGCTTGTTCTGTGATGATCTTAGGGGTTTACTTGGCGACGACTGAGCTTGTTCTTGGAGGTGATTAGTCGTGCGACGGCTGCTCTGTTCGACGCGGTGGCTTGACGACGAAGCTGCCTCACCGTTGGTTTCACAACCACCTCCGGAGACCATATTGTTAACGAGAATGTGCGAAGAATTACAGCGAGAGACCAAAAATTCCCTTGTCGATCAATGGATTCTGAGCCAAATTTTCATCTGGGAAGAGTAATCAACCAGCTAAAAGTTGAACCGGAGGTAGCTAACCGGCGATTTCTTTAATTTGAGAAACAGAAACGAATTTTGAAATTTAAAAATTTCTATATAGAGGGGAAAGAGGACTCGGAGAAAGTCTGGGAAAGAGATTGAAATGAGAAACGTATGGGCCCCCTCCCGAATCCAATTAAAACGAAGCAGAGGTACTGAAGAAGAGAAAACCAATTTGAATTTTTTTGTAGTTTCTCAGGAAAATTGTTCCGAACAATAATATACTTCAGAGCGAAGAAACGTTTGGTTTGGGCTCCTCAAAAACGAATCAGAGGTGGTAAAGAAGAAAGGGTTGTTTTTATTCTCCCCAAAACTTGTGTTATCATCATTTTAACCCAAATCAAACTCTCACTTTGTTTGTTTTTGAGGGACCGATTTCCACATGGGATCGTGGATTATTCCGACAAGTGGCGGAGGCGCACGAGGGTAGGGGAAACAGAAAGGCATCATTTGTGGGCCTCTCTGGGCCTGTAACATGTGGGACATAGGATGTGGGAGTTACAAGGGACTAAACAAAATCAAGTTGTGGTCAATCGTGTAAGTTGTAAACTCACCAAATTTATAGTAAAAGTCAAATATACATAACGTGGACTACACTGCAGCCGAGTATTTTAGTTGTCTGGCCTCATTACGTCAAGAAAAAAAAATGATAATACGGAAAGTATCTTCGGCTTCTTCGCGTCAGAGAAACATATTACAGCTAGCTAAACCATCCAAAATAGCAAAATCGCAACCAACGTACGTGGCCTTATAGTGAATCACTAAACATTTCCAGTTTCAATTACGAGAATTGGGTTATTGACCTTCAGTTTCCTTTTGGTATTACAAATAATACGAAGCGGCGTTAGATTCGCGCAATGTCAGTTAGTTATATAGATGCAAAGTATTCCTTATAAGTGTTTTTGTAAAATATATTCAAGAAAAAGCTTGCAACACATCATAATACACCCTAATTTAGTTTAGTATGATTAAATTTAATTACTTATGTCCCCATCCACAATCAAATCACTTACCTATATGAACACTCCCTTCGAGTTTAGAGGCTTCCTTCAGGCCATCTCCCAATAGCAGAGCTTAGCAGTTCACGACTCGTCCATAAACACAGCGCCATGACCACTTGACCTTACGAACTTCTTTAGCAAAAGAACCACAATCGCAATCGTGAGTCCAACCGCCGCCCACGTGAACAGCCTATCTTCACTCGGTTTCTGAGCCGTCCTGACAACAACCGTTGGTTGCTCCCGCCGCCTCACCAAACCGTTTCCGCTCTCTCCCTCAGCAACCTCTACTACTGCATTCGCTTCTGGAAGAACGGTTTGAGCTGTCTCTTCTGCGATTTGATCAGCTAGACTCTCTTCAGCCGCTGTACCAGGTTCTGATATAGCAGTTGCAGCGTCTTGCGGCTTGGTTTGGGACTGACAGTCTGAATCTCCGGTGGGGGTTTTGTTACAATCCTGAGGATTAGGTTTAGGAGAAGGTGTCTTGCTGAGCATGTATTGATGAATCTGCATATACCAGTCAAAAGGACATGATAAAAAAGATGTTATACGAGGATTGTAAAATTAACATGTCCAATACCAATGTCTGTCAGAAAATTTTAAAATTAAAGGAGATTCTTAACACTACTTTTGGTTACTATTCACAATAATGTGTTTTTTCAAGTTACCAACTTTCAAAGGTTCCTTGCTATATGTTCATTTTGCTTCACGATCAACAATACTTACTGACTTACTGTAGCATCAAGTACTAATATCTAACAAATTTCAATGAGAAATGAGCATAACAAGTTTACATTCCAAACAAATCATAAATGAACTTAACCCATTTAAGATGGATAATCCGCATAGCAATTTGTTACTTGCGCTGACCAAGAGCTCTTTATGTCGTTTATATTAAGGGGAAAAAAACATATACAGACATGCAATATACTTCAAAGGAAGAGTGATCTAGTTGAGTACCTCGTCAATAACTTTTTGACGATCGGGAGAACCATATTTGGGTGGTGTCTCGCGTGATTTAGTGGCTAGCGCACGTCTCTCCTCCTTTGGGAAATCTACTGAGCCTATTGCTCCATTGGGGTTTGAAGGCATGAACGCAATGAGAGCCATCAAAGCAGTCCGAACTACAAATAAGCAAGAACAGATTCATGAGTAAAGTTGCTGATAATACTAAATCTAGAAAGGTTAACTGCTCAATTAGTTAATAGTTATAATTGTTTTGTTTAGTCTTTCAGTGACATGTTTGGATATTGTTAAATAAAAAAGGCGATATAAGAGTCTGTGATATTATTACCACTCCATGATGGTTGCCAGTGCTCAGGATGGTAATCAGATATGCTCAAGCAAATCTTGGTGTTGGTTTCAAAACGACCACTAGGCTGAAACAAGAGCAGAAACATTCATCAGAGAATATATATAGTCTCCTTTCCATGTGCGTTTGTATGTGTCTACTTGGTGAGCGTGATACAAGAGAAGAGTAAGAATCCTTACGGTCAATAACATGAATGAAGGAGGTTTAAAAGGATAATCTGCAGGCAACTGAATCCTCCCATGATAAATCCCACCTTCAAATTCAGTGTCACTAGGACCTATGATTGCGAATTGCCACTCAAAGATATTCTCCTGAAGTTATAACAGATAAGATCAATCATATAACTATCATCAAAGCATGTCAAATCAAGGAGCTTGCGATTCCAAGCTTAAAAAGCAAAGGATCGTCAGCGAATACACGAAGGTAGCATGAAAGCTGGAATGCATCAATGGAGCGGTTTCATAATCTTTTACCAAACGAATCAATTGATTCCAAAAAAATCCAGAGACCCATCAGAACACCATTCTACCAATAAACAAGCTGAGATGAATTGAAATATTCGAAATCAAACATCCAATTAACCCTAATTGAAACAGAAACAATGAGGTTTTTGCCAATAGGTGAATTTTCTATCCAAACATAGAGAAAAATCAGAGAATACTGAATTGCACGCCGTTTCGAGAAATCTACCTCGAGGGGAAGAGACATGAAATCATCAGACGGATTCGCTTGCATCTCCTTAACCTCCTGCAAAATCCTCTTCACCGCCGGATTCTTCCGGTTATACTTTTCATCCGCCATGTTCTCGCCGATGATCTGACCTGGAAAATCAAACCCACCGCCAAAAGTCCGCACGAGACCGATATGTCGACAGATACTTAATTTCACAAATTAGCAAGAGGAATCATATTAGTGTGTAAGATAAATATCGAAGACAAATAATTACCACGTCATCGTCTTTCCAATTTGCTTACGTGACAACCGCTGATTGGCATTTCGTTCATACAGTGACGATAAAAGAAGATATGAGTAATCTCTTTCAAGTATCCGACGATCTATAATTTGCCACGTCATCTCCGTTTCATAAATCGTCCCGACAGCTCATAACTCAAGTTAGAATCTTCTTAGATTTTAATGGGCCTTCGCCCCAAAAATTCAGCCCAACAAAAAAGCCTCAACGACGGATTATACTTTCGTAATCAATTTGTTTTTCGTTTATGACGAATTAAGTTTATGATTTGGAAAGTTTCTTCTTATTTCGAATTATTTATGGGATTATCTCTCCCTGAAACATTTCACAGTAATCTCAGATTATTCACTTACACAAATCTCAGATAACTCCAATTCATCACTCAACCGCCTTTCCGTCTCTCACGGCGGCGAATGTGATTGGAAACTTGGGCTGTTTATTAGGAAAAAACAAACCGAAATTCTTCTCGATCTCAGGACTCTTCTGATTCTCATCAAACATGGCAAACAAATACGTCTCCACTCCTCTCCCAGGTCTCTTCGGCGTCCCTCTGTTCTCCCTCACACGCGCCGCCAGATTCGTGTAATACGCACGCGCGTTGTCGAAACTCGCGGCGTTTCCGCCGTTCGATGGCCAACCGCTCTCGGAAACAACCACCGGAAGAGATCCACCGCCTGATCGCTCGACGGCGGAGTAAATTACGTCGAGCAAAGCGTCGAATAGATTCTGATAGCCGCGAGATCCGTCCCAGACGACGACGGAGGAAGAAGTGAAGAGAGCGTAAGAGAGAGAGATATCTCGTGGATTGCCGATGTAGCTGAAGTATGGATAAATGTTCGCGAGCAACGCCGAGTTCGTGCTCGTCAGAAACCTGATTAATCCAAAATCACGAAGAAACCGAGTCATTTTACAAACTGAAGTTGAACCGATTTTTAATTTTGGTTTGGTTCGATTTGGTTTAATTTAATTTACCCGATGATGGGATCGGTATAAGACCGAACGTCGCCGCGAAACTCGCCGGAGGAAGGAGGGAAAGAGTTTCCGATCAAAGTCATATCAACGGCTGTAGAGACTTTAATCCGATCATGAAGATTCGCGCCGCGCAAAGCATCGTAAACGTTACGCATCGCCGGGAGCACGAGATCGCCGCCGTTGGACGGAACGACTTCGTTACCGACGGCGATGTACTTGAAGTTAACGGCCGGGTAATAGTTGAGGACGTTGTTTTGGAGCCACGATCTAGCGGAAGAAGGGTTAGTGAGTGAACGGAGATCGGAGTTTGGAACGCCGACGATGACTTCGATGCCGGAGTTTTTGAGAGCGTTTAAAGCGGCTTGGTTTGGGTCGTAGAGACGGATTCTTCGGATGTTGTTTTGTCTGAAGAGAGCGATTGTCTCTGATTGAGATGGAAGGTTGTTCCCCAACATTCCATAGCATACACCAACTGGTTCTCCACCTGGTTTCATCATCATTTAAATTAAACATTAATTTAGCCATTCATGTGATTAAGTTTATATAATCCATAATTAGTAGAGAGAGAGAGAGACTTATTGGATTGAGTATGGTTGTGAAGAGAGCAAGGAGAAACAATGGGATCATTGGTGACATGGAATTAATCGAAATGGATGCTTTTTTTTTTGTCACCAAATCGAAATGGATGCTTAATCTATTGATAATGTGGGTTATCAAAACTCATTGTCTAATTGGGTTTGTGCTTGGCTTTTTATATGCAAACATTGGTATGTACTACGTACTACTTAAGTTTTTGATTATAATATGATTTCAACTATGGATGCGTATTATGTAGAATTCAATGACAAACAAAATCTTTGTTTATTAATTCAAATTTATAGTCATTAGTCGGGTCAAGTAATTGAGTACATAAGGTCCGCTTGAGTGTAAGTTTTAATATGAGTTTTATCAATTTATACAAAAGAGAAGATGTTTTCGAAAAAATGGGTTGAGAAATGTCTCTTTCCAACTTGAGAAAATAGGACACTGCTTATATTTTCCAACATTCACAAATCAAACTAGCTATTTTTCAGTTTTTAGTTTTATGAAATCTTACATACTTAATCTATGTCTGTATCAATATTTATAAATGACCTACGAATGACGAGAAACATATTCGATCAATAATCGTTTTTTAAAAAAACATCATATACTCGATTTATAACGGACGTAAAAACAACTTCACCAAACATTCGATATTTTTGTTTTACGTGTAAATAACTTCTAACTTCTGAAATTTAGATAAGCTCCTAATCAGTGTCATTGAATCAAGTACGATTCCACTCATTACGTTGTTACTGATTATTTGACTTTTGTGGTGGACCAATTTTCATTTTATTAGCTAACGTTAAGATTTTCGTATTTGATTACAAAAGGAAACAATAACCTCAATTGAGATAATGTTATCATTTAAATTCTTGATATTATATTTGATAGCAGCCCATGCGTAAGTTTCAATCTTTACGGAGACTCAATTTTCTAAACCTAATCATCATATCGTGTATTGTAAAATGATTCATTTGAGCATAAACTTCAATATAAATAATTTACTTCAATATAAATAATTTTGACATTTTCAACATAATTCAATGTGAAAACATAGCAAGCACATAATTACTAAACTAATTTTATTGAGAAAATCAGAGTTATCAACTTTTTATAATATCACACGTTATAGCAAAGTCACAGCAGCCGGCGGCTAAAGACCAGAAGCTACCAATATGCCAATTTCCAGTTTCCACGTATTCAACCCATGGATAACGACGAATTTTCAGATCCGCCCCACAGAAATCAGCAAATTTATAATTAGACCCAATTTAGAACCAAATTGATCATAAAAGACCCTGAAAGTTCAAGAACTCGAGAACACTCCCACAGTATTCATACTTGTACACAGAATACTCCAATTGAATGTATTAAAACTCTTAATGAGGAACTCAAGAACACGTTACATGAGAAAAATGTAATCTTCTACAGCTCTATTCTCTCCAACGGTGACTACAATTCGGGTTGCAGCAAACGAAAAACAGAGTCATTCCTTCCTCGCCTCTAGCCGTAGCCTGCAAATTCAATTACACACACGAGCTATATTAAACCGTATAGCCATAACCAAATGAAAAAGCAAGAGAAAGAACTATCTTGTTGATCAGCAAATTAGTTGAGAGAAAAAGAAAACGCAAAGAAATGTTTCTTTGCTTCTTGAATGATAAACCTTTAAGATAATTATTCACCTGGAAGAAGACTGCCTCGCCGTGTTGACACTTGGCGCAGCGCACAGCCTTGGTACGAGGAAGAGTTGGGTCAGAAGCAACGTCGGATAGGATTTGAGTTTGTTCACTTACAGAGTGATGAACCTCGTTTCTGTAAACACAATTGTTATCCGCTGCTTCCTGCAAAGCCAAATACTCGGAAAGTATAAATCTAAGATCTTGTAAATTCATAGCAACAGAACAGTAATTCAGCTAACAATATGCTGATAGTTTATTCGGTTCGCAAATCAAGTTTTAAGCTTAGGATGCCTTGCAAAATGTTCATATTGGATCTCATGGATTTCAGCAGCTAACAAAAGCTTGATGATTGTATCAACAAAGAGAACACAAACACTTGAAAATTCAACTCAGAAACACTAAAAAGTTGCATAATAAGAAAAGCTTGTGCACCCAGTAGATACTATTTAAACTCGAATGGTTTTCGAATGCTAAGTTGTAAGAAACCCTCTAAACGCTTTAAGAGTTTCTAAAAGACTTGCATTTGTTCAGTAGGTCTCAAAGGATTCTCTTTTACTGATAAGCATTATCTTTTACCAACTAGTGTTATGATCTGAAACAATGACAATGAGCTGAATTGTGGATTCTAAACTCGTTAAAGTCTCATTTCTCAGTTTAATTTCAAATTCTTACTTTGAGTCTTAACCGTATAAGAGATTTAAAAAGAGCAAACATCAGGTCTCAAACAAAAATCAAAGCTTATATTAATAAATCTCTACAGAAATCTATAAGTGAACAAAGGACTTTAAACTAAAGTCTACTGATTTCAGACATAGTTTTTTTTTTCTTTTAGAGGTCTAATATCTCCAGTCACCGGTTTCTGCATCACATTTTGCCACTAACACCATGAAACCCTAAATTTATCAAAAGAAAGCATAACCAAGTTTACCTGGTGTTCACAATTACGGCAAGCGTACAGGAGAATCGCTTGCTCCTTGTCTTCCTTAGGATATAGAATGTTATTACTGAAAATTAAAAAACAAAAAAAAAAAAACGTAAGAAATCAAAGGTTCATAAACGGCGAAAACTGAGGAAAAAAAAATCGGAGCTTTTATCCAATTGATAACACAAGCAGACTACCAAATCTAAAATTCCGAAAATTTAGAGGAACTTAGACGAAATTTCAAGACGGATTTAGACGAGCTAAGAGATGAAAACCCAAATATTAAAATCCACAAGATTAGTATAAAAAAGAGCAAAGAACAGACCATTCGCGACAAAACTTCATAGTACTCATCTTCGGTGAATCTTTAGCTTAACGAGTTTTGGAGCTATTCCTGATTTTTCACACTCACTCTTTATCAGTCTCTTTGGCGGGATCGTTCACTCGGAGACTCTCGAGAGAGAGGTCAAGCTCTAGTAAAAGCAGGGTAGTGGCAATTGGACGTAATTTTGATAGACTTTCTTGGGCTTTTTACACAGCTGAAAATTCGTAAAGTCCATGGGGCGGCCCATAAAAGGTTTTACTACCTTTTTTGATAATTTCGTTTCAAGTGTCAAATTCAGTTGCTTCAGGGTCAAGGTTCTTTAGATATGTTGAATTGTACAAAAGTATTTATCTCTAATATTTTTACACATATCTATAGGCGATTTTTTTTTTGGCAAGAAGAACAATTTTGAATGATATATATGAAGCACAGTGAGGGAGTCCCATGGCAAAACTCATCATCTTTTGGACTAAAATCAATAAATAGAAAGAGCTTATTTAGTTTCATGGAAAACACATGTATGCGTATAAAAAGAAACAAAAAATTAAGAAGAAGAACAACAAAAAGAAAAAAAAACGACCGATCATTGATCACTGATAATTCCTCTAGTCCTAAGTTCATTAAAGAAGTTGTTTTCCCCTCTCACACGAGCAATTTCTTTTTCCAGTTTTAGCCATACAACACCTAAGACTGTTGTTCCCGCAAACGAGATTAGATTCACAACGCCCATGGGAGTTGTATGCAACCATTTAACATATTCTGCCACTGCACCCCGCGCCATAACTGGATCTGGATTCAGTAGACTTTAGTTTAGAGTCATTTGTTCACTTATAGATTTTTGAAGAGATTTATATAAGCTTTGATTGTTGTTTGAGACCTGATGTTTGCTCTTTGTATACGGTTAAGACTCAAAGTAAGAAATTGAACTTAAACTGAGAAATGAGACTTTAACGACTTTAGATCCAAAATTCAGCTCATTGTCCTTGTTTCAGATCATGAAACTTTTTGAAAGATAATGCCTACCAGTAAAAGAGAATCCTCTGAGCCTTTCTGAACAAATGCAAGACTTTTTGAAACTATAAAGCATTTAGACCTCTAAAAAAAACAATGTCTGAAATCAGTAGACTTTAGTTTAGAGTCCTTTGTTCACTTATAGATTTCTGTAGAGATTTACATAAGCTTTGATTGTTGTTTGAGACCTGATGTTTGCTTTTGTAAATCTCTTATACGGTTAAGACTCAAAGTAATAAATTGAAATTGAACTGAGAAATGAGACTTTAACGAGTTTAGATCCACAATTCAGCTCATTGTCCTTGTTTCAGATCATGAAACTAGCATTACAAGAAAACACAGGATTACCAACGAATTTTTACAATGATTTATTTTCGTTGCAACTTTAAGACGAATTAAAAATTCGACGTTAATTCGTTGTAAAAACAATTCGTTGTAAAATCGTCGTAAATTTACGACGAATTTAGAATAAATATTAATTTAGTCAATTAAAAAACATTCGTTGTTAATTCGTTATAAATTTACAACGAATTTACGACGATTATTTTTTGAGACAGCTTATCGAGACATTCTTTTTGAGACTATAGTTGGTTATCAGTAAAAGAGAATCCTTTGAAACATTCTGAACAAATGCATGACTTTTAGAAACTATAAAGCGTTTAGAGGGTTTCATTACAACTTAGCATTCGAAAACCATTTGAGTTTAAACAGTATCCACTGGGTGCACAAGCTTTTCTTGTTATGCAACTTTATAGTGCTTCTGAGTTGAATTTTAACGAGTTTAGATCCACAATTCAGCTCATTGTCCTTGTTTCAGATCATGAAACTAGCACTACAAGAAAACACAGGATTACCAACGAATTTTTACAATGATTTATTTTCGTTGCAACTTTACGACGAATTAAAAATTCGACGTTAATTCGTTGTAAAAATAATTCGTTGTAAAATCGTCGTAAATTTACGACGAATTTAGAATAAATATTAATTTAGTCAATTAAAAAACAATCGTTGTTAATTCGTTATAAATTTACAACGAATTTACGACGATTATTTTTTGAGACAGCTTATCGAGACATTCTTTTTGAGACTATAGTTGGTTATCAGTAAAAGAGAATCCTTTGAGACATTCTGAACAAATGCATGACTTTTAGAAACTATAAAGCGTTTAGAGGGTTTCATTACAACTTAGCATTCGAAAACCATTTGAGTTTAAACAGTATCCACTGGGTGCACAAGCTTTTCTTGTTATGCAACTTTATAGTGCTTCTGAGTTGAATTTTCAAGTGTTTGTGTTCTCTTTATTGATACAATCATCAAGCTTTTGTTAGCTGCTGAAATCCTTGAGATCCAATATGAACATTTTGCAAGGCATCTTAAGCTTAAAACTGGATTTGCGAACCAAATAAACTATCAGCATAATTGTTAGCTGAATTACTGTTCTGTTGCTATATATGAAACCAGAAGATCTTAAATTTATACGCATTTGGCTTTGCAGGAAGCAGCGGATGAAAACTTGTGTTTACAGAAACGAGGTTCATCACTCTGTAAGTGAACAAACTCAAATCCTATCCGACGTTGCTTCTAACCCAACTCTTCCTCGTACCAAGGCTGTGCGCTGCGCCAAGTGTCAACACTGGCGAGGCAGTCTTCTTCCAGGTGAATAATTATCTTGAAGGTTTAGATCAAGCATTTTGGGAAATTGTTAATACCATAAAAAAACAAAAGTTACAATTCCAACCAGGGTTTTTGAAGTAGAAGAAGAACCTGCAGGGCAAGCCATGATTTCTACATACTGTGCGTTTTTATTCTCCGAACAATATTCTGAAGGTTCTGGAAACCGTAATAGAGCGCGAATTTCAACTTTGTCTTACCTTCCAGCTTCGAGAGAAAAGAAATGAAGAACATTAGACAAAAGCAGGGGGTGGATTATTGATATAACAAAAGTAAAACCTGTTTATGGGTCTGTCTAGGAAATTACCTTCTTTTCTTCTTTTTTTTTTTTTTTAAAAAAAAAAGAAAAAACAAACCAGTTTTTTATTAGTTATTACGGTTACAAACGATGACCGAAGTCATATTAAGGTTTTAAGCATATTACATCAAAGAAAAGATTAGACCACAAACAAATGTGGTACTTAAACAAACTGAATCTTCCGCTTCGATTTAGTAAAGACGATGAATGGCGGACTCCATTTAGCCACGACCACCTCTATTACCACGATCCCTACGACCGCCTCTGTTTCCACACCCAGCCGCATCGGTCTGCCAAACCATCTCCTTAGCTTTTGCTGAGGGTCATACCGGTCTTTCTCTTAGGATTGTTTCGCCCATTGGCGTCATAAGAGTCGTTGGGTCAGAATCCTCATCTAAAACATGCGAAGAAGAATCTTCGTCATCTGAAGTATCCAGATAGGCAAACCGGTTTGAACTTAAAGCTTTGTTGGACGAGGACCTACGTATACTGTGATCCGCTGGAGCAGAAGAAGTGGAATCTTGTTTAGTAGTGTCTATCTTTGTTGATAAGACCATGGAACCAGTATTGAAGCTGGTAGGATTCTTTGTGATTTTAGGTGAAGAAAATGGCTTCAAGACAATGGATTTTTCACCTAGTGCAATGTGAGTAAGGGGGGTAGTGGTCCCATGTTCTGAAACTTGTGTGACAGTAGTTGTTACGTCTGCGTCTTTAGCAACGGACTTAGTCTCTTTCTCCCTTTCTTTAGCAACATCAAGAATCAAATCATCAGCCACAATATCAATTGGGGCTTCTGAGATAATTGTACCAACATTGTCTGTTGGAGTAGAACTGGAAGTTCCATTAGCCTTCAATAGCAAGCACCGAGATGCTTTGTGACCCAATTGTCCACACTTACGGCAATTTGAAGGCAGCCATTAGTAGATGACATCCACCATTGAAACTACATTGCTTGTATCCACTAAAGCAACCTTTTGTGGGAATGCTTTATTTAGCTTTACCTCTACTAGGATTTTTGCTTCTCCCATCTGAGTAGGATCAAGTCACGGCTTCTCCGTTAACATAGGTTCACCAATGCCCGATGCAAATTATTTAATCCCTACAATAGAATATAGCTGGTATGGGATGTTCTTGAGAGTTAACCACACTGGAACTGTAGTAATTTCTGGCAAAGAGATAGTTTCAGCCAGTGTCCAAGTTGACACGAACATCAAGCAATCATCAAAGTGCCACAAACTTCTCTGGAGAACCCATTTTCGGGTTGATTCATCAGGGATATGAAACAAGTAGGTTGATTCTCCTAATTGTCTAGTGAAGATCCTACACTTTTTTCCCCAAATCCGAGTAACTACCGCTTGTATTAATCCTCTAGAGGGAGCAGAACAACAGTAAAACTGTCCAACAATGAACTCCTTTTGATTCTCTTAACCACCTAAAAGGACGTGGCTGGGAATTGTTACCTTAGGAGTTCCGTCTTCCATGAACTCCGGGATAGTTACTCTGTGAAGATTACACATCGATTGGTTCATTTTTGCGGCCCAAGGATACTCTTTTGAATGTTCCTTTAGAGCAGCTATCTCTGTTTCTGACCCGAGTGAAGCAGATGCTGCAGCTTTGGTGACACTAGATTGTCGAGTACGATTTACAGCCATCAATTCTGGCTAATGCGAGTTTGCATTGTTCGTAGCAACCGCTGCCAATTGATGGGTTGTAGAAGCAATAATCAGAGGCTTCTCCCAAGCTCCTTTACCTACAGAGGAAGGAGATTGATGCTTCTCAAATGTTGGAGCAGATGGACCAACAACATCCAATGGAGAGGGAACTGAAATTCCACTTTCCAGGAGCTTTTCAGGGGCTGTTTGTATTTCGCCGCCGGTATGTAAAGGAGATGTTTGTGCTGCTTCCGCTACATTCTTCTTCTCCGGTTCAGAAGCCCCATCTATTTTTGCTGGTTGGGGAGAAGAAGAAGAGGAATTCTCCGTCCAGCGCCGAAGGTACGGCCAGCGAGGGTCTGGAGATTCGGGAGCTGTCTCGTCGGCGATGGCTTTGACGGTGGAGAGAGCACCAACAGATTCTTCAGGCTTTTTCTGTTGATGTGGTGATTCGAACTCGGACAGATCCATGAAGTGAGAAAGAGCCAATTGAAGGTAAGGTTGAGGCTCGCCGTTGAAGAGAACATGAGAGCAGAACAGGAGAGCAGCCGGCGACGAAGCCGTGACGGCGGCGTCGTCGAGGGTGATGAAACTTTTAGGTTTTCTTCTGTTGCCTCGAGAGAAAAATTTGGGGGCGCATAAGGTCATGCGCGTAGTTTTTTCCGCTAATCTAGGAACTTACTTAAAGTTAGGCTTTGAATGGTGCACATATCATATAATGCAAATCATTTTAAGCAGATAAAAAAAAAAAATCTGCATACAGAACCGGGTGAACAGCTGCTATTTTACAGCAGATTTGAAAAAAGTTATTTTTCTTTGATTTTTAGATAATTAAAGATCTGCATGCAGATCTATTAATTTTATATTAATATCTTTTGTTTTGCATAAAATTTGTGAATGGTAAAAAAAAAGCATATCATCTTATATACAAATTAACTGCATTTTTCTGCATTTATTCTGTTATCCATTCAAAACCTTAATCCACGGAAATCAGAATTTCTGAGAGTTTTAAACTCATCAGGACACATCAATAGTGTGTCCAAATAGTACTTTTGCCGCAGGACTGAATATTGTTTCTGCGTAACATACCAGAACCCCCAGCTAGACCATAAAGATGTCCTTCCTCACTAACATTCGTTAACCTGTTTTTGCATGGAAATTTGAAAATGTTTACTTCACAGAAATTCGGTCACACAGAAGCAGGGAAGAGGTAATAACGATCTTTCGTACAATCTGTCGAGTGGAGATTCCTCTACAGTAGACTCCTTTTAACTGCAAGAAACATATATTAATGGAGAAACAGATTCACATTTTCTGCAAGATGGAAGCAAAACTACAGTGAAAACACAGGGTTTACTCTTTATCACCTTTATTAAATCCAAAATTTCACCAGTACGTTGTCAGCACGGAATCAACCTCAGTCAGCTTATCTTCAAAGACAAAAATCTGTCTCTCGCAGCCTCGAGCTTCTTATCGTAACAGGGCATCACAGTCACATGGTAAATCTCCTCCAGCCTAGTTCAATGAAAACGGTCACAGATGAATCCGAAAATGTAGGAAAAATAACAAATGATAACCAAAGTTTCAAGAGTACCTGAGTCCCAACGCTTGACACAGATGGTGTTTGATCGCAGCTCCAATAGTTTGCTGAGGACTCTTAACAGAAGAGACTTAGCACATTACTCTCACATGGAAGTCACATTCGATTAAGTCAAAGAAGGTGTAAGTTGTTTACCAGGACAGGCGGAGGAAAGCACAGGGAGAGGGGACTGAGAATTTCCACCAAATTCAGAACTAGCTTGCTTGTAACGGCTCACAAACTCATTACAAGCTTCAATAAGTACCAAGTTTCTGCTCCAGCTTGTATCAAACACAGCTTTTAACTCCCACAGACTTCAAAAACGTACTGAGCTTCTTGAAAACCTGAAGAGGGGAAATAAAAATGAGCGTAGGAATTACCTTGCGTCTATAGTATAAAAAGGTAAAAACCCCAAATTGTACATATATATAAACGAGAGCTAACAACGACAAACCCCAGATTTTTTGCAATGGATCACACACACTCTCTGGATCATCTTCTCTCTCTAATGCAGGGCTTTTCTTAGAGAATGAACAACGAAAGGTCAACCTAGATTTTCTCCAGCAAATGTTGGACGCTGGAGCCACGTCCCGCTGGCATTTCTCTTCAATAAAAAGAAGATATATCTACATATATTGGGGTGGAAAACTATTGTTCGGATCCGGCCACAACATCAAAAAATATAATTAAATTAATACTATTAAATTATCAAAAATATTATCTAAAAAAAAATATTAAATAAAAATTAAAAACTGAATAGAAAGTATTATATAAAATCATTTAGAAAATTATGTATAAAATCAGATCCGACCTACTATCCTATAATTCAATTATATCTATATATATATATATTATATAATGACTATTTTTTTCTCTTTGAATTTAAAATTATTTCAATTAAAAATATAAAAATGTTAAATTTCATTAGTTATTCCAAAGTAGGGAACAAACATGTTGTTTCTGAAAAATTTTAATTTACCCGGATCTAAAAAAACTATTATCCAGATTTAGATCCACCAAATCCGCCCAAAAATATAAAATAATTCAAATGATATTATTAAATTATTATAACTGAAAATTATACTTATATTTATATTTTTCTAAAAAATATATATATAAAAGCGGATTCCGATCATATTCTAGTCGTCCTAAAATATAATTACCTAAATATGAATACAAAAACTGCAAATATTCTATTTTTCAAATCAGATCAATATTGATTTCGAATCCCATATAATTTATTCATCTTTTTATTTATAAGTTAAATAAAAATTATATGATACCTAATTTAATTTTAATATATTAATTTTTTTAAAAAAAATACAAGAAAGACTCAATTTTGTGTCGTTCTTAATGCAGTTACACGCCCCTGTGCAGGAGCACAGTTCTTACCACCCTTTACAGTATCTTCCTCCTCACCCGTCCCTGCTCTTGTCCCTGTTACCATCCCTGCTATCGTCTCCGCTCTTGTCCCTGCTATCGTCCCCGCTCTTGTCCCTGCTACCGTCCCTGCTACCGTCCCTGCTACCGTCCCTGCTACTGTCCCCGCTTCCATCCACACTCCCATCCACGCTCCCGTCTCCGTCCCCATCCTCGCCCCTGCTCCCGCCTCCGCTCCCATCCCCGCCTCCGCTCCCGCCTCCTTTGCTGCCTCCACCTGACCAGCCACTACTACCACCATTACTCTTGGTAGATACTACTCAGTAGATATTTTGTTTTTTATATCGTATTTTGTGAATTTTAGTTCTATCCAAACTTTATGATTGGTTATGAGTTTGTTTTTTTTTTCATTGTTAATTACCTAAATCGGATTATAAATATAATCTAATGTAAGATATAGATATACCAAGTTTAAAGGAAAAATCTACAACAATCAAATCACTAGACTTATTCAATCTCTAAATCGGATGATGATATGCTATAAAATAAAGAGAGAAGAAAATAAGTTGTATTAAAATCTAAAGGGAGAATTAAGAGAGAGAAACCTCACAGGGCCGAAGCTGTTCTAAAACTAAAATTGGGTTACATCCGTAGCTCCCTAATACATAGCTAATTCGAAAAGATAATGTTATTAATCTCTTTTTAAAAAAATATTTTAAAAAAATAGATAAGACTCTTTTGACATATACTGTATGTCAATTAAAATCTAACTGAAAAAATATCCAAATAACACAAATCCAAAATATAAAATAATATAAACACTACATCAAAGTCGAGATAGTACTAAAATTCATTGAATACGAAATAAAGAAACAAAAAAAATCGAATCGATAATAGCACCCAAAGTGGTGGTGGTGCAGATTTAGAACAAAAATTTGTATGGGGCACAAACAAATCAAACAAAATTTTGAATATAATAAAATACGTTTAAAATAATAATTACTATATATATTTCAATGATAAAACCTGGAACTATTAAATAAATGATACAAAATAACATATAGATTATAAATATGTATTGAAACCAAATCATATAGCTTACAAAATATTGTTTTTATCAATTTATTAAAACGTAGATTTATGATTTGATGTAGTGATTAATTAAATTGTTAAAAGTATGATTAGAAATGAAAATAAGAAAGAACATGTTTCATGAATATATAAAAATGGAAAGAAGAAGATATCATGCAACCAAATGATCAATTATAAGGAAGGATAAAAATATCGTGAAAGACAACACAAAAGGTAAAATGTGGCAAATAAAGTTACTGAAACAGAGAGCAAATAGAATCAAATTCGTTACTTTAAGATCTGGCAGATGAAATCATAGCCAACTAAGTTTACAAATTAATTTACATGAAAACCAGTTATAGTTTTTTTGAAAATCAGTATAGGGCATGTGCCACACCTTCTTTAGCTGTAGATCCGCCCTTGGGTGTGGCAGCGAGTGTGGTGGTGGGTGTAGTGGCTGGTCGGGTGGTGGAGGCAGCAACACGGGCAATGGGAACTGGAGTGGTGGAAGCAGAAACGGTGGGGGCAAATGGGGGCAAGGGTGGGGGTGATGTGGGTCTGGTGACTGGGGTGTGAGCAGTAACGAGGACATGAGTGGGTGGATAGGGAGGAAGGTGGTGTCGTAATGGGGGCAGCAACAAGGGTGGAGGTGGGAGCGAGGGTGTGTGTGAGGGTGTGTGTGGTGACGGACGCAGGGACAGGGGCAGGGGTGAGTGGGGAGGAAGGTGGTGTAAAGGGTGAGAGGAATGGAACTAGAGTGGTAGGAGGGTGTGGTGCAAATGTGGTGCAAAGAACTACAAATAAACATGGACTTCTCATATCATATAATTTTTTTATTTTACCTGTAAATAAAAAGATATAGAAGATATATGAAATCCTAAATGGATTATATCATATTTTTTATTCAGTTTTAATTGTATTTAATATTTTGATTTTAAATAATATTTTTAACAATTTAATAATATTATTTTTATATGTTTTGGGCAAGTGACCAATCCAAATAATAATTTTTCAGATATATTCTATTTAAAATAATATTGTATTATTTTTTTTATAAGATGAGCCGGGCCGTGAAAGTCTAGATAACAAGCTGATTTCTCATTTAAAAAACAGAGTTAATATCGTGTGAGCTAATAAACCATATATCACATATTAAAATAATAATATTGAATAATTTAACCCAAAAATAAATTAATGAATAAAATATAAAATAAAAAGAAAATCTCTTATTACTTACGGCGGGCAAATGAGACGGGTAGAACTACGCGCTGGTGTCGGACAGCAGCGGGATTAATCTTCCTTTGCTCGTTGTGTAGCTCTCAGCAATGCGAATAGATGTCTATATGCGATCGAGGGTCCGACAAAGGATCAGAAACAACAAAATGTTTCTGATGATGGAATACGACATAGCATGAGTATTGAGATGAGATGAGATGATGAATAGAGAGAAGCGATGATCGAGATAATTGAGAGAGAGAGAGTGATCGATTTGGTATTTACCTTTTGTACTCTAGACGCACGGTAATCAGAATAAATTCCCACTCTAATTTAATTGCTAAATCGTCTCTCCCTCTTACAACTTATCAATTACGCTCTCGCTCTCGTGCTCAGCAGCCACTGCTACAAAATATGCAACATCCTCTCAGCTCTCTACAAGCAACCTTCCAATCATGTCAATCAGCATTTTCTCAGCTGCAGCAGACCAAACCATATTTTTTTATTGTAATTTACCAACTTCTTAAGCTCCGTAGTGTCAAATTCAGTTGCTATGTGTCATATCTTATCATATATAACTCTGTATCAAAACTGGTTTTTGTCTCTGAAACCTTTTCTCATCAAGTATTGGAGAATCAGGCTCCTCAGAAAAGACATCCCCCTCACTAGCAACAACCAAACCTAAACCAAAGCATCTGTATAGCTAGCTACAATAAGCCTCACTAGCAAAAACCAAACCAAGACACCAAAGCACCAGTATAGCTACAATCAGAATATATAGATATAACATAGGTAAAAGCAGGATCGAACCAATAAGTTTGACGCCTAAAGCCCAACAAAAAAAATTTAGCCTTATTAATAGGAAAAGCTTCATAAAATAGTGCATCTAAGACTTGAAACCAGTACGGGTAAATCATAACCGCGCTACAACACATATTCAATAATTGATGCCCTTAAGTTGAATATATATTTTTGGCGCCTAAAGTAAGGGTTTTACCCGCTTTAACCCAGACCGGCCCTGGGTACGAGACACCAAGTGGAATGGATGCCATTTGAAATCGTTAAACTTCTGTTCACATTACTCCTAATAACCACAAAGAAATAAGTAATTATTGGTTTCTATAATCTGCTTATGAATTTCCTGCCGATTATATCATCTAAAGATACAACACATAAGCCGTTCTATATTCCCCTTCGATTATGGCCATTTGTAGTCTTTCTACAAAGAATGTCTACTCTTTAGAGTATCTGAGGTCAGACCGGAATGTTATCGATGGAGTATCCGTCAAGCTCCAATGGAATGCCTTCGATTACACGAGAAAGAAGTAAGTGCAAAGCTTCAATTGGGCACAGTTTGTTTTATAATAACTAGACTTCGTATAGGAAATGAGAACCTGCTTGAGAAGAGCGGTCAAGAGATCTTCTTGATTATACTGCTCGTGAAACAGTGTTGTTGCCGGAGGACAAGTCACCGTCTCCGTCACTCTCCCTGACTTCACTCTAACCGAGCCACCACCATTCATACTACACTTTTTGATATTTCGTTTCAAGGGTTTTCAAAAGCTCTTCAGTGTCAAATTCAGTTGCTTCAGGGTCATGGTTCTTTAGATTTGTTGAATTGTACAAAAGTATTTATCTCTACAATTTACACATATCTATAGGCGATTTTTTTTTTTGGCAAGAAGAACAATATTGAATCATCATATATATGAAGCACAGTGAGGGAGTCCCATGGACAAAACTCATCATCTTTTGGAGTAAAATCAATAAAACTTTAATACTATATAGAAAGAGCTTATTTAATTTCATGGAAAACACATGTATGTGTATGGGTATAAAAAGAAAACAAAAATAAGAAGAAGAACAACAAAAAAAAAAAAGGGAAAAAAACGACCGATCATTGATCACTGCTCTCTGATAATCCCTCTAGCCCTAAGTTCATTAAAAAAGTTGTTAAAATGGTTGTTTTCCGCTCTCACACGAGCAGTTTCGTTTTCCAGTTTTATATAAATAGGAATTGAGAGTGCTGTTCCCGCAAAACAGATTAGATTCACAATGCCCATGGGAGTTGTATGCAGCCATTTAACGTATTCTGCCAATGCACCCCGCACTGCACCCCGCACCATGACTGGATCTGGATCTTATCTCTAACTGTAACTAATATTTGCAAAAGAAAAGAAAAAACATATTCATTGTTAATTACCAAAATCGGATGATAAATATAAGCTACTGAAAAAGAAATATACCAAGTCCAAAATTAAGGAAAAATCTAGCTACACAATCAAATCAAATCACTAGCTATATAACCACTCTTAAGAAAATTAAGAAAAAGTTCACCGTAGTCAATCTCTAAATACGATGATGATATGCTATAAAATAAAAGAGAGAAGAAAATAATTATGATGTATCAAAATCTAAAGGGAGAATCTAAAAGAGAGAAACCTGACAGGCCGAAGCTGTTCCAAAACTATTAAAAAAAAGAGAGAAGAAGGTGAAATTGTGTTACAAGCCTATCCGTAACCCCCTCTTATATAGCCAAGGTATTCCTTTTTTGTAATAGGATTCAAAAATATAATATTAACTTTTTTTTTTTGAAATAGATAAGAGTCGGTCAGGTATTCCTTTTTGATAAAATTTAAATTTAAAATCTAAATTAATTAGAAATGGAAGTCTTTCAGTATAGTAGTTATAACCAAGAGTTTATTGATGTTTCTATATGAAATTTGATTCTGGAAGAATGTATATTAATTGAGAACAGGAAAATTTCCAACATGGTGCAGCCGTGCAGGTAAAACCATCAAGATAAAACTGTCAATCACGAGTATGGTGCAAGTAAAACTATTTCTAGATAAAATATATATATTTTTTTTTTGCTACGTAAATTTTTTTTTACGTGTATCAAAATAGGATTAACTTGCTAATATGTATCATGATCATGTTAATGAAGTTAAGAGACATCATACTTATTATATAAGATAACATCTTCAAAGTCGCCCAACTTATAACTTTAATAATCGGCTAAAGAAAATAAAATGGAATTTCTATTTTCTAGTTCAGTTGGTAAAAGCTGCATGCCGTAGCTTAAAGGTCAAGAGGTTGATGCTTCCTTGGCATCTCACAATTGTCTAACATTTTCAAGATATAATATCACAATTCACAAGATGAGTAAAAAGGAGCAAAGAACAGACCATTCGCGACCAAACTTCATAGTACTTATCTTCGGTGAATATATGGCTAACGAATTTTTGAGTTCTTCTTGATTTTCACACTCGCACGAGAGAGGTCAAGCTCTAAGCTGAGCAGTGGCATTCTGACTTAATTTTATAGACTTTCTTGGACATTTACACAGTTGGCATTCGTAAAGCCCATGGGCCGGTCCATACGAGATTTACACTTTGATTTACATAGGAAGTGGACCACAACGAAATAAATTTGACCATTTCTTCATTGAAGAGTAATGTACTTCTTTAACAGTAACAACCACATGCACCTGATACATCATTCTTGTAATTATTGGTACATTGATAAGTTTTTGTAACTACTACTTAATAAAAAAACGAAATAAATAAGCATAATATTCATAATTCATAATTCATAAACATATTACATTATTATACTTTGGTGACCAAAAAAAAAGAAAGAGTAAACTTCTTTCAGATTCCAAGTATTGAATTGGTCTGTCTTTTAACCACTCCTGACTCTACAGTGTAAACCGACCCATCTCTCTCCCTTCGTCTGTACGAGCAATATTTTATTTTTGTGATTTCCTTTTCATTCTTTTTTTTTGTTGATAAAATCCCTTTTCATTCTTTACAGATTATAACTCTTTTATTCATTTTTTTATTTATAATTTTTAATAAGTGATAACGATTAGCCAGCCACCTTTTGCAGTTTTGGTTTCAAATTTATTCCATCTTGGGTTAATTAATGACTCTATAAATCATTTTGTATCATGTCAAAATCACAATTTTACCTTTGATTAATACACACGCAGCATTACACATACACATATATGATTTAATTTACGAGTACGTAATCCGTAATTGGGTTGTTGTAGTGCACATGCACATGCAGTCATGCGCTCACACACACACATATATACACACATAATATATATACACATATATAATATATATATATAAACGTGTTATATATCATGTATGGGTGTGTCTATATATAATTAATTGTTTCTATAAATATGGACACACACTACACTAGCTCCCTGAAACAGTACCAACTCCATTGAATGTTGAAACTCGAGAACAAAGTGGAGAGAGATCATATAACCATCATGAAGATGCTCTTTAACTTATTTGTTATGCTTTTCGCTTCAATGCCAATTCTCTCACTCTCCGAGAATCCAACCAACTTCAGCGAGACTTGTGAAGACGGAAGTGGAGAAACCGGTTCAGGTTTCGGTATAGGATTCGGTTTGGTTCTTGATTTCGGTTTATACAAGAATAGCTGCCCTGAAGCAGAGTCTATCGTCTACTCTTCAGTCGAGACAGCGGTTTTACAGGATCCAAGAATGGCGGCTTCTCTTCTCCGTCTTCATTTCCACGACTGTTTTGTCAATGCAAGTCTTCTCATCTTAATTTCGTTTTGATTGTTTCATAAATAATCCCCTCTCTTTTACAAATCATTGAACCGGAAAACTATTAACCAATTAATTATGCAGAAGTACCGGTTCAGTAGAGCAAAAGTATGAACCGGGATGTGTTTTTGACTTGCATTGCAGGGATGTGATGCTTCGGTGTTATTGGATGACACAGAAGGATTGGTTGGTGAGAAAACGGCGCCTCCCAATCTAAATTCTCTACGAGGATTCGAGGTGATAGATTCGATAAAGTCTGATCTTGAATCTGTATGCCCAGAGACTGTCTCATGCGCAGATATTCTTGTCATGGCTGCTAGAGATTCAGTCGTTGTGGTAAACCGGATTCCTAATCATGCTCTTATGTATAAACCGGATGGAAATAATTTAAACCAGTTTTAACTGAACACTTTAACTCGGGGTTTTGAAGTCGGGTGGACCAAGCTGGGAGGTGGAAGTAGGAAGAAAAGACGGTAGAACCGCTAGTAAACAAGCAGCAACAAATGGCTTACCATCACCAAACTCAACTGTGCCAACTCTCATCTCTATCTTTCAAAAGCTCGGCCTTTCGCAAACCGACATGGTCGCTCTTTCCGGTACACTACTGTCTCTAGTAATTCTTCTTTCTCTTAACCTAAACCAACCGGTTTTTAGCAGAAACAGAGGATAATCACAATCACACTTAACACCAATGTAAAACCAGGTGGGCATACATTGGGAAAGGCAAAATGCACATCGTTCACAGCTCGGTTGCTGCCACTACAAACCGGACAACCGGCTAACAACGGAGACAACCTTGAGTTCCTCGAGTCGCTACAGCAACTGTGCTCGACCGTTGACCCTGCCGTAGGTATCACTCAGCTTGACTTGGTGACACCGTCAACATTTGACAACCAGTACTATGTTAACCTCCTCTCTGGTGAGGGATTGCTTCCATCGGACCAAGCTTTGGCGGTTCAGGACCCAAGGACAAGGGAGATTGTTGAGACCTACGCAGCGGATCAGTCGGTTTTCTTCAATGATTTCAAGAATGCCATGGTTAAAATGGGAGGGATAAGTGGTGGTAATGAGGGAGAGATTAGGAGGAATTGTAGAACGGTTAACTAAAAATAAAAAGGAAGAAAGATGTAACCACTTATTATTGATCTCTTATATAAAAATTAAACAAATCTACATAGAACTTTGGGTTTACGAAATCTATAAAGAAGCGAACACTTCTATATATATGACTCCTAAATCAGGATCAAAGTTTGGTTTTACCAGCTAAGTACACTACTATTACTAACACAACATGAGCAAACACTACTACTACTAACACAACATGAGCAATGACTTGCACTAGCTCTGTTACAACAGGGGGATTGTTTGTTTGGTAACTCTTGAAATGAAAGAGAAGAAAATCTCTGATTAGAGGAAAGATATTCAGATGGTCGGCGAATCGCCTATCTATTATACCTGATAGTTCGGAAGTTTCTATCTAGTTACAGAAATATTTTAGCTCCTCGTATCATGTACCTGCAGAGTACCAACACAGAGAGATAGATGCATCTTCAAACTACAGAAACCTCATACAGGCTGAATGAGTTTCGGTATGGAAAAAATACGAGACAGAAGATAGAAAGGGAAGATCTGAACCTGATTATTTATTCTTCCACATGAGTTCTTGTGGAGACTGACGGCTCTGGAAACAGAGATTTGATTGTAAGAGAATCAGGATGTGTGAATAACAAAGGAAGAATTATGAACAGAAGTTTTGAATCATTTTGTTTATTTTGGAAATGTCATTAAATGCATGTATTCATGTATGTTCTTTGATTAATCAATATGAGAGTTTGTTTATACATGATAAGATATACCTGAGTATTTTGACCAATCCCTGAAATAGGAAACTGCATTTTAAAGAAAAAAAAAGAAGAGGAAGATATTCAAATAGAGAACATACGCATAGCGTTTTCTGCTTTCTAAAATGCTACCGAAACCATGCCTCATTAAGTTCACAGATTCAGACATGTACCTGGCTATTTGGACCGACTGCCAATGACGGATACTGCATTTGAAAAAGAAAAAACAGACATTCACGTCAGATGTTTTTTATCTGTATATTCAAAACGCTGGCAGAACCATGATTTGTGAATTTCACATAAGGTGGTCCATCTCCTTATACCAGAATCAAATCTTGAAATGAAAATAAGTAAAGAGATTAGAGAGAGATATACACCTGAGCATTATGGCTGACCCCTTGAGTTGGATACTGCAACTCCAAATGAAAAAGAGTAAATATCCAAATTAGAGACCAAGTGAGAAAACTATTTGGATGTAACCAGCATGAAAACGAAAACCAACCTGAGAAGAATAAAAAGGCTGCTGTAATTGCTGGCTCTGGTATTGCTGGTGACCCTGTTGTGGTTGTTGCTGCATTGGCTGGGAATGCAGAGCCTGCTGTGACTGGGTTTGGGTCTGCTGTATAGTTGGCTTCTGCTGTTGCTGTTGCTGTCGTTCGAACAATACCATTTCCTCAGGTTTTTCCCACTGCAAAAGTCAATTATACATATATGATGGCAATTATTGAAGAACTTCAAGTATTGAAATATCCACATATACTTAACAGCACAACAAATCGAAGGAACCTTCCTGAAACTCACAAGAAATATAATTACAGAGGAATCACGTTTCTCACCTTGCTTTCACCCGTTAGACCATTGTAATAATATTTAAACCCATCAGGCGAGGTATGCTCGGTCCAGTTACATTTGACAGAAACAACGCTCTGACTTACTGCAGTGCAGCTTTTTGCACATAGCTAACTGGTGTAGAAGCCGTGGTGCTAACAACTGTTGGAACTGTAGATCCAGCCCACTGATAAAAGAAGCGGCCGGGAGAAACATTAGAAAAGAAGAGGAGAATACTAAAACACATGAACAAATGAAAACTGAGATCAGGAAAATAATCTAAAGTCAAAACAGCACAATAGCAGCTGAGCAACCCGGCTGGCCAGACATAACCGAGAGAGTATATTTATACCTGCTGTTTACCAGCTTGGCCATTTTGGGAGACTGGTAAAATTTGGTTTGGTTGCTGCATGGACTGCACCTGCTGCTGCAGCTGAGAAAATGCTTGTTGAGATGACTGGAAGGTTGCTTGTAGAGTCTGAGTTTGCTGTGACATGAGCTGAGCTAGCTCAGAAGGAGGATGTTGCATCTTTTGTGGAGGTGGCTGCTGAGCACGAGGGCGCAATTGATCAGTTGCAGAAGACACAAGTGTTGGCCGTAGATTGATGTTCAAAGGAGTTTGTGGAGCAGTCGCAGGAGGGACGTTTTGCTGTGGCGGCAGCTGAGATGTAGGCAGCTGGCTGCTATAACCATAAGGATTCTGCAAGGATGCATGGACCCCAGGGAAATTAGTCTGTGGCTGAAGGGGGGTATTTTGTGGACGGTGTATAGGGTTTTGTAATGGTGATATTTGCTGGCCAGCTGCCCTGTTTTGCTGTGGAATACAAACAATTGAAATACCAAATTGATCAGCACGACGTTTTCAGATTTCCTCGATTAGATAATTATAGCTAAAGTACCTGTTGCGATGTGGCAGTAGATGAAACTCCAGAAACTGGAAGAGGATTAAGGGGAGGAACACCATAACCACCTAATGGACCGCCCTAAGAATATAGAGTGTCATATGTATCAGAAGTAGAAATTACTGAAGAAAAAATCGCCTAAGAAACTGACAAATTACAAATTAAGGCCATATCATTTGATTGCAACACACATCCTGTTGGTAGCAACATATGAAAAGCTGGAAGGTTGGAAATTTATGATTCTTTTCATGAGTCCATAAGCTCAAATGTATGCAGTAGACAAAGTACACGCAAACCTTATGTGCGGTTACTTGTATGGCTGTGTAGATCTAAGATGAAATACATGATCATCAAGCTGTTCTCACCTGATTTGAAGGCAATGTTGCTTGACCTGGTTTAGGAGAAAAGTCGCTTCCGATACCACGGATCCCAGTGTTACTTGGTGGGGCTATGTTTGGTGAACTCTTTGGATGCCAAGGATTTGTTTGGCTTACATCTCCACTACGGTCAGCGAGGTTAGATGTAGGCCTAACAAATGGAGATGAAGAGACCAAGTTTAATCAAAACATATAACTACATGAGCATAATCACGATCTCTTTCACCCCACTTACCTTGGTCCTGAAGCTTGAAAACGAGGCCCTGAACTAAGTCCAACAGGAGGTACCACTTCCCTGGAAACGGAAACTACTTATCTATATATATAGAAAGCAATGCTTGGCATTTCAGTGAACAAGATTCCCAACTATCCACCCAGCCCCCAAAAGATTCCCCATAAATGTAACTCAGACAGAACAGAAAATGAAGTTATACACATCTTCCTGATAAGAGCATTAAAATGAATCAAAATGTAGTCTCCAAGGCAATACCTTGACTCGCCAGGTTTAGGCCTCTTTGGATCAGCAAACCGAACAATCAATGGCTGATTGCAACCCTAGGGAATGGATAAAGGCCAGTAAACAAAAATGGTCCAGAGGTGATATTGAGAGAAATTGAGATACTTATGTGATTCACAGCTTACTCTCATGGTATAAGTTCCATTGAGACCATCGATAGCTGCCATTGCATTCTCTTTGCTTGAATATTTAACAAACCCACATCCTACATGAACGATAAACACAGTTTGACCATATCAACACCATCACGCATCAAACAATTTATAGAAACTAGTAGCAGTTATAAGACAAACCACGACTCTGTCTATATTCATCACGCATGAGATAGACATCTTCCACGCGACCAAATTGCAAAAAGATCTGTGAAAGCAACAACCATCAAAAAGTTCATCAAAAAGAGAACTGGGAAAATTGATACACATGAAATTCAGAAAGTAGCCGTTCATATCTTTATCAATTTTATTTACAGAGAAAGAAACCTAGCAGTCAAACAGTTAGATCCATTTCGAAAAAGAAATTACTCAGTTAGTAAAATGTGTACGCGCTTGCATAATTGACACAATTTCAAGCCACTGACCCTTTGGGAAGACTAGTAAAACTTATCATTAAAGCAATTAAAACTATCAGCTGAGGCAACAAGGGACATTGTCATATCTAAATGTAGAACTCTTCACTTTTTCTTTTTGAAACACTGATTTAGAACTCTTCACTGATCTATAAATCTGTCATAAGTAAAAAATTTCATCAAAGGTAAGATATGAGACATACCTCCTCAACTTCTTTTTCAGTGGCTTGTTTGTTTAGTGAACCAACGAAAAGCTTAAACTCTAGCGCACCTTCAGAGGATTGGAATTAAATCAGTTGAGCCTTGAGAGTGACGCAAAGAAAATGGAAAACAAGGATCCACTTCCTTAAAACTCATTTTATTTCCCACGATATCTAAATTCTTCTAAATTGAATTTTTACAGCGTATGGTTATCATTATGTACACCAGAGAGTGAAAGCCACATTCTAATAATATGCGCAGAAGTTGATTACCTATGCGTTCTCTCTCTCCATCAGCATAACGAACTTGAACAGGGCCGGTTCCCTAGGAATCAATAAATTATATAAGGTGAAACAACCTGTATTTCCCTGTCCTTGATAAGAGAAAGTACTAGTGGTAATTACCCCAGGAAGAGTGATCTGATTGTGCAATGCTCTAATGGCTCTATCAGCATCTTCAGAAGTTGCATATTTTACAAAACAACAGCCTGCATTAAAGACTGATACTTAAGCTGTCTGTTCAAGGTTCAACTTTTCCCTCTATCAACATCAAGAGGTACTAGTAAATGGTTGCATAGAAATTTACAAGCCACACAGACACAATCTTGAAGAAATAAATGGCACTATTCAAAGCACGAAAGTTCAGTAGCAAAATCATTAGACATGTCCTGACAGCCTCCACTTAGATCATTGGACTAAAGTTGTTGGAGAGAATAAATTAATGCCTTCAAATGGAGCATATGCCAAAAAAATAATTAAAAAAGAACATAGTCGGTATTTTGCACATAACATATCTACGAGGGGACCTTTCAGAAAAAGGTTGGCTAAGTTTGTGCAAGTAAGATCCATTCATTTGAAATAGAAAAAAAAATCTAGAAAGAGGTAAAAGTTAGTACCAACATAAAACATGACTGTAGAGGATTCAGCATGTAAGAATTCTCAGTCATTGCTAAGTAACAGGTAATATAATTATAACCAGAACCATATATCACATTTTCGTCACCATACATCACGCATTTGAAGACTTTCAAAAAATACACTACTGTTATGGGCAAGATAACGATAATCCACTGGTATTTCATTGAAAATAAATGCAATATACAAAGAGTTACACTTGCTTTATGTAATATATAGTTAGGCTCCTGTTTAATGCTGATCGATGCAGGGAGACTGAGTGAAAGTCAAGACGTATTTACCATCAGAAACTATTTTAAGAAATTAAAACAATCAGTTGCCATCCATCTGTTAGTACAACCAAACATTTCACAGGACTGAAAAAAGAGTTGTGTGGAATCTGTTGCATTCAAACCGTGATAACGAAATGGAATCTATTGCATTCAGACCGTGATAACGAACAGAGTAAAAGTTTTATGTCACCACAATCAAATGCACTTGTTATGCCACCCACAAAGGTGTAGCAGTTATAGATACGATAACTTTTTGGAAAGTCAATAATTGATAAATAATATATGCACCACATATAATCACATCATTCATCATCTAGTAATTCTTCACACTAAAAAATTAAAGACAGAACTCAATGGAACTGTACGCGAGAACATCTCAATAAAGAGGATTAGACCACTACAAAAACAGAAACGTAACATTCATTCATCAATGACAAGAGATAGTACATCACATCACAAGCCGTCGAAGCAATAGAGAGAGAAGAACATAAAGCAAATCCACATCCATTCAAAGAGAGGGAAAAGAAAAATAATCATCACAGTTCTTCGGCCATTCACAAAAAAAAAAGGAAAAAAGCATTCATTCTGTCATCAAGCATCCAAAAACGTATAAGAATTCCATCATCAACCAATAGAGACAGAACATCCAAAAGCGGATATGAAAGAAAATAAAGATGCCAAACATCCAACATGATATAATCACTAAGAAACGGCCAAATCTTGACCAACAGAGGTGGCAAATCAATCAAACCAACTTTTGAACCTTGTAAAGCTACCAATTAAAAATACATTCATCCTGTAAAGACCATAAACCATACACAACATTTTAAATCCATCAAAAGGAAGAGGACAGAAGATGGAATTCAATAGGAAAGGAAAATAGCGATGCAATTTAAACTAATACCCACTATAAAGATAACAGGAAAACATCTGTTGAGTTTTTTGTACATTTAATCCAACTCTAAAACACCCTCAATAAAGTCTGCTACACTTTTAAAACATATCTTAAGTTCTAAGATAGATAGACACAAGTAGCACAACCTATTTGCCCAAGGTCTATACATAAACCCTTTCTTAGCCAGCTACACATGTAGCATTCTTCTGTGACAAACGAACACAGATAAGACGCTCGCAAGCAAACAAATGGTGGCCAATGATGAGACTGGGGTTGCTTCCCCATCAGCCTTTTTTAGTAGACCTGAAATTTGAAAAAGTATAAATCACGACTATTTCCTAGAAAAATGGAGATAGACATACCTTGCTGCTGTCCAGTTCTCTTGTCCTTGATCAAAGCAACCTCAAGAACATTTCCATGTTGTTCGAACAAGGGACGGACCTGGAATATAAAAACCAAATGATAGAGATTAGAAAGTGATAGAATCTCAACAAGTATGGTCTAGGTATGAAAAGAGTCTGTTAGCTCAGTAATCTGCGTATATAGAGAAGAAACTAGAAAAAAAATTACAAATCAACTCACTTCTTCTTCTGTAGCTGTCCTTGGTACGGAGCCAACAAAAAGCTTGACTATACTACTACGATCAGAAACATCTGCAAAACAAATTACCCAGTAAAGGAAACTTACATATGAATTTTGGAAATAGCTCTGATTATCACATACAAGTAAAGCATGGAAAGATCACATCAAGCACATTTCAACAATCGAGTTACATAACAACTAGAATACATTACATTACAATTGAGTGAGCCCAAGCTTACCAGCTCCAGTAAAGCTGCCATGCTCCGAGAGAGGACGTCCTCTTTTCTGACCCGTAAGAGGCTGCTGGACCGTCGGTGAAGTCGATTTTACAGAGTAATCAGTCTCCATTACTTTACCCATCGTTGCTTGAAATCCCCTGCCGCCTGAAAATCCATCTCCATTTTCCGATGGCGGGAACATCACGGGCCCGCTAGGCCGAAATCCTCCATCGAAGCCAAAACCCATCGGCCGAAAACTTCCACCATCGCGAGGACCCATCGGCTGAAAATCTAATCTACCTGGAGGTCCGTTCATCGGCGGGAAACCTCCTTCTCTAACGCCACCTCCGGGAACATCACGATCTGTAGAGCTGTCACCTTCCCAGCGTCGACCACCATCTTCTCCGCCCTCAATTCCAACTCGATAGCTGCTAGGGCTGTTTCCCCGACGACGACGGTGGCTAAACGCCTCATCATCCTCGTCAAAGCGTGTCATGTAGGGTGAATCTGAGAGACGAGAAGGTCCTTTGGGATGAGTACGGTGGTTAAGGTAGGAGTCTTCATTACCCCCACTACCATGGCGATCCACTCGGTGCCTATCCAGCTTGATGAATTTGGGAAATTCAGATGATACTGCAATTCCACTCGAAGAAAATAAAGGAACCCTTAGAGAAATTGGGATTTTCTGTATGTAATAAGAAAAAAAAAAATGAAAGTTACAATTTGATATTAAGTTATCATAATATATAGGGTATTAAATTATGATGACTAAAATTTTCTTTTTCATTTATTGAATCTTTTGGTCAATCCAAACCTTTTTTTTAATATGATCATATACCGTGAAGAAGAACCCTAGATTAAAGAGGAGGTTACCGAGACGGTTTTTATTGTTCCAGACGGATCATTGAGCCGGTCATATACCAAAAAGCTCGCGACGTGTCCAAATTTTGCTCACCAAGCTAAAGAACTAAGGAACGGACCAAGACATGGAATCAGGTGACCCACATAAAATCGTCCTTACATACCAAGGTACTTACTAACTCGGTCAGGTGTGTTCTTTAACTCTTTTCTCTTGCACCCGGGTTTGTCCCAATGAATTTACCGGATGGAGTTTTAACAAGGTTAAGGGTCGCACCATTCTCATGACCGTGGTTCAGCCAGTGCTTAGTTCGTAGGACGGAAGCTCAAAAGTCCGATTCGGCCAAGTATGCGAAGAGTCAGTCAAAAGGAGACGAATCGTTATTCAACCTTTTTTATTATTTCTTGACCTTATTTATTGTCTTTGTTATTTTCTAAGCATGACTGATGGTCTGCCTACGCTTCTATATAAACAGATTGTACTTGTTATTTTCAGGACATCTTCTTATCAATAAAAATTCGAGTTTTCTCTCTTTTGTTCTTTTAGAACTTTATCCATTTCTTGGTGGTTAGCCAATTCGATCCTTCGGTTTATCAAGCTCTTGCCATCGAGTTTGACGCAGCTTTCATTCTCATTAGTTTAAGGGAATTCGTAGTCGTTATCGGAGCTTAGAGACTTTCAGGAAACACCCTTTCTCACGCCTTAACATCCATAACCACGTCTTCACTTTCTCTTTTGTTTCACCCCCTTGTTTTACTCTTTTCTTTGTGATTTGGCCTAAGGATTTTCGAGAAAAGTCTCACGCCTTAGCATCTTTCACATTGGAACGATCTAAAGTCAAGGATCTATCAACCTCAATCCGATCATCCTATACCGCGTCTTGATGACATGTTACATGAACTTCATAGGTCTAGTGTCTTTTCCAAAGTCGATTTGAAAAGTGGTTATCACCAGATTAGAATGAAAAAGGTGATGAGTAGAAAATCGCTTTTAAAACTAAGCACGGATTGTATGAGTGGTTAGTCATGCCATTTGGTCTTACTAATGCACCTAGTACTTTTATGCGATTGATGAATCATGTTCTTAGGGCTTACATAGGTGTCTTTGTAGTTGTTTACTTCGATGACATTCTCATTTATAGCAAGAACCTTGATGAACATGTGGGACATTTGAAACTGGTGCTAGAAGTCCATAGGAAGGAGCGTTTGTTTGGCAATTTTAAAAAGTGCTCATTTTGTACAGATAACGTGGTATTCCTAGGTTTTGTTGTTAGTTCCCAAGGCATACAGGTGGACGAGGAGAAGATTAAGGCTATCAAGGAATGACCAAGCCCGAAATCAGTTGGAGAGGTCCGAAGCTTTCACGGTCTCGCAGGGTTGTACCGACGATTTGTCCGTGATTTCAGCACCATCGCTGCACCTCTTACCGAGATCATTAAGAAGGATGCAGGGTTCAAGTGGGAACAAGCTCAGGAGAACGCCTTCCAGACCCTTAAGCACAAGCTAACCCACACACCTCTTCTCTCCCTGCCTAGCTTCCTTAAGACGTTTTATTGAGTGCGATGCATCAGGTGTGGGAATTGGAGCGGTTCTTATGCAGGAGAAGCGACCTATAGCCTACTTCAGTGAGAAGCTTGGAGGCGCGACACTGAACTACCCGACATACGACAAGGAGCTATATGCTTTGGTTCGGGCTTTGCAAACGTGGCAGCACTACCTATGGCCTAAGGAGTTTGTGATCCACACCGACCACCAGTCCCTAAAGCACCTCAAAGGGCAACATAAGCTTAACAAGCGGCACGCCAGATGGGTCGAGTTCATCGAGACATTTCCTTACGTGATCCAGTACAAGCAAGGCAAGGAGAATGTGGTGGCTGACGCTTTGTCCCGAAGATATGCATTGATCTCAACCTTAGACACCAAAATTCTTGGATTTGAAACGATTAAAGAGGCTTACGCAACCGATCCAGACTTTCAGGAAGCTTACCAGGCCAGCTCAAAATTTGCCCATGGCAAATATTTCCAAAGTGACGGGTATTTGTTTTACGACAACTGATTATGCATACTTAATCTGTCTTTGCGTGATTTACTTGTCAGGAAGGCTCATGGTGGAGGACTGATGGGACATTTTGGAGTGGCCAAGACGTTAAGCGTGGTACAAGACCATTTCTATTGGTTGCACCTGAAACGAGACGTTGAACGGATCTGTGGTCGATGCACCGTATGCAAAATGGCTAAATCACGAAGCCAAGGCCCTGGTATGTACATGTCCTTACCGATTCCGAGCGAACCATGGTCAGATATTTCGATGGACTTCGTATTGGGTTTATCTAGGACTAGACGAGGTCGAAATTCGGTCTTTGTGGTCGTTGATAGATTTTCTAAGATTGCTCATTTTATACCATGTCATAAAACCGATGATGCTTCTAACGTGGCCGACCTGTTCTTTAGAGAAGTAGTTTGTTTGCATGGGATCCCTAGGACTATTGTTTCGGATAGAGACACCAAGTTCCTTAGCTATTTCTGGAAAATTTTGTGGGCTAAGTTTGGAACTAAGTTGTGTTTTTCCACCACATGTCACCCCCAAACCGACGGTCAGACCGAGGTTGTGAATAGAACTCTGTCAGCCCTTTTAAGATCGGTCATTAAAAAGAACATTCGAACTTGGGAAGATTGCTTGCCACGCGTAAAATTTGCTTACAATCATGCAGTGCATTCTACTACCTTGTTTTCACCTTTTCAACTTGTTTATATGGCTTTAATCCTCTTACGCCTTTGGATCTAACTCCATTGCCTTTGACTGAACGACTAAGTATGGATGGGAAAAAAAAGGCAGAAATGGTGAAACAGATGCACGAAAAAACTAAGCAATACATCGAGAGAAAGACAGAACAGTTCCGAAAACAAGTCAACAAAGGACGCAGCAAAAGGGTGTACGAACCCGGTGATCAAGTTTGGATCTATCTCAGAAAGGAACGGTTTCCTGATGAAAGAAAATCCAAGCTGTTGCCAAGGGTGGACCATTTACTGTATTGGAACGGATCAACAACAATGCCTATAAGATCGACCTCCAAGGTAAGTACTCGGTCAGTTCTAGTTTTAATGTTTCTGACATTCTTCCTTTTCTTCCAGATGGACCAGACTTGAGGACAAGTCTTTTTCAAGAGGGGGGGGATGATATGATCATGGACCGTGAGGAAAAACCCCAGGTTGAAGAGGAGGTTACTGAGACGGCCCTCATTGTTCCAGATGGCCCAATGACCCGGTCACAAACCAAAGCTCGCGGACGCCGTCCAGATTTTGCTCACCAGGCTAAAGGACCAAGGGACGTACCAAGACATGGAACCAAGTGACCAACACAAGGTCGTCCTTACGTACCAAGGTACTTGCTAACTCGGCCAGATGTATTCCTTAATACTCTTTTTTCTTCCACCCGGGTTTGTCTCAATGGGTTTACCGGGTGGGGTTTTAACGAGGTTAAGGGTCGCACCATTCTCATGACCGTAGTTCAGCCAGTGCTTAGTTCGTAGGACGGAAGCTCAAGAGTCTGATTCGGCCAAGTATGCGAAGAGTCAGTCAAGAGGAGCCGAATCGTTATTCAACCGTTTTTATTACTTTTTGGCTTTATTTATTGTCTTTGTTATTTTCTAAGCATGACCGATGGTCTGCCTACGCTTCTATATAAACGGATTGTACTTGTCATTTTTAGGACATATTCTTATCAATAAAAATTCGAGTTTTCTCTCTTTTGTTCTTTTAGAACTTTATCGATTTCTTGGTGGTTAGCCAATTTGATCCTTCGGTTTATCAAGCTCTTGCCATCGAGTTTGACGCAGCCTTCATTCTCATTAGTTTAAGGGAATTCATAGTCGTTATCGGGGCTTAGAGACTTTCGGGAAACACTCTTTCTCACGCCTTAACATCCATAACCACGTCTTCACTTTCTCTTTTGTTTCACCCCCTTGTTTTACTCTTTTCTTTGCGATTGGGCCTAAGGATTTTCGAGACAAGTCTCACGCCTTAGCATCTTTCACTTTCGAACGATCTAAAGTCAAGGATCTATCAACCTCAATCCGACCAAGCGTGTGACAATCTTTGGAAGTTCGTATTACTTTTTGTTGTTTCTAACCTTCTACATTCTCGGTAGTTGTAATGTTGCTAATTGTAGTGTTGATTCTTTGTTTCTTCAATTTAGTTTTGATAAATTTTTTGTTATTATTCGAACATTTTATAATTGAATTTTGTCATGGATAAAGTTTTCATGGGTTTGAAAAAATTTCAATCAACCAGTTAATGGTTTGGCAAAAAAAGTATATCACATACTATTTTCACTTTTATTCACTTTTATGTGCTTTTTGTAATCTTTGATGATTTACATTGTGACTATGTTAATTCTTGATATTGATAATAAGCAATTGTTAGAAAGAAAAAATTCAAATACAAAATTTAATAGTAAATTTAAAAGTTGTATCTTAAACATGTCTTAAATGCAAATTTTGTATATACTTTGTATATATATAAATTTAAATACATATATATATACATTAGACTACAATTTAATACTAAGTTTTGTATAATAATTTGTAAATACCTATTCACCTATTATCTCACACTACCATATCATATTTTCACTTTTTTGTTTCTCTTTTTAAAGTTTCAATCATTTAACAGTTTTTTTTCTTTATCTTACATTTTTACAATTAGTTACGATAGAAATAGTTTGTAACTCATACTTTATTCGTTTTTTGGTGAAATTTCTCATTTACAATTTATGTTATTCTCACAGTATTTAATATTAGTTTACCTAAATTTCTTTTTTAACAATTCATAATGAATAATTATATATAAATTAAGCAATGAAAGCTTCTTCGAAATAAACAATTACATACAAATACACAATCCACACATTGTGGAGACAATTACCTGTGTAAATCGAAGATGAGATCAAATAATTTGCTGTAAGTTTTTTTTATTTTATTTAATTTTTTTAATGAAATAACAAACTGCGATTTAACCGGTGGTATTATGGTTAAAAATTTAGATCAGCAAAATTAGATTGAATTTTATGGTTGAATTAAGTCGTCCAATTTTCAATACTCATTGTGATTTGTTAATTCTTTGTCATAGTTTTCAAAGCATAAACAAATCACCAGAGTTTTGTAATAGTCGGACCTTTAATGGTAGCTACACCACTTTGTTTATGAAGAATGAGCAACATTGGCTGAATTTCGATCTTATGTTTAAACTATAAATTTGTACAGGTAGATTTATTGAAATTTATTAATATATCAATTTTTATCATTCTATATAGTAATAAAAAGAGTATAAAATATAAAAAAGCAAAAAAAAACTAACTAATCTAATGAATGGTGGTGGGTACTGCGGTTCAGAAGAAGGTGGTATGGTGGAGTATCGTGTGAAGGGTGGGGAGGAGGGTGGGAGGAAATGTTTTGGAGGCGAAGGGGTCTGTGATGAAAAGAACCACACGACACAAACCTGGGTATCTCCTTAAATTAAAAAAACAATGTCAAATAAAAGTACATGTCATCTAATTTTTATTTTACCTATAAATATAGAGGTTGACAAAATATTTCTGAGATCTGGTTTGATCTGATAAAAAAAAATATCAAGAGTTGAATGAACGTTCAATATTTTGCTCAATATTTTCACTAAAACCCTATTTTATGTTGTTTCATCAAAAAGAGTACAAAAGTTATCATCTACTTATGTTCACTAGTAACACTTTTGTTTCACTTAATCAATGTATTATACACTTTATGATTAAGAATTCTGAAAAATTGAAGTTATGAAAACACATACATATTTAGATGAATTAACTGAAAACTTGTATAAGCAAACATTAAATCATAAATATGGAAGCATTTAGAGCTTGGTTGAGAAAAATTAAAGAAAATGATATTTTTGTCAATAAATGATATACCGTGAATTGTTGTGTCTTTTTGCTAAATCTTAAAAAATAAAATTAAATACATAATAACATTTTTGTTAATATATGTGGTTGGTAGAGAGAAAATGATATTTGTTGAAAAAGGGAAAACATGTTATGTTTGCATTTGACTTCAAATTGTAGATTATTCGTGAAAGTAATCAATTATTGTTTCATTTTTTTTTTCACTATTATAAAATATTAGATTACCAATTTACGGGACAAACTAGAGTCTAATGGAAACACATAAAAAGGAAATTAATATGTCATTCAATTTTGTTTTCTCTCTGTTACATCGTTATTAGTGAAATCCGATCTAATCTTATTACAAATGATCATTCGATCGAATTCAATCATAATCAGCACATGTAATTATAAACATGAATATTTACACAAACAACAACTCCACGATATAGTTCTTCCTGCACCATACATATCCAAAAAAGATAGTTCTACATGCACTACAACCATGATGGACAGCTCTATCTACAACACACGAAACTACGACTCATGACTCTATATGCAATAACTATAATAACTATAGACAGTGACAGATTTAGAAAACTTTTTGAGTGGAGGCATATAAAAAATATTTTGAACCATGATCAATTGAGCCAACTAAACTGTAAAACCTTTAATGAATTGCATGCAAATAATTTTATCTGTATATTTTATTGGGGGCAGCTGCCCCGCCCCTATAGTCTTGGTGTAGAAATTTTTAAACCCTTGACCATGATCAAAAGGCTAAAAATATGTCATTCAAATACTAAAATAAATGAAATTTAATAGCTTGACCCAAAAAGTGAAATTTAATAGATTTTTAACTATTAATACAATTTATAATAAGATAATTATTATTATAGTAATCCAGTAATTAATTAAAATTTTAAGTTTATTACTTAAAAAAATTATATCCTGATGATTCTGCTTCTGGAGATTAATTATATCTATTAGTTCTAGAATTAACAATAAATATTCGTGAAGGTTCTTGACATACAATATCCTGATGATTCTGCTTCTGGAGATTGTTGGAATTGTCTGTCCGTTAAGAAATAGATAAATGTTATTTACAAACATACGACTGGGATCACTTGAAACATTGGTGTAATGCATTTGGAGGATTTAAAGGGTGATAAAGGTTTATTAAGTCATTTTCTCAATCTCATATTCTCACAATATTTGTGACTTTTGTGTGAAAAGAGACTTTTTCTCGTTTAAATTTCCCTTAAAAATTATACAGAAATACAAAATCGACATAAATAGTTGAGATGCTAACAGAAAACTACATTTTTTCAAAGATAATATCGACGGAAAACTAATTTTTTTTCGGAGGCAAAACTCTATGCAAAGAATATTTTATGTGTGTAATCTTTTTAGGCACCATCCCTTTTCTAGTCGAATCAAGTTTTTCTCACCCAGACGCGATTTGACTAAAACGCTCGTCGAATCAAGTTTTTTCTCACCCAGACGCGATATAATTAAAACGCTGCGTTTTGAAGCGTTCTGATTGGTACGTCCTAATACTCTTCTCTTTAATCGTTTGATTTCCTAATTTAGCTTTCACCATGTTCGTTTGGGTTTTGAAACATTGAAGCGTAGCTTCTGGGATCTAGACGAAGGTAAAGGCTCTTCGGCTAGAGCACTGCTGCTCGTATTTCAATTTCGATTCATATTTATCAATCTCCTAGTGAATGGGAGGGTTTTGTAAACCCTAAATCCAGTTTTGAACCTGGTTCGGCACCGGAATTTGTTTGCTCTTCACAGGCAGAGCTCCCTTCTTAATCCTCTCTTTCATGCTCTTGATTCTGTATTATGTATATGCGTTGCCCGAATCGTCTCTGCCGTTGCTCATCTATTTTTTTCGTTTTACTCTGGTTATAGGTTTCGAGCTCACTCTGCTAGAAAACCCTAAACTTTGATGTTGTAACTTCCCGTGGAAAATTTGAAACGGCGATATCTCAGAACCTCTCCATCAAGGACACATCTTGATTAGAGAAGACTTGATTTTTACCAAAAGGATTATTTTCTTGCTCGTCACTGTCTTCTTACGGTTAGCTGGCGCATTTCTTTGTGTATTTCTTTTCTCTTGGTCGATTTGGAGACGGTCTTTTAAGTGATAGACGAGTTTGGTATTTTCAGGTGAGAAGTTTAGGCGAAAGTTTTGTTAGTTCGGCGATTGGATTTTGAGAGTCTTTTTAGTTAGTATTAAATTGGAGTTGAGATTGAGTCTAAGGAATAAGAAGATTACAATGGATGGAAAGGGGACGAAATGTGGTTCCAAGAGAGGATCTAAGATTGTTCAGTTTGACGATGATGCTGATGATGACGAACCTATCAATTCCTTCTTAAAGGTTATGAAGCATAAAAGTGCCAAGAAGAATAAAGCTGATACTGAAAGTATTGGTAAACAGAGGCAGAACCAGGATTCTGAAGATATGGGTGATACCTTAGCCAGTTTTAGGAAGAGATTGAAGAGGCACAAGAAAAGTGTTGGATCAGGAATCCCAAGGATTAGGAACCACAAGGATGTTCTTCCTATTGATACTGTAACAAATTCTAATTTGAACTTAAGCGAGGAAGGGCATGATATGGTTGACGATGCATCTGAGCTTGGCATGGATGGTCCTGTAAACGAAAAGTGCTTGGAAGACATCTATAAAACGAAGGTTAAATCAAAAACAAAATCAACGATAAATGCTGCCGAGGTTGGGACTGAATCGTTTTGCTCAAAGACATTGGCTGTCAAGAAGATGGTTGACTCAACATTAGACTGTTTTACCCACACGGCGCTCTTAAATTGCAGGACGAAGAATAAAAGAATGGATTGCATCTCTGAAAACGGTGCTTCCAATTCTATTGAAAAGTGTGCTTCAGAAACTGGAACTCCCCTGCATAAGTTTTATGGTAAGGATGAGGCAGCTTCTCCCGGTCATGAAAAAGTAGACTTACCCTTGACACTATCCAGCGAGAAGGAAGCAGATGTTTTTCGTCAATGTCCAGATGATGAATCCAAGAGACCACTGCCAAATGTCCATGGCAAAGTTTATCCTACTAATGCTAGAAAAGACATTGCAGATATTTCCCCTGAGCGGCACTTACACCAAGGAGAGCCAGAATCTCGCAAGGATGGAACTGCTGTAGCTTCCCCAGTTTCAGTAACTCCCTGCGAAGACGAAATTTTCCGGGGTGATGCAATTTCATTACCTAATTCCGGGAAGCCATCCACCTTGCAACGTCCAGAGCGCATTGCTAGAAAGCGTAAGCTTGGAAACATGGTGTATGAAGGAGATACGAATTGGGAGAATGAGCAAGGCTTTCTGGATTGTCAAAGCGACAAGTCCTTTAGAGGAAGCGACAAGTCCTTTAAAGGAAGCGGCAAGTGTGATTTCGTCCCATTTATTTCCAAGGAAACTGAACTTGGTAGAGCAGCTGCGGTGGCAGTTGGTCTAAAAGCCCAGTCGATAAGTCCAATTGAGAAGATTATACTTAAAGAGGTGTTGAAGCGCAAAGGTAGCCATCAGGAGTACTTAGTCTGCAGGTTAGTTTCCTTTTGCATAGCTGTTATGGATTCAAATACGTGGTTTGGTGTTCCTATCTTGTGTATAGAATGTATTTACTTAGATCACATGAGAAGGGTGTACCTTAAGATGCTAATCCCATTTTTACCTTCTTCAGTGGTTGGAAACCTGGAATACTTACTGTACTGTATTGCTTGACAGGCCTACTAATGAGATTCAAGGATTTTCAAGTTGTTTTTTGTCATTACATTTTCAACAGTTTTACTTGGGATAGTTCTGTTATTTTTAGTTTTTGTGTTTCATTTTGTCCTCTTGAAGACTTTCTTAATCTTTTCTTTTAAATATCAGAGCTGATATATGTTGTAATTCAGGAATTCTATCTTAGGTCTGTGGAGTAAAGATGTAAGCCGAATCTTACCTGTCACTGAGTGTGTGGCTGCCAGTGGCCTTTCTGAGAATGAATTGCCTTCAGCTTCTCTTATGAGAGAGGTGTATAAATTTCTTGATGAGAGAGTAAGTCTGTGCTGTTGCATTTGTTGTGTGCTATTCTGTCTCCTGTAATTCTCCGCATTGATTTTTTCTTAAGTTTGTTTTTAATTTATATGCACTATTGAAAAGAGAATGATTGCTGGTTTCTAATAGTCCGCATGGGATGTGTTTTTTTTTTTTTTTGACAGGGTTATATAAATGCTGGGATATCATCTGTGAGGGGAAAGGGGGAAGCTTCGACTAATAAAGATGAGGATCTCGTTCTGGGGAAAAAGCTTGAAGAAAGTTCTATGGCTTCTGTTGCAGATTCTGAAGACGGAGTTGCTTTTATCCTTGGTCAGGTCAAAGCCGTTGAATCGACTAGTGAGGCTAAGAAATGTGCTCTCCAAATTGATGAAACGGAATTGGTAGGATGTGCGACCTCAGCAATGTTGGAGTCTACCAGCAAAACATGCGAAGCAAGCATTATTGACGATTGCAAACATTCTGTCAGCATTAATGCGTTACCAGCGGATGCTCCTGCATCTAAGGTCGAAAATCACACTGAAACAATTTCAGTATCGAAGCCTGCTTTGTCTAGCTCACTGTCCTCTGCAAATAGTAATCATACGAGAGGAAGGGACTGTGTTCAATGTGAGGTTGAAGATGAGAAAAAAGTAATAGTTATAGGAGCCGGTCCTGCTGGGTTAACAGCAGCACGTCATTTACAGCGACAAGGTTTTTCTGTCACCGTCCTTGAGGCAAGGAGTAGAGTAGGTGGTCGTGTTTTTACAGACCGGTCATCACTTTCAGTTCCTGTGGATCTGGGGGCTAGCATAATTACAGGCATTGAGGCTGATGTGCCATCTGAAAGAATGCCTGATCCTTCGGTATTGGTCTGCAACCAATTAGGTCTGGATTTGAGTGTGTTGCATGGATTCTGTCCTCTTTATGATACTGTCACAGGAAAAAAGGTTCCTCCAGAATTAGATGATGCTCTACAAGCAGAGTTCAACAGTCTGATCGATGATGTAGATTTGCTTGTTGAGGAAATAGGCAAGGAAAAAGCAAATAAAATGTCGCTTGAGGATGGTCTAGAATATGGCCTTCAGCGGCTGAGGATGCCACATGACAAAGTGAACATTGAAAGAATTGGGCTTGGCAACTCAACTGATGCTTCCTTCTCAAAAACAGGCATTAGTGGTACCTCTACGTATGACGGAAGCGGGAAAAATGATTTTTTGAATCCTTTAGAGCGAAGAGTTATGAATTGGCATTTTGCTCATACAGAATATGGTTGCGCTGCTGTCCTCAAGGAAGTGTCGCTTCCTAACTGGAATCAAGATGAGTTTTATGGCGGGTTTGGAGGGCCACATGCTATGATAAAGGGTGGTTATAGCAGAGTTGTTGAGTCGCTTGCAGAAGGACTTGACATTCACTTGAACAAAGTAGTTTCTGAGGTATCTTATGCCTCTGAAGTATCTGCCATGAATAACAGCAAGCATAAAGTCAGAGTTAGTACATCAAATGGCTGTGAGTATCTTGGAGATGCTGTTCTGGTAACTGTTCCTCTTGGGTGCTTGAAAGCAGAAACCATTAAGTTTTCACCACCCTTGCCCGATTGGAAATATTCGTCAATCAAACAACTTGGTTTCGGAGTTCTAAATAAAGTTGTGTTAGAGTTCTCAAAGGTATTTTGGGATGATAGCTTGGATTATTTTGGGGCAACTGCTGAGGAAACAGATCAAAGAGGTGAGTGCTTTATGTTTTGGAATGTCAAAAAAACTGTTGGTGCTCCTGTTCTGATAGCTTTGGTGGTTGGGAAGGCTGCTGTTGACTATAAAGACAAAAGTAAGTCTGAGCATGTGAACCATGCAATGATGGTTCTACGTAAGCTTTTTGGTGGGGATCTGGTGCCTGATCCTGTTGCTTCGGTAGTTACTGACTGGGGCACTGATCCTTACAGTTATGGTGCCTACTCATATGTTGCTATTGGTGCTTCTGGTGAAGATTATGATGTACTGGGAAGGCCTGTTCAGAATTGTTTGTTTTTTGCTGGTGAGGCAACATGCAAAGAGCATCCTGACACTGTTGGTGGTGCAATGATGACTGGAGTCCGGGAAGCTGTGCGTATAATTGATATATTTAGAAGTGGAAATGATTACACAGCCGAAATAGAAACACTAGAAAAGGCGCAGAGGAAATCTCTATCTGTGAGGGATGAAGTCAGTGACCTAATAAAGAGGCTTGAAGTTGTTGAGCTGTCTAATGTGTTGGCCAGGCAATCATTGCTTCGGAACATGTTCTTCTCTGCTAAAACAACTGTTGGGCGTTTGCATTTAGCCAAGGAATTGCTTAACCTACCTGGTGAAACCTTGAAATCCTTTGCAGGCACAAAAGAAGGGCTTGCAGTGCTGAACTCTTGGATCCTGGTAAGCTTAGCGAGCTACTTTCTTTACCAAAGCAAAGAGTACAACTTTCCTTTGCTTTTAGGTTTGCTCCATGAATTTTATTGGTTTTTCTACATATTCTCTCTATTAGGATTCGATGGGAAAGAATGGAACCCAGCTTTTACGTCACTGTGTACATATTCTTGTTCAAGTTACGAGTGATCTCTTTGCCGTGAGGCTCTCAGGTATTGGTTATTTTCTTCCAATTGCATTATCTGTCCTAAACCTCATATATCACATGTAATTGGTTGTCTTAAGCTTCGATATCACGTGCAATTAGTTATTTGTTTTTTGCCCTGATATAAATTTTTAAGTTTCTCTAAGTTGCTTACTTTCCACTTGCTGATGCAGGCATTGGGAAGACTGTGAAAGAAAAGGTTTGTGCACACACGAGCCGTGATATCCGTGCCATTGCAAGTCAGCTTGTTAATGTGTGGCTGGAACTATACCGGAAAGAAAAAGCTAATAGTGAAATGAAATCATTGAGACAAACAAATACGACAAATATTTCTAGAATAAGAAGAAAACTGAATAGTGAGGATACAGACAGTAAGGGAAAGCTGTGTAATGGCAACGATATGAAAACAGATGGAGAACTTGAGGACAACCAGCTACCTATGTCAGAGGAAGAAAAGGCTGTGTTTGCTGCAGCTGAGGCTGCTCGTGCAGCTGCTGAAGCAGCTGCAAAGGCAAGTTTTTCTTATCTTCGATTAGTGAAATGCCTCGATGGATGTTTACTGAATGTGTTTGTTATCTCGAAGGACGGGAATGTGCTTTTCCCCCTAAATCAATTCTTTCTTTTTTTGTTTGTTAACAAATGTTCTTGTCTTGCAGGCATTTTCTGAGGCCTATCATAGTACTGCATTGCAGCTTCCTAAGATTCCCTCGTTTCATAAATTTGCCAGGCGAGAACAGTATGCAAAGATGGACGAATCTGATTTCAGGAAAAAGTTTCCCGGCAATGTCTTAGGAAGACAAGATTGTATGTCAGAGATAGACTCTAGGAACTGCAAAGTTCGGGACTGGTATGATTTTCCTGCCTCCTGTCTTGACCTTGACAGTTCAAAGATTCCAGTTGATAACTGCTCACAGCGTAGTCATTCGAACGAGCTTGTATCTCATTCAAAGTTTAGAGAATGTTCTGGAGAAAGTGGGGCTGCGGATAACAGTATTTTTACCGGGGCATGGGTTGATACTGGTGGTAGTAGCGATGGTGTCAAGGATTATAATGCTATAGATAGATGGCAATCTCAAGCTGCGGCTGCTGATCCTGAATTTTTCAATCGTGCCTTGCATATTAAGGATGAAGATTCGATTGCATGTTCGCCAGGCCTACCTAGTTGGAAGCATGACCAACGAGCGAATGAATGTTCAATGTCACAGGTTACAGTGAATAAAGAGCCACATAAAAATCATAAGAGTCATATCCGGGGTGCAGATCGTTTAAAACAGGGGATTGTAGATTTTGTTGCATCGTTGCTTATGGCCCCGTATAGAGCAAAGAAAATTGATAGAGATGTATACAAGTCAATAATGAAGAAGACAGCAACAAAGGTCTGTGACTTTGCGGTTTTCTACTCTTCAAAATTCTTCATTTATTATATTATAATTCTTGTTTCTGTCTGAAGTTAATAAAAAGACTCTGCGGGCTTTATCAGGTAATGCAACAGACAACAGACGTGGAGAAAGCCATGGCTGTTCCACAATTCCTCGACTCAAAGCGGAAAAACAAGGTTTGTAAAAGCTTCAAAAGTTTTAGAGTTCTCTTGCCAAAATTCTTGTCTTTAAATTTCCTGTTTGAGTATTCCTCTCTCTGGTATAGGAAGAAATGTCAATATTTCTTGTGAGGAATAATATTGGTCACTGGTTCTCATAATAAGTATCACTAAATAGTTGCATCTACGTTAGAGAAGTTTTTAATCTTTATTCGATTAATATTTATGCAGATTCGTGACTTTGTGGACAAACAAGTTGACAAGTACATAGCGATAGCTCAAGTTCCAAAACCTTGATGGCCACTGGGATCTATTGGAATGGCCATTACTTGAGTTGGTATCTGCTGGGATGGCAAAGCCCCTTCGCATACACCACACTGCTCATTTAATGGAAGCTTATCTCAAAGAAGCAGATGGTAGAAGAGAGTTTTTCCATGATATTTTCTCATACCAGAAGATTAGGCCGGGACAAGTTTTTGGCATTAACCTGATATGATGAAGAATTTGGTCTTGCTATGTATGAGTGAAGCATCTTCTCTCCTCTACCTGGGGGAAATGTTCTGAGGACTTTCTGATCAAGGTTTTACACCAAGTGGATTCTTATTAGTTATCCCCTCAGAATGATACATGTTTTCAACTCATGCTGATTGTTTTTAGTATTGTATAGAGCTCAAGATTTTAGTGTTAACCCCCATTAGTCAAAATTTTTCCTTCAGGTATCTGAATACATTTCTTGAAATTAAATATATCATTTCTGGAACCCAAGAGAAAAGCTTTTCACTTTGTAGTGTCAATGATAATATAGCTCTAGTCAAAGATACCTTTGGCGATGCTATGTTCTGATTTTCCTATACTCTCAGCCATACTTCCTTTGGTGAGTTCTTTCCCTATCTTTTTGAAGGGGAAAATCTGAGAAACCACAGTTGCAGGTGTATGACTCTCACCCTGGCACGATCGTCAAGAAGTTGGATTGGTTCAGCTCCCAAGCATTTCAATATTGTGATGTCCTTCTGTTGTCTTAGACTTGGAAGCAGCTTGTGGTAGAGGCACTGCAACGAGGCAGGTTCGTTGCTTTGTGCGTGTGTTTCCTCTGCATTATTTATAGCTTTTGTTAGCAATGTGGGTGAAAGTCTGATACTGGCTTTTGCAGGTTAAGGAAACGTAGACTTGGCTTGTTTCAATTTGACCAATGTTGTTATCTTTGATTGAAGCTGTTTTTTATGGATGCCGTGGTTCAAGAATCACTCTGCTTTTTGGGGGAAGGTACATTTAAACTTGATCATTAAAAAACAAAAATTCATTTACATTTTACATTTGTTCAGGATCGTATTCGATATTCTTCATATCAACAATTCAGTTTTGCTACTAAGTTTGATCTTAGGCTTTGGTTTGGAATCGGAAAAGCATATACATTGTTCATTCCGTTAATTGGCCTAAATTTCACCTGTAGGCGATTTTCTTTTACGAGATTGATAATCTGTTATTACGCTATTGTAGAAATGCAGAGTTGGTTGAGTTGGCAGAGATAGAGGCTAGAGCACAGCGATTGCGATCACACATCTCTCTGAGTCAAATTCGTTGTTACAAAAAATGTTAAGGTCAATTCACCAATATGAAGCACGGTATTAGATTTTGTTACTAAAACATGAAAGCCAAGATCGAGAGCACTCTCTCTGAGTCAAAATCGTTGTTACAGAGTATCCAATCATGGAAGCTCTAGAAGGTAAGAAGAAGATTCTTAAAACGCTCAGAAGTGTGATTCGATCAACAACAAAAAAAAATACAAATTCCTAGACGTTGCATTGACGCGCAAGATTGTTTGCCAAAGCAGTGTCCAATCTCTGCCTCTCCCTTGCCTGCCTTTGCTCCTTCATGAGTGAAATCATCTCCTCATAGCTCCCGCCAGTGCTTATCATTCTATCAAACCTCGGCTTCAAATGCAAATCAGAAAATGCTTTCCGCCTCTCCCTGCACTGGTCGCTAATGTTCTTCACGAGCTCAGGTTGGCCTCTCACAAAATCTTGGGAATTCCCATTCTTGGTTTGGGAATTCCCATTCTTCACGAGGAAGTGTTACCGAAAGTATGATTATCATTTTATCAATTTTTCAATTCATTAGCATATAAACTCTTAGTGGGTAAATGCAAGTTAAAAGGAAAGAAAAGAAAAAGATAGCCAGTGAACAAAGTTTGAAGATATATATACAAAAGATTTAGCAGAGGAGAGCATCAAGGTTTCGTTTGCCCTCCGGACCCTTGGAGTACCACGAAGAAACATATTGCCCATACACAACTTCCTTGTAACACGGTTTCGAGACTTGGTGAACAAGATGAGAAGCCGGCGCTATTCTTGCGGTCTTGGAAGGATCATGAAACGTTGCAACCGATAACCGAGCACGATTCGCATTAGTCACGGCTCTATGTTGAGCGCTTTTGTATATGCCATTGGTTATGATCTGCAACAAAGAGAAGAAAGGAAAAGCATGTAAGCAGCTTCTTACTAGCTATTTTGCTTTTAGTCTATAACCTGTAAAGGAGAATTATGTAGATAGGAACCTCGGTTTGATCGGCGATAAGAACGAGAATGGCGTGAGAGATAGGAGGAACAGTGAGCCATTGGGAATCCTTGTAAAGCTGAAGACCTTCAACATCATCTTGAATCAAGAGAGTAATGGCACCCATGTCTGAATGTGATTGGAGTCCAAGAGTGAGCTCAGGCTGAGGACAAGGAGGGTAATAACTCATAGTGATGTTCTGATAGATTTCTCCAACAGCTTCTTCTATGGATGAACATGGAAGACTCAAGCTCTCTGAGATTAGCCCCAATAGCTTTTGAGCTAGTTTCTTCATCTCATCACCATATTCTTCCACTACTTCTCTAATCACCAATTTCCCAATCCAATCAATCAATCAATGTGAACATTAAGGAACATAAAAGAGATTGATTTTGTGATAGCGAAGGGAATCAAAACAAGAACCTGTAATCAGGAGGATGAAGTGGCCAACGAGAAGGGTTACGGCGAGAGAGAGGGAAAGTGTGGTGATCGAAGTAGTCTCTCCAATCCAAAACGACGTCGTCTTCGGCGCCGAGAAGCATGCGGCTGCCATAACCCTCCGATGCGGCGGAGCTGGAGTCGCAGGCGTAGCGGAGCTTCTCTTCCATTGGACAGTCCTGGAAGAAGGTTAGGCCTAAAGATCTCATCCGATCAAGGAGATAGATAGGAACGCCGTGATTGACCACGTGGAAGGCTCCCCAGTTTCGGCAAGCGTCGCCGATGGCTTCCCTCGCCGAATCGGAGCTCGAGAGGTCGACGGTTGGGATCAGAGCTGCATCGCCGCCGTGGTGGAGGTTAGGTCGAGCATCCAGTGGCTGAATGTACTGGGAAGGGACTTCCGGTAAGCCGCCTTTGGCAACTGACTCCACTCTCGACGGTGTTTCCATGGAAGGTCTAAAGCACAGATGATATGATCTTTCTTTTTGGGATTTGACAGACTCGCAGAAGGAAGTCGCTATGGGGATAATTTAAATTGCAAAAAATTCCCTCAAACTATCAATGTTTTGCAAATAAAGCATATAGTTACAAAAATTGCTATATTGGGGATTTAGATGTGTTAAATGATAACCCATGCATTTTCCTTGCAAAACTTTTAGTTTTTTGTTGGTATGAATAATTTCATACTATTTTTTATTTTTGACATAAATACAGGGACAATACAACGAAAACAGAAAAAAAAACTGTACAACACAAAATAACTAAAACCAAAACAAAAAATTTTAGAAATGAAACACGCAGATGAAACAGCTATTCTAAGCACCTTTACACAGCTCGAAGTGTTATTGCCACAGCTCGCTCATCTTTCTAAGGTAACAATTTTAAAATAACATTATTGTTACATGCTATTATCTCAATTTTTTGCTATTTATAAAGATTAAAGATAGTAGCATGCCATATTGTTTAAAATTTTTGTATTGGTTAAAAATTATTCATGTAATAAGTACCTTTAAACTTATTTATTCTTTAGACTGAAAGTCTATCAAATAATAGTATGTTTGGGCAGAAAATTAATTGTTACCATGAAATAGTGTTTGGATGCAAAGATAGTAAAAATAATTAAAATAAACTTAATCTAAAAAATAATTGTTGAGAATTTCACCTCATCGATTAGCATCGAAACATGTAAAGGCACTGAGATCTAATAAAAAGCTTAGATTATTAAAACAGAGGATGAAGAATAAAATCCGTCAAAGTCAAAAATATCCACCACCTCATCGATCTTTACAATCGAGTGCGATCGTAGGATTTAAATAACATTTAACGGTTTGGATTTGTTTTGAAATGTAGTAAAAAAAAGGAGGATCCCTTAGTAATTAGATGTGGAATCTCAATAAACATAAAATTTCTCAATAAATAATCACACAGTCACTAGAAGAAATGGTGAGCATAGAGAGATTTAAATGGAGATGGTGGTTAACAAGATGTTTTTAACAAATGTAATATTAAGAGATGTATTCCTAGCCATACTTGATTTAAGGTTCTTTGAGAGTAGTCACAAATCAACAAAATTTTGTACACACTTTGCACTTATGATAATAAACTCGTATCACTCACTCTTCAAGACTTTAAGTTTGTTTATATTATCTCCTCTATAGCCATGGAAAACATGTGTGACACAACGCATCAATTTTTGACCATCGAGGCTAACCTACAACATGTAACGTATTAATTGAAAATGCTAATGAGATTTGGTATAGCTAATACTATGTGGTGATGTGTTTCTTGTCAAAATCATTTAACTATGTCATGAAAACATATGACTACGTCTTCAAAACATTTAATTTATGTCGTGAAAACAAATGATGATTTGGGTTTAGTCTGAAACGTATTTAAGTCTGAGGCCTGGTTTGGCACAAGAAGGGTTATGCAAAACTGGTGTAGGTTCTTGAAAATGATCAAAACAAATTGTAAAAACGTTTATTTTTTTTTTAATATAATTTAACAGTTTATTCAAAAAAAAAGTTTTTTATTTTCTTTATAGAGAAACAAAGCAAAATAGTGGAAGTAATAATTCAAACTCAGCAAAATTTAATGATTACTATGACAAGATAGCAGGTCTTCTTCTCCGACTACCGAGACAAAATAGTGGAAGTAGTTAACTTGCAAGGCATTTTCCTTGCAAAACTTTAGTTGGTGGGTCTTAGTTTTGTTTAGAAAAACAATAAAATATTTTTAGCCACAAGAACCCTAACAGATTAACGAGGATAAAAAATAACAAGAATTAAAGAAATCACACCATATATAGCCATAGTGGAAGTAAAAGCAAAAACTCGTAGCAAAAATTACAAGGATTACTATAAAGAATTAAAGAAAATGACAAACATTACATGACCCCAAATAGTGGAAGTAAAAAGCACAAACAGGAAGGGAAAAAAAACTGACAAAATTACAAGGAATACTAAAGTTCGGACAAGATAGCAGGAATGTAATGGGAGAGTTCTGCCGTGAGAGACTGAAATCCATTGACGAGCTGAGTATGAAACTCCTGATCTTCTTCTCCGATTAATCTGAAATGAACCCTTATGGCTCGCTTGCAAACCGCCATGAATTCAAGAAGTGCCGCGATAAGTTGCTGCAATTCCTGTGAACGCAATCTCGTCGCAGGCTCACCTGATAAGAACGCTGTGCACACGCTCAAGACCCCACTGTTAACCTGCATGTTCCCATGGGAGGGTATGAGTATTTCTAAGTTTTTACAAAAACGCAATAACAGATTTTGAGAGAAAATAATAACAAATTGCCCACCTGCACTGCAACACTTCCTTGAAGAATCCTCTGCAGACTCTGAAGCCGTGGTAGGTGATCTCCGTCTGAGCTACGAGGCTCCTCTAGCTCGTTTCTCAGAGCGGTTGTTCGGGTTTCAATCATTCCAATTGCATTCTCCACTGGCGAGAACTCAAGAGATTCAGACTTGGTAACCAAAAGCCTGTTCACAAGTGCCGGGAATGAACCTTCCGCCTGGAGCACTGTTCGTCTCTTCCATTGATCTTCTAATCCACCTTGTGTCTTACCGTTTTTTGTAAATGGTGTATCAAACAAAAACCGATCAAACACTCGTGCTCGAACACTTCCAGTGGAAAGAGAAAATATTCTCTCTCTTCTGCTCCCAAGATCCTCATCTTCCATGACTGCATCAACAGCCGTAATTTGCAGGTAGCACGCTCCTTCCTGCAATTCCTCTGCCTTCACTTGTCTCGAATCTGGAATGATGTGCAAAATATGGTTGCTGTCCATCCTTGATTCGTATATATGGCTCAGCTTCTCCATTATATCCCCTAGCCGCACATCTCGTGGTTCACGGTATACATATTCTTTCCTGTCCAGCTTCCCAAACTTTTCCCCGTAAAATCCCACCCGGTAATACGTGGCATCAATAAATGGGATCGGGTTTGATTCTTGGTCAAGAATGGACTCGTATATATTCGTAAGTAGCGTGTGACACTTAGCCAACTGCCCATAAGCCTTCCTGCTCTTGTAAACTGGAATAACAAGTTCCAAAATGCTTGCACAAAAATGGTAGAGCTCAGCTTGAGAGAAAAGCTTATTAGCAAGCTGTAGGTACTTGACGGCAGAGTCAACTGTTAGCTTCGAAGCACCATAACCCTCGACTTCAGCTGCAGATGCCTCTGTTGTAAACTCGCCACTTACCATCGGGCAAATTTTACGCAAGGCTGACACATGATCCTTGCTCCACACACCATCATTTCTAGCCACCAAGGCCTACAAGGCAAAAACCAAAGCATTACCATAAGTTATTACCTGCATGTAGACTGCAGCTTAAAAGCCAATCTGAGATGATCCACAACGCATCTAAAATATCACATACATATACCAACTTAAGAAAATATTACCTGCATTATCACACCTGCAACCGCCACAGCACACTGTGCAGCTTCAGCCCAGGACTGCATTTCCTGGTGGGCATCACATAGATGCAGCAGCCACATGATGTGAAGATCTGGAACAGGAGCAAATGCCATTCCAAGTTTGTAGAAGCTTTCTGCTGCAGCGTATCGATCCATAGCCATCACAGATCCCTGTAATATCAGAATTTTGACGTTGGACAAGTACAGAATGACTTACAAGGTAGTTGAATCTAATAGTGTTTTTTTTCCACTCCTATTAGGAACGAGACCCGACGATCATAGAAAAAAATGCACATATACTCAGACACACTATAAGTTCCATCAGTGTCAAATTACTATTTCCACACACAGGGATTGAATCCTATGTTATCTTATATACTTATTGAATTCATGAACACGTTAACAATACTAAAAATGGGTGTCGACGGGGAGGATTTCGAGTATAAAAGACATGACGCTTCCACCTTATAACAAGCCAATGACCAAATTTGCAATCAAGTCTTTTAATAAAGGTGACAAGACGAGCAGAAGACATTTCTTCCATCACTGACACCAGAAAGGATATTTTAAAAGTATGCAAAGTTGATTATAAACCATACCAAAAGGGCATGCCCGAGGCTCGCATCAAGAGCAAGAACAAGGCTGTCAGAAAGATGTTTCACTTCAGCCCAAGACCAGCGGTTTTCTGTAAATTTCTCCGGAATTATCAGCAGAGTATCATCAGGAAGACCACACTCCCTCAACAAATTGACACTCTTAGCTTCATCAGCCATTTCGCTTAATGACTGTTGAAGCCGCCTTGCCTCTCCACTCTCTTCCAATGAATTATCTGTTTTCATATGAGTCACTTGGACATCCGACATGAGTTCTGACAGCGTAATGGTCAGCAAAGCCCTCAGCCTAGCAGTCTGCATAAAATATAGCGAGCTCTGCAAGAACAAAGAAATTATACTCATGCCTCATAACAAAACCAGAAAGGTCTTTATATGAATATAAATGTCTCACCTTGACTAGTATTTGAAGACCAATAACAGCCCTTTTCCTGACACTGTCATTGCGGTAAACAGCAAGCCGGAGCAGATGAAAGGCAATCTGTTTTAAGAAGCGATCATTTTCCCTGGCCATCAGTGTAGCCCCATGAAGATCAAAGATTCTGTTGAAAATTGGAAAGAAGGCCTTCCAGAAGGCTAATGACTGGTTTCGGGAAAAGAAACTCGTCATTATTGTAGTAATGCAGTCCAATTTGCCATAGTCCGTAGCAATGTTGTGAGAGGCTGCCATTGATGAAAACTTTTCAGTGATCTCCAAAACCTGGAGGCTAACAGTGGCACTTACATTCTCTTCCCAAAGTTCCTGGTCAGTGTGAATGCAATTAGTAGAATAGCTCAGCGACGACTATGCCAGCAAAAATGATGAGTAATATTAAGGAGAAGACATGAAGACAATACCAGTTTTTGCCTCAAAATAGGGTGCAGCGATTCTCTTAGAGCCTGGGCTGAAGCTCCAATCCGCGAAGATTGTGCTTGAGCTAAAGCTTCTCTTAGAGAATAAGGTTGGCTAGGAGAGGCTAACTGAGAATTAACTCTCTGCCATAAGTACCCATTGTCAGGTGTTCCCTCCAGCTGCAATAAAATGTCAGACTTTAGAGGCTTCCCTATGTTTAACTTAAAATCAGCATAAAGTAAAGAACTTTCGAACTTAGTTTTAGGAAGTCCACCAAAAGAAAGCAACAATGTTAAGGAATTCTAGGTGAACTACGTTGTCACCAAAAAAGAAGAAGAGAGGAACGAACACAAGATAAATTCAGCAACTCACCCTGACTTCTTGACGGGACGCCTCTGACAGATAATTGTTGATAGCAGGAGAAAGTCGCTCGGAGTACTTTGGTGATCCAACTCCTCCTTCACTAACAGGTCCACGAGAATTGTTGCCCCCGAGGATGCTGTCAGCAGCTTTCTTGTGCTAAAATTTTTATTAATTTAAGATTACCGAATTGCCATAGGAGTCAAAACATTGTGTGAATTACAGCTATAAATATTAGCCAGTCCTCATATCATACTACCACATCCGCACAACGAGATAAAATCAAATTTTCTCTACGTCAAAAATGCAGAGCATGATAGATAACTTTATTAAACACCCTCGACCATCAATATCCACATTTCTATCGCTAACAATTTCGGTTTGGCTTCCTTTAACAGTGAGTTAAATAAAAGAGTAGCAAGTTTTAAGATAGTTGTGGAAAGGAACCTCAAATAGTACGAGGCATTCTTCCATGAGTTTGAAATACAATCTTGTACGAGCAATGCTCTGCTGCCATGCCTTGACAAGTGATGTGTCATCCAGATTACGAACAATTTGCAACACACCAATTAAAACCTCACGCTTTTCAGTAGCATTTAGGTTATAGAAAACAGGCATTTCATCTAAAATCTGCAAAATGGAAGAAAACAAAGCATAAAATGTCAGGCGAATACATCGGCTGACCTTAGCTATGATTGTATTGACATAGCAATCAATCAAAAGGTTGTTATCGCCACACCATTCAATTCCTTTAAGCATATTTCTTATTTTCCGGTCATAAGTGCACATAACGATAACTGAGTGGGATTGCAACTGAGTACTAACTTCTGAGCTACCTTTTAGCCATGGAAAACAACCATTGATCACGAAACTTTTCAAAGCAGAGACTAAAGAAACATATCTTGACTACCAAAATAAAAGAATTTATGCATGATTATTTTTCAAGCCACTATGACATACCTGCCCGACAAAAGGAAAATATAGTTGTGCAATATACAGCTTATCTTCGGCTTTCTGGTACCGAGCATCATATTCATGCTTGCATAAGAGGATCACCAAAATTCTTGCACCCTGCAAGGATACCAAAAAAGGAATACGATTTACAATGTAAAATTCTGACATGATATGTACCTCATACGTATAAACACGTGAACCAAAAATACCTTTGCCCGCAGAGGCAGCTCATCATGATCCAGGGAGAGAAATAGCTCTTGTATTAAGATGGATGACAAATAGTTCCTAGAACATACAATAAAGTTAGGCAAGGAAATTTCTTGTCCCCGTAACAGTAAGTAAAGCTGCGCACACACATAAAAGAAGATGAAAGTCTGTAGGTTCAGTTTAGGCTTCTCCATTTTGTATCATTTAAAGAGTTCCTGTGCTTACTGCAGAAGTGGCCTCTTTATATTCGATTTCTGTAACTTCTATGTCCTCAAGCGTGCTAATACTTTAAAATTATTTCAAGCAATAAAGTGCAAATGTTTGAGAATGCCAAACTGAATAACATGTAATAAATTTTGTAAGGGAGAGTACCTGTCCGATGGGTCTCTGCCAGGCATTTCAACAAAAAGATCGTGATCGGATATAATTTGCAAAAACGTGAGCTTGCACTCGTGTAGGACAGACTGGCAAACACCAGAAAACTTGTCCATGTACAATGATACCTGTTGAGTGCGAGAAGAACACTTAAAACTTATCACAATCAAAAGTAATTGAAGACTAGATTATTCCCATGTCCTAAACTACTGACAACTGATAGCAAAGATATGGCCGAGAAATCGGTAGAAAGATAAGCTACATAACATTTTTGAATTGAAGATCTTTTTCATAAACAATTTTACAATTTCCAGAACTCAAAACCATACACATGCATATGATTGAACAATTCGCTGGAAGTAACGATAACCAGTAAAAAACAATTTTTATTAGATAAAAAAGAAACTCTTATGAGAGACAACGCATATAACCATTCTCATGCTTGAACTCAACCAAAAATAAAATCAGTAGGAGACTTCCAGAACCACGTCTGATAGTCTGAACAAAAACATACCAGTTCATAGACCTGGCAGGGCTCAATGATATATAAGAGATCATAACAGAAGAAGGCCAAACTGCTGTTCAGACGTTTCGCTAAGCTCAAACCCTTTTTACAACGTTCATGTACTTCAGTTAAGAGACAATCAAACAATTGCATGATACATCGAAAAACACTTTCTTTGAGTTGCATGGGTGGAACATCCTCGCCTATGATAAAGAAAAGAAAAAATGAGCATGTTGTAACCTTAAAAAATCTGAATAGCCTTTCATTGCTGCGAGGCCACAACGTAATGTAGTAAAAATAACCTCTAAATAAGCATACTACGTTGCAGTATGATAAGTGGTCATCATCGGAATTTGTTTTTGAGTTACTTCAAACAAGTATCGGCTGCTCAAAAGATATATATTTTCTAAACTTTTTCTTGTAGGATCACTACAGGAATAGCGACACTTCAGGAGGCATTCAGGTTTAGAAAGCAAACAATCTGTAACCAAGGGTGATTTTTACGTTTTTTTTTCTCTTGAGTTCACATAATTATGCGTCATTTTATTGCAAATAAGTTACTTGTCCTTGGTTTTTGAGTTCTAGTCTTCTAGACAATCAACCAAATTACAGGTCATCAGGTTCTTTAAGAATTCAGTTATGCAATTCTTTCATTATTAGTGGGAGAGGCTAATTCCTAAAACAGCATCGCATGACACCTTAACAACGAAAGTTCTATGGAAAATTCTAAAAAAATGAAAACTGGATACCCCAAAAGTACCTGAAGGTAGATTATGATCAAAAAGACGTGCCTGCTCCAATGCCATTGATTTAACAATTAACTCGAGGAAAAACCACGCCATTGATAAAACATCGTCATATACAGGTCCAACCCGGTAACCCTTAGCCTGTACAATTAGTCAGTGTTCATCAACCAACAAAGAAATAGAATTAGAAAATTCAGAGCAGAAAGCTGGACGAATACGTAACATGGAGATATGCTCTATTAACTTTGGGGTGAGTGATAAGTCTAAGGAAATGTACAGCATATTAGAACAAAGATAAGCTAGTAGTTTCATCGAGATGTGTGCACTTTATACCTTGCTTCTAGCTAAACTTCCCCACACAGTTGATAATCCAGGATAAACCGGTGGTTGATTGCCTCCAAAATCATCAAAAGAATAATCAACATAGGTGACCAGGAAACGGTTTCGGTCAGCATCATCAAACGACACCTGCTGCACCCTAAAAAACCAAATTGAAAGAGTAAGAACAAGGACGTCACTTAATACGTGATAATTGATGAGGGTGCAATAAAAGGATTAAGCATGCTTGCTGTACATTTACTGTGTCTAGTCATATAGATTATTTGCAACTCTAGTGGCAATTGACCATACAAAGTTCAAGAACAATGACATCGTGACAAAACATTTTATTCACTAAACCCGGAACCCTTTCCCCTGATCCTTTGGGTTTAATTTTTATTGTGAACAGATTATTTGGTCCAACTAGACAAGTCCTTCTACTAATTTACCCGTAATAAACTAAAATAAACTCAGTTGCGCTAAACGCATGAATTGCATACCGAGTCAGAATATCCACCATGGCTCTGAATGCTGCGACCTGAAGCAAGTACAGAAAGGCAAATACTTAAGTGGTAAATGACGTAAAATAAAAAATTACGTGGACAGAAATAAGATCTACCAATGCTTATATCAAAATTTTATGCTAAAGGAACCACAAGACTTCAGTTGACAAACCTGAAGAGTTTCTCCACCATTGCCAATTAGATGAAGGAGCATGTTAAGAATTGGGTAAAGGAACTGAAGCAGGGCAGTGGAGTCAACATGCTTCAAACTGTTTATTGCCTTGAGAAAAAGAGAAAGAGCATGTTATAATACCAGTGAAAAAAATAAATTAAACGAGACAGTTAACGTGACTACCTGCAACAGTTCTGAACCCCAGGGAGGGCTTGTTCGGAGGGTATGTCTATCATACTCTAGACAAAAATCCCTGACACGTTCATTGGTGGGGTAAAGCGATGAACAAAGTCTTAGTCGCAACTTAAATATATTTTTGCCATCTTCCAAATAATCCAACCTCTCCTGTGATCGTCAGAGATAGTATCATCGTCGACATTATGTTCAAAAACTGTTGTGTTGATTAAAATATATAAATTTTATAACACAATTCCAAGTGTGATAAAAAATAATAAAAGGACACCTAGAATAGAATTATCTCACTAGTCATACCAAGGATGAGAACTCTGATTCACAGGTTCACCTAGCATACCACTATCAGTAGACTAGACCAAATTACACACAATGTGGTGGCAGAGTATACCTTTGTTGATTATCTTAAAGGTTTGTTGTGCTTAAGGTAATTACGCCTTAAATTAGTCATCAGCTATAGACCCTTCTACAGTCTGGACTTTTTGTTCTATATCTTTCGTTCACCAAATGAACAATTTTCATTAATTCCCTTTCCCAACTTTTGAACCTCAAACATTCAGGTGGATTTGGGCCATAATAACTAGCTAAGCACGGAAAAAAATATATATCTATCGACAGGCGACAGCATACCTTGGTGGTTTCTTGAAGATAGTGGGGAACCAGTTCTCTCATTACTGGTAGAGAAATATCAGACCGTGAGCTGCATTAATAATCAAGAAATTGTTGTCAACAAGAAAATTTGACTAAACAAGAATGGTACTTCATGTTTCATTTTAATCTAGTTGTTCAGATAACTTTGACATAATTGATATACTTCATGTTCCAATTTCATGTTGGTTTGATACTAGCACTTTTGCGCACATAGATGAGAAACGCGTCCATTAACAACTAGTGATAAGGAAATTTAAAAGAGAAGCCTACTTTCAGCAGTACATAAGAAAAAATCTAGTGCCCATATGGTAGGCCAATATAATAAACATACTGGATATAGGTCGATAATGGAAGTGATGCATATCCAACAACTACCTGAAAAAAAAAAGGTAATCGGTAACTAGAGACCAGATTCATCAAAGAGAAATAAGCACAGAACTCTATGTAAATCTTACTGGTCTTGGAGCTTCAAGCTTTGTCTGGAGATCAACATGAAAAAAAGTGAATAGCAGATGATGTGATGGCGTCCATGTGGCAGGAAGAGACACCTTAATTTCATCATGGTAACTAGCAGCTCTAGCTCCAACAGCAACTTGTGTATGAGTCCACTTCTGAAGTGACACACCAGGCTCTCTTGGATAAATTGCCTAGCCAAATCAAAAGTAAGAAACATATAAAGACTAGAGAGAAATACTGATCGTTTCCAGGACTAGTGATGATCAATATAATTACCTCGAGTGGTTGTTTACGGACATCTGCATCATCCTTTCTCAATTCTACTCGGATAAAGGTATTCCTTTTCCGACTCAAAGTAACAGCTACAGGATACACATAAAGGCAATGGAAGAGATGTAGAAAAGGCTCGTTTCTTGTCGTAGAGCAGAAATCAAAAGCCTGGAACAAGAAGATGGATAATCAGATCAAGTTACCGGTAAATTATACCAGGGACTAGAGACAGTTTTCCACCTTCATAACTAGAGTCAGAAAACAGAATGATCTCTTTTTTACTATTCTCCTATTTCAACCGAAATCTTATATGAAGAGAGTCCCTAATTTTTGGGTTCAGTTAAGAAACAAGTTGTTAGGAAACCCCACCAAGATGTATCTAGCTCCAAAGTAGAATGCTGGTCAAGGATGACTATCAGGAGGAGAAAACAGGTTGATGAAAAGAGAGGGAAGCTAAAGAAAAAGAAACACTTTAAGCAGTAGAACAAGGAATCAGTAGAAAGAATCATAAAGCTGATACACTTACATAATAACAATTGTCAAGATTCCCACTTGAGCTTGTTAGGTTTCTTGAGACATCCTTTGCGTCCTCTGTATTCCACTTGGAACCGCTACTACGGGGTCCACCAGAACCAGAACTGGGACACTTCATAAGTGTCAGGTCACTGAGGCGGTCAGTTGGATCAAGAGAGTCATTTATGATACTTCCATTCTCAGATAGATCTTCAAAGTCTCCATGTCCATTTCGATGTTTCTCAATTTCCAGTCTTAGAACCCCTTTAACAGGTTTATGAACCTTCCGTTTAGGGTCCTGTAAAATCCAAAGAATAAATTATTAGACAATAGTACATTAGGTAATGTCATATGTCATAATGTTTCAGACGGTTTATAGGGATTTCTCCTCTAAATGAAAGCAGCGATCGATGTGATATCCATAAAAAGCATATCCACAATTCGGATCTAACACTTTTTATGTGAGTGTAACAAAAGACAGCTCATAAATCTTGTTCTCTTCTGATGTAGTGATGTACTAGTACATATAATCGTCACTAACTGCACTTCAGAAAGATGAAACGAAATGAAGGGCTTCCCTTCCTCATAACTCATAAAATAAGCACCATTATGTGATTGTCAAGTGCTACCAGGATTGATTCATTCATATAGATAACATAAAAAAAAAAGATCAATATGAAATAGAAAAGGCTACAATCAATCGATTGTGTATACAACTTTAATTGTGTACATATATATCCAGTTCAGGAAAGACCAAGCAAGTGTGCCTAGCAAGTATCAGACGTGCTAGGATGATCAGATTGAATAGGAAATCAACATGAAAACTATTTTACACCATATCTAGTTCAAAGCAATGTAAATACAATCATAAAGAGTATAATAAAACTATGACTAGAAACTGTGTTGGCTGTGAAAATTAAACATCCTACCTGAATTGACTCCTCAGAGTAATTCTCCTTAACCTTGTTTAAATTAGATATTTCAACGACGACAGAACTTCCACCAGAATAACCTTGCTTTCCATCAGATGTGATCTTTGCAATGGGTTCAAAAACCCCATCATGGGAACTTGAAGCAGTCATACTGGGAGCCAGAGGACTGCTAGGGGAAGCAGGTTCACCATTGTTTGTGGCGAAATTATTATCAAAAAGCGGAACAACTGCCCAGGCAAAAGACTCTCGGTAAGGCATAATGCGGGACCAGACCTGCAACTTTTGCTTTTCCCTTTCAGTTAAGTGCACCTGATTCGCGAATGGCCAAAGAACTGAGTTACCACAAACAGGATACTTACAAATGGTGATATAAAGATGCAGCTATCACCATGACTACTCCTAAATATATAATCAAAACACTAGTAAGTCAATAGACTATCTTTAGATCACTCCAAATAAATTTTGAGAGCCAAAATCTCCAAGACCGAGACATTGAACATGAGCAAGAGACAGTAAGGGGAATTCTAGGATTAAGGCAATTACAGGTTCTTTACGGGAATAGACAGATGATGTAACGCCTCCCTCCTCTGTTGCTGTTTTTTCTAATTGAATCAGCAAGCAAACTGATGCTGATGGAGCATCTAGATAAAATACTCCACGATTTTCAGATGAAAGTTTAGCCTGCAAGAAAATGTACAAGAAACTCAAAATCAAAATCAACTTGATAGTACCACAGAGAAGAAAAGATGAAAAGGGGCCAGTTCACTCAGTTCAGTGACTTACATCCTGCATTTCCGTTGGCAAAATATGGAAATAAAAATCCTCAGAGAGTTTCTCTTTCCTCTCTTGATTGTACAAAGAAATCGAGCCAAAAAATGGTTCTGCAGGGTAGCAAGAGAAGGGCGTGAAAAAAAAGGAACTCAAAGAGGTTAAAATAGATCTAAAATTACAACAAATAGACAGTATTCCCCCAACAGCTAGTCAGAGTCCTCACCAACTAAGCCAGACTGAAAAGCTAGAGACAAAACTCTGACAGATATCTTCATTCCACTGTGAAGGGAACAGAAGAATAAATCAGGCAAAGATACTAAGACAGGATCAGGTAAAGCACAGCGAAATGCAAAAGATAACCTGGAATAGCTTGCTGCAGGAGACTCTGGAGTTCTCTGGCCAAATATCATAGATCGTTCATTTTCCCAATCAAAAGCTGGTTCATATGCAGGGAGCGGAGGTTGCCCAAAGTGCTGCAAACAAAAAATAGCATACCATTGGAAAATAAGAACAAAAAAAATGAGCAATGTAGAAGAGTTGTGCAGAGAAGAATAAAAACCTTGGAGGATCCAGAATCAGCAAACGGCCTCCCGGAAATGCTGGCTACATCCTCCTCCAATGTCGCACTCCTAGCACTAGCAAGACGGATTTCTAGAGAAATCACAAGTAGTGAGAATTGACTTTCGGCATAAAATTGACAAAAAAGAGGCAAAAACACACATGCATCCCTACCAGTCTCAGTATCTGTGTCAGGTCCTTCAAAAATCTGAGTCTGGAAAGAATCAGGCCGAGTGTGTTCATAGTGACCGTATTTATTAACATCCTTGACCCATTCCGTTCCGTAGCATTGAACCAATTGGTTCAAATGCGGCCACTGCTCCAGGTTTTCATCAAGCTGGTTACGAAAATCAAAAGTAAGAGAGAGACAGAAACGCAATTAAAAAGCTCTTAGGCAGCAAAAGAGGAGACATACCAAAGGATCGAGCTTAGGGAGAGCAACAGGCTGGCGAGGAATCTTGCGAAAGCGAAGGCCAAGGTTGTTGTTGTTGTTGCTCTCCATATTGATTTTGGTATCGAAATCGGAGATCTATACAATGTATGCTACAACATCTCTGAGCTACACAGAAGAAAATTGGGCGTTGTTGTAGTTGTTGTTAATCTGAAAACCTAGAAAACGGGAAGAAGCACATTTGGATTTGGTGAGTAGATCTGCGAGAGGAGAGAGAGCTCACGGTGAGTGAGTGAGTGGGAGGAATCTTTGCCTTTACGCAGAGGAAGAGATCCGTGAGAGTGGAAGCAGTTGTGGAAAAAAAGCGAAAGAATTATTCATTCATTATCAAATAGCCGTCGAGCTGGAGCCGAAGTCCAACCACAGTCCAACTCCACACTCCTTTTTTTTCTTAATTTTTTATTATTTAAAGAGTCAATCAACGACTAAATTCTCACAATTTGAGTAAATAATGCAAAATTAAAACACTAAATTCTCACAATACCAACAAATATCTGTATTTGTCGTATCCAAACAAAAGAATTTACTTGTTACATTTTAAATATTGAGGCTTTATTCCATTCTCTGAGATAAACGTGTTCATAGATATTCAACGTGCTTCGAACCAGATTCATCTAAACCAATTTCATACCGGATCAAACCGAGAACCATAGATCGGACAAGTTTTCAGAAACAATTAGATAGGAGTGAGTAACATACAAAGTATATACCATAATCTCTTAAGCCAAGTAAAAAAAGAATCAACTTGCACCAATCAAAATCAAAAATCAAAAAATCATATCCCTCATCATTCAGATTTCAGATGGGTTGTCTGACACTATAGTGTGAAACACAAAATGTGTAAATGTCTTCGTTATGTCTCTGCACAAACACAAACACACAAAAAAAAAGACTTGTTAGGCCTATAATCCAAAATATGATAACAAAGAGATGAAGAAGGTAGAGAGCTGACTTGAGATGTTGAAGGGTCATGTTTTGTAACAAAGAAGGATGGAGAAGAACAAGACTCTGCCACTCTTCCTTATCAATCTTCCCGTCCAGTTTACTATCAGCTTCTTCAAATGTCTACACCAATTTCATTTTTATATATAATCATGTCAAATAACAAAAATGAAGAAGACTAGTCAAGGTCAATGGAGATCAATATCAAAAGCCCCCACCTTATCTATAATGCTCTCTATCACATCATCAGAAAGGTTCATGCCAGATTCAGCTAGAATTGCCACCACCATTTGCTTCAACTTCACATCAACATAGGATTAGAAAAACGTAAAACACACATACACATCTCTAAGAATAATGCCAACTGTATATAAATATAATGTACCTCGTCTCTCTCTATATACCCTTGCTGCTTCAGATCATACAGCTTGAAAGAAACTGCAGAGGCAAATCAGATCATATCAAAGAGCGTGACAAGGTTGGATATTAAAAAAGGACAAAGACCAAAACTCTACCACTTACACTCAATCTTATCATCCATTTGAGCCTTGGGGTGAAAAACCGAAATAGCACGCGCAAAGGTTTCAAAATCTAGAATCCCAGTACGCTTGGTATCAAACAAGTCAAACACCTGCAAAAGCTTGAACATGAGTTCACAAAACAAGGAAACTCAGATTTGACGGCGTTAAAAAGTCTTTTTTACCCTATCAGCAAAAAGGCTTCTCTTATTGTTTGTCTTGTTGAATAGCACCAATTGAAATTGTTCCTGCAAAATTTGAAAGGATGATACTGAATGTATAGGACGAAGGAGTACTAGTAGACGATGGAATTCTGCATATACCTTGTCGATAAGCCCGTTTCTGCTAATGCTCCTGAACATTTCGTAAAGAGCTTCAATCTCATTGACAGTAACTGCAATCATCAGTACAAGAGTGACTTTGAGTTGTGATGAGAATCAATAAGCAGTTGAGTGAAAGTGTAAGGAAAAAGTAGACATACACACAGTGCCTCTGGCCACATCCTTAGGGTTCTGAAGACACCTGCACTGTGAGGAGAGATCAGCATCGCAACAAGTCAGCAGAATTGTGATGAAGTGCTTTAATCCATCAAAACACTGCATCAACATCTCTCTTTCCAACTCACTATTTCCATGCCTACCACAATCCACAAACACAGAAAAAGATGGTTAGTTCCACTGAATATCATTCAACAGAAACCCTCTAAAAGTTGAGGGAAAGTTAATCGAAACAGATGCCAAAATTCAAGAATCGAACACAAATATGACGATCAGACGCAGAAATGGCTGACATCAAACGGATAACATATCGCAGGTAAAGAGGAGGGAAGTGATGAGGAAGGAGTAAGTTTTGACTTTTGAGAGAAGAGAAGAAGATGAACACACAAAAAAAATTACTTTTTTTTTGTTTTTAGTTTCTTTCGTTTGCGTGTAAAGAAGCTTGAGATAACGACTTGTTCAGAAAGAAAGTTTTTCACTTTCACCACGATCTCGAGCTATTGTTGGCTGCTGAGACCTGAGAAGGGATCAACAAGTTCGTTGGCGTAAAATTAGTCGTCTCTTAGTTAGTTGGTGACCACTTGGACAAGTTGACATTTTGAAAGAAAGAAACAGAGAGAGAGAGAGAGTTACTAAAGTGGGAAAATAAGATATCCAAGAATGTATTCATCAAGACTAATAAGATACCCAAGAATCTTTCTGGCAAGTCACTGACACAGGTCTGAGTTCTTGGATCTCTGGCACCAACTTTTCTCAACTGCTTTCAGGTTTGGTTTGATTCTCAGACACTTTTTGGCACATTGATCGACTTTATCGGCCTAGAGATTTTGCCAACTCTCATCCGAATTTTACATGATCATCAAAGCTTCGAAACTTGGCCTGTGACGGTTCTTCTCCACCGTCACCATCGATTTCAAAACTCATTCTCCGCTACACAGAACCAAGGTTTTTTCATTGGCCATCAATGTCAACAAATTATCAATGGGGGCCCAAGAGGCCCACACCATTCAACTTTATGATTGTGTTATTGGTTTGGTTGGACAGGTTTGAATAAAGAGATCTGCTCCCATGTCGCAAGCACAGGCTATAACCCCCTAGGGACCAGGGGTGCTTCATTTATTATATGTTTGTTTTCATTTATCATGTGTTTTATCACCTATGGAAAGACTAATTGAGAGTGATGGAGAACATTTATTAACCAAAACAGAAATTTGATCTAAGCCACAAGCTTTTCTTCAAAAAAAATTAAGTATATTGCTCTCCTTGTTTTTTTTTTTTTTTTTTTTTTTTGGTAAAGCTCTCCTTGTTGTTAGTTAATGAATCAAAGACATCTAATATTTCGTAATGCCTGATACTGATGTGACTGAGACCAAATGTAGGGGTGATTAGCAATCAAATCAAATTATAGGGTGATAAATGCAAATTAATAAAACCAAGAGAAGAAAGTAAAAACAGAGAAGAGTAAGAGCATGTCCATTAGACAAACTCTTTTAAGAATCCTTAAGAATATTTTAATAGTTTTTTCTGTTTTAGGAAAAATTATAAAACTCTAATCATTTTAATGGTCCATTAGTGAACCTGTAATGGGTGTCTTAAGAATAAAATATATATTTTTTTTAATTTTTTTTTAATTTTTGTTTATTTTTTTTTTAACTTAATTTTAAATTTAAATATACATTTCATATAAAACAATATTATTAAAACATTACAGAAATTTTAAGAATACAAAATACATATATAGATCGTAAAACTTTTATTTCTACTCTTCAGACGAACCAAATTTGTTCCAGATATGCTGAATTAAATCCGCTTTCAATCGTTCATGTATTTGATTATCACGGACTTCATTTCGAATTCCGATCATATTGAGGATGTTTGTAGACATAGTTGTAGAGTATCCCATATCTACTTGTGAAGTTCTGGTTGATTCACTTCCTTGAAATTCTTCTATATCATGCAGATTGTAGTGATCTCGTTCGTTTTCTACAATCATATTGTGTAATATGATAGATGCTCGCATAATTTTTCCAATTTTTACCTTATCCCAGAAAAGAGCTGGATTTCTTATTATTGCAAATCGAGCTTGCAGAACTCCAAAAGCACGCTCGACATCTTTTCGGACGGATTCTTGGCAAGTAGCAAAACACTGTGATTTTGGATCTTGAGGGAGTGAAACAGATTGTACGAAAGTTGCCCATTTTGGGTAAATACCGTCAGTGAGGTAATAAGCCAAGTTATACTTGTGTCCATTCACCCAGTATTGCACTTTTGGAGCTCGACCTTGTAAAATGTCATCAAAAACAGGTGAACGTTCAAGAACGTTAATATCATTCAAGGTACCTGGAGGTCCAAAAAACGCATGCCATATCCAAAGATCTTGTGATGCTACTGCCTCCAAAACAATTGTCGGTTTTCCAGAACCACGTGTATATTGCCCTTTCCAAGCAGTAGGACAATTCTTCCACTCCCAATGCATACAATCGATGCTTCCTATCATCCCGGGAAACCCCCGCGCCTCTCCATTATCGAGGAGTCTTTGAAGATCATCTGATGTGGGCCTTCTTAAGTATTCATCTCCGAACAATTGTATTATTCCGTCTGTGAAATTTTCCAAGCATAATAGTGCAGTACTTGCACCTAGTCGGAGGTATTCGTCAACCGCATCAGCCGCACAACCATATGCCATCATACGAATTGCTGCCGTACACTTTTGTAGTGCAGATAGACCAAACCTTCCGTGAGCATTTCTTCGTTGTTGAAAGTACGGAACTTCATTAGAGAGGCGACCAACAATACGCAAGAACAAGTCTTTGGTCATTCGAAAACGGCGTCGAAAAATATGAGGCGGGTATGTTGCACCTTCACAGAAATAATCATTCCATAAGCGGATATGACCTTGTTCGCGTTCTCTTTCAATATATGCGCGTTTCTTCTTTTGCTTTGCTGCGGTATGACGATCAAGAACAGCGTCGAACAGATCGTCACATTTTTGATCAATAATATCATCAATAAGGTCATCAAAAGAATCATCAAGACCATTGTTGGAAGATGATGCCATAATTGAAAAAAATTTGATGGAAAATTAAAGTTGGTTAGACTTTAGGAATTGAGACGTTTGATGGAGAATACAAAATTTTAGAAATAGTAGAATTTAGAAATAGCAGAAATTTGAAGAAGATGAAATTTGGAAATCGATATATGAGAAAGAGAAGAAGGGGTCTTTGTTGTAGTTAACTATATTGGTTTTAGACATATATATAGAAACAGTTGTGTTCGAAACTTGTGGTATACAATTACAAAACATAAAGTTGTGGCTTACAAATGTCATCCAAATACATGTGGGTAAAATATTCATCCAACAACATGTGGAATATACATGTGGGTAAAGCTTTTAAAACTCAGCCTAGTAAATCTTATCACTCGTGACCAACATCTTATCCCACACCATCAAATACAAGCCATCTTCCCATTGAAGTCATCAAAACCAACGATCATTACTCCATCATATCCCTACACCAAAAAATATCATAAATAATTATTCATAAAACATATACATAAAACATAAAAGAAGATACTATAACATTAACATTAATAGCAAAAAACAAACACAAAAGAACTACATAGCCGAGCAACATAAACCTTAAAAGAAAACAAAAAAAATTAAACACTAACTACATAGAACTACATAGCCGAGCAAAACAAATGTATCAGAAGATACAGAAACTTATGAAACCGATACAATAATGCTTTAAGCCAACAACTCATTAATAAGCTGGGTCTTCAAGGCCTCTTCTCTCTCAGATAGTGGCTCAGCTTTACACAGAAGACTATCCAGCAATTTTTTGTTAGTAATCTTGTCCTTCATGGCAAGGTCTCTCTCCTTCATTTCATACATGCTCTTTATGTCACTCAGCCCACTAACTGCTTCTTTACCACCAGAGGTACCAACCAGTTTCTTTTTTGCAGCCTTGGCAGCTTTTACACCAGGTGGCCGAGCCATGCTAACATCATCTCCATGGTCTTAGGTTTGTGAGTTTGTAGTGTGAGCTGAAGTCTCACCAACCTTCCTTCTTTTCCCCTTTCCACCATCTTTAACCGCAGATGCTGAGCACCATTTTTGGTCATGTCTAAGTTCCCTCCAAGCATGTTCAAGATTGAACTTGAATTGGTGATCATTGTAAAAAATTTGGTGAGCTGTCTTCATCACGTCATTCTCATTTTGCCCACTGGTTTGAGCCTTCAATGCAGCTTCATAACAGCCGCAAAACTTGGAGACATGGTCGTTGATCCTCTGCCACCTCTGCTTCAGCTGACCAGACTCTCTATCTTGCTCATTAACCAGCTGTTTAGAAGAGTTGAAGTAGATGGTTATTCTTTTCCAAAAAGCATCTACTTTTTGCTCATTGCTGATGATTGGATCTTTAGAAGTGTTCAACCAGGCGCTTATCAACGCAACATCCTCCACAAGAGACCACTTCCTCCTCTCTTTCACATTTCGCTGATCAGGTACTTGGCTGCTAAACCTTGGAACTTCATGTGATCCAAGGTCTTGAGATGGTGAAAAACAGAATGTCTGTTCCTCTTGACTTGTCAAGAGGTTTACAAACCCCTGTGAACTGTTAAAAGAGTCCATGGTTTTGAGAAAGACTCTTCGGTTTAAGAGATGAGAGTGAAAGAAATGAGGATATTTGTGAGTTTTAGAAAGTTTAAAAGAGTGAAAGAAATGAGAAGAGTTGAGAGTTTAAGAAAGTTTTTACTCTTCACCTAAAAACTTTCTATATGTAATCGGTTTTATAGAAGTTTAAAAGATTAAAAGTTTTAAAAATGAGAAATGAGAATTTGATGAATGTGTTTAATGAGAATAGATGTGTTTTAAATTTTTTTGTGTTTTCAATGGAAAGAGTGCTTTTACTCTTCACCTAACAGCTTTAACTCTTTTAAACCAGTTTCAATCAATCAAGCATTCATAACAAAACACTTAAGCCTTCACCTAACAAATATCTTTGAACCCTTTTCACCAAAAAAATGTTCAACCGATGCACTTCTAAGCCTAACTATCTATGCTAACAACTAGTTACTTGTATGAACCAAACTAACCTTGCATTTGCACTGCAAAGAATGCTTGATTGCTTCCAACATCAGCTCTTTATTGTCTCCCAAGTTAACCTAGCCACAAAACAAGAATAAGGATCAACACAAACCCAAACATTGCATATTTTACTTACACACATAAAAATGTCATCGGATATTTGATGTTGATTTACCTTTGGATATGTGATACACTCGTCAAAAACATGCCATCTGACTCTGCTTGATGAACCATCTATGTTTGTTTATCCATGTACCCTCGTCAAAAACATATACCCAAAAAAATTAGTATATGCAAACACAAACAAAACCGATCATATGCCAATAACAAACCAATTACATCCAAAATATGCATAAAACGTATGTAAACTACACTAATATAGACTATTACTCATTCAATTTAGCATAATTTAATTACAAGAAAAATCCCCAAATCAATCAAGAACCCTAATTTACCGATGTTCCCAAAAATCCCCAAACAACTTCGAAATCGTTAAAAGAAACTTACCAATGTTCGCATATGACTTTATTCTTCATAGAAGCTCGGATTATATCGTCGTTTAGGAGGATTGATCGGAAATTTGTTGATTTCGTTGAAGGAACCATAAAATCGCCATTGAGAAAAAAAAAATGTTGAGAATGAGATTTGTCGGGGAGAGAGAAATCCTGCACGACCCCAAAATGCTTCCCACTTTTTTTTTCCTCTCAACCAATGTTGAATCGCCACGTGTACTCGTGAATAGTTTATGGATCGATCCATATAATCCTTCTACAAGGATCGGTCCATAACTTGTGGACTTTTTCCTTTTTTTTTTAAACCCAAGATTCTCTATGAAATCCACCTAAACCTAGTTAAAATACTTCAATGGACCTGGTCTAAGTGGGCGAAGATGGAGAGTGTATTTAACAGTTGATGAATTGACACAAACAACAAACAAAAGAAAAAAGAAACACAAAAACAAAATGGTTGTTCGATTTGATATTTGTGTGGAGAGTCTTGAGTTGAGTTAAATCAAAGATTGGGCCTTTTTTAATTTTTGCTTTTTTTCTTTTTCCCCTTTCTAAGTTTTTTTCTGATCTCAGGGAGGCTTTTATAATTTCCCCTCAATTTCTCCGTCCCTACTCATTTTGATCAATTTCTACGAAAAGCACGAATCTTTAAACCCGGGACTGTCCTTGTAATCGAGTGTGTCCTTGTACAATAATAACAATCGATGAATTTTGTGGTGAGATCCGGTGAGAGATAGATTTTATAATAAGGCAAAGATTAGATTACCCTTTGGGCGTATCCTCCTTTTTTGTTCTGTGTGTGTGTGATATGGGTAACGTGAACGCGAGAGAAGAAGCGAATAGTAACAACGCATCTGTGGTCGAAGACGACGACGCTGAGATTTGCTCTCGACAAGCCATGGCTGCTGCTTCCGATGGTAACCATACCGCACCACCTGAGCTCATGGGTCAATCTCCTCCTCACAGCCCTCGAGCTACCCAATCTCCTCTCATGTTCGCTCCTCAGGTTTTTGCCCCCTTTTTTCTCTCAATTTCCAGATTCACTTTCTAAATCTCGAATCTTCGGGGTTCGGAGATTGATGAAAAGATCTGAAAGAGCCAAAGTTTGTGTCTTTTTGGGTTAGGTTCCGGTGCTTCCACTACAAAGACCAGATGAAATTCACATCCCAAACCCGTCGTGGATGCAATCGCCTTCTTCGTTGTACGAAGAGGCTTGCAACGAGCAAGGAATCCCAACGATGATCACATGGTGCCATGGAGGAAAAGAAATCGCTGTGGAGGGATCATGGGATAATTGGAAGACAAGGTTTTTTTTTTAGCTGAATGTTGGTAAAATCAATGGCTTCTTTTAATCATTTCGAATCTCTCACTGTTGTTGTTGTTTTGGTGGGTTTGATCAGAAGTCGGCTGCAGAGATCTGGGAAAGACTTCACAATAATGAAAGTGCTGCCTTCAGGAGTCTATGAGTACAGGTTCATTGTTGATGGACAGTGGAGGCATGCCCCTGAGCTCCCTTTGGCTCGAGATGATGCTGGAAACACTTTCAACATTTTGGACCTCCAGGTAACGTTCTCAGCTTTCAAATCGGTTACTAGGTGGAGAAAAACGGAACGTTTAATGAGGATGTAGGGAATGCAAAAGAGATCTATGTTAATTTATAGTTAAAAAACTAGGCTTTATAGTTCCTTTTCCGGTTTGTGCCTGAGAACAGAAGAGATGATACTTTGATGTTATGCAGGACTATGTTCCTGAAGACATTCAAAGCATATCTGGTTTTGAGCCTCCACAATCTCCAGAGGCTAGTTACAGCAACTTGCTTCTGGGAGCTGAGGACTACTCGAAAGAACCGCCTGTGGTTCCACCGCACCTACAGATGACGCTACTGAACTTGCCAGCAGCTAACCCTGACATTCCATCTCCGTTGCCGAGACCTCAGCATGTCATTCTCAATCATCTTTACATGCAGAAGGGCAAAAGTGGTCCATCTGTGGTTGCGCTTGGTTCCACTCATCGGTTTCTAGCAAAGTATGTAACTGTGGTGCTCTACAAGTCCCTGCAGAGGTGAGAAGAAGATGATGCCGATTCCAAATGGGTAGCATGTGGAAACTCGACATGCTCCTATCTAGTTTGGTGTTTCAAAGTCTTAACTCATGGAGAATGGGTGAGGCTACTATAGGAAGGAGACATGCTAAGAAGAGTAATTTCAGGCAAAGTATTCCCTCAATACGGCGAATTTTGTTGTCTTTAAAGTTGTCAATAAGGTTTACCAACAGAATGAAGATGCAGTATTCAATCAGTGTCAATGTAATCTTTTGGTTTGAAGACTTCATCATCTGTTTTTTTTTTTTTCTTTTAGCATAATTTAGAAAAGAAGAATGCAGGAACTACTTCACTTGTAAAACCGGCAAATCTTCTCTCTCTTTTTTTGGCTTTGTTTTGGGGCTTTCAAGTTTTCACAACAGTTGTCACACCTGCCAGTCATAAATTTTTGTTTGGCTTTCAAATTAGCAAAGTCATGTGTGACTGACTGATGATCATATGCCTCTCTGCAACTTGTGTCACAAAGCATCTGCAGATCACGAATATATCGGTGAAAAAGCAAAAGATGACAGATTTCTTAATGAGCATCAACGCAAAGCCCTTCTCCAATTAGTTAGTACTTCATTATCTCAATTTTCAAATCTAAAGTAGAGAGTTTATTGCATTCTGATGGCCACTATCTAGCAGTAGAAAAGGCTGTACAGAAAGAAGCAATAATAGAAAGTGCAAAACATGTGGTTTATATGTTTGAATCTAACAATCAAGCTCCTGAATTTAGAAAACGGGACAGCCCTTGGCTCTGATTCCAGGAGCCGTGGGACAGGTAGCAAGAGGGCAGTGGTCTACTTCAGTGCCCCACCATTTGAGGTCGTGTCCAGCATTCTGCAGGGCGAAGAACAAGAGCACCCCCATGAATGCAGTCCCTGCGTCGAGCGCTGCAGAGAGTACGTAGTTGTACTTCTGCCACCATCTCTTGTGGTACCTGAACACAAAGTAGTTGAAGATGGTTCCTGTGACCAACCAGCTAGCGATGTTGGTTGGAGTCGCTGGAGGCATCCCTGCAAAACCGTAGGAGATAACTGGAATGTTGATGAGAGGGATCCACTTCTTGTTTGGGAAGATCTTGCTCATCGCCCAAACAGGAACAGGCAGGACAGCTCCAATGAGGAAGAGCCAGACAAGGTTACGGTACATGCCTCCTGGTCCAAACAGCCGTCTTGGTCCAATCAACCCCCAGATAACTGAAGCATCGAACGTCACTCTGTACTTGGGGCATGTCCAGGGGCTATTAGGGTGCTCTCCTTCGATGTCGCATATGTCTTGAATGCTCTCCAGCATCCACCAGGCCACTCCCAGATTCACCACACTAGCTACGACAGTGCCCACCAGCTGAGCCGTGTACATGCAGCGCGGTGGGATTTTCATGTAATGGCCAAGCTTAAGGTCTGCCAAGAATGAAAGAGCGTGGACTGTGCTGATTCTGCCGTAAATCTTGAAAATCAGGTTTGCAATGGGTTTTCCTGGGAGGATATAACCGATAATGAACTGCCCTATTATATCATATCCTGGTTGCTGCATTTTTAAGAAAAATATACACAAAGATTTGAGCATGTGTTTTTTTAAGGTATCATCTTATTGGTTGCCTATATATACAGAACTAGTAATTAACCTGATTTGTAGTTGCTTGAATGACGCCGATAGGGAGAGTGACAATAAAGGCCATTGCAAAAGCAAAGAGCATTCCCCACCATGGAAGCTGCACTGATTCCTTCCACACGAAAGACATGAGGAGAGACATGGCTACACTTCCTAACAGCAACAGATAAAACCACCACTCAGGCACTTGTTTGTATCTTTGCATCAATTTCCCATGGATGTCCAGCTTCACTGTCTTCACTGCAGACCAAGTCTGCCTCCATATGTCCCTGCGCAAAACACACCAAAGTGATTCTCATTCTCTTACCACAGTGTCCTAGCTACTCAACAAAACTGAGTTACAAACTTAACTAACCTGCCGTTGAACAATGCCACATGAGTTAGTGTTGCAGTGAACCTCGCAAAGCCAGATCCGATGGAGAGTGCGAAAAGAGGGCTGAGGTAAAGCTTCCCGTAATTGTTATAGGCATTAATATCCAGATCAAACCGCGGAGTCAAGATCTTGGTCGTGTCATACTTCTGGCCACTGGAAGTGAATAGCTGGTTGGAGAAAATTGGGAACTTCCTGGCGTCGAAAGTGTTGAACTTCCAGTAACAAACAGGGACGATGATGTATATAAACATGATGAAACCAACACCAACGTTGAGGATAGAGGACCAAGGAGCCACTAAGGGACTACCATGGTAAGCAGAGATACCAGCCCAGTCAAGAGTGAAGGCTCCAACGCCAAGGCCATGGTAGCCTGAGCCAACTTGCTGAGCCGTGATGCTCTTAGGCCAAGCCCAACAAACCCATGAGAAGAAGGTCAAGATTGGGAATAGATAGCCTGGAAGCGCGTAGTAAAGAAAGCTAGCACCAAGAGCCACTAGAAAGAACTGCATCCTCGTCAAGCCTTTCGACTTGTGTTCCTTCTCGTGCAACGCTCTGAACAAAGAGACATACAGGATTATTAAGTAGTTGATTAACGAAAAGACTCAGCTTTCGCATTTGGGGTTGGATAAGAACCTGAAGAGAGAAACTTGAGCAAGATTTGAAGGCCACCACATGTCGACAGGATCAACCAAGTACCTCCTCAGGATTCCAGCCCAGCCGTAACCCAAAATCTACAAAACCCATTCGTCAATTATCAAACTTTATACGAATTTTTGAATCTCAACAGAGAGAGAGAACGGAACCTGAGTGGTCAAGACGATGAAGAGACCACAGATGAAGCTAAGGCTCTGTTTATAGTAAGCCTTCATGACGGTGATGGCTCCAATGGAGTAAGCATCACCACCACCGTAAGCAACACCACAATTAGCGAAGATGGTGATAATGACGTGCTCCTTGATGTTGAAAGGCCCTGGATTGAGGCTAAATTCCCATCCCATAAGCTTGTGTGAAGTGGTGGGGAGAGTCCGAGCCATGAACTTGCCAATGGGCAAGACAGCAATTTGCATGAGGATGGCTGAGATAGTGAGTGGCTGCGTGCGGTAGGTGAAGAAAGTGTTGAGGAAGATGAGAAGGACGCAAGAGGTTAGACCCAAGAACCAAGCCCTGAATGTCATCACCGGTAAAGTTGGGTCGTCCGTCTCAGGCACAACGAGAGCCACTTCCTCCACGGGACAACGCTCGTGGTCGAGATGACCATTGTTATCGTTATTAGCAGCTTTCTCTGCGTCCATTTTCTTCTCTTCTTCCTCTCTTGAGGTACCAGACAAAGTAGCGTCTCTCTTGGTTTATATAACCAAAGGAGAGAGACAAGGAAACGACTGGCGAAAAGAAGAAATGAGTAATGCTCTCCAAAAATTACACCTTTGCCCTGTCCTCCTATACGTTAGTTTAACCACGTGTCAATCTTTTGGCTTCACGCATACCGATGTGAAATCTTTGTCAATCAATTCATAATCAAAATTATTACATTAATTTCAGTTAAGAGTCGAGAACTATTTTATTGTATCATTTCAGTGAAAAAAAATAGTATCTATTTAGATTTTCAGTTGATATTTTTACCTAAATTTACAAAATACGTCTAAATATCTGACTCTTTCTGTTTAATTTGTTAGTTAATAAAAAATATATTGTCAGGTTTTTTTCTATAGCTGGATAAATATTTGACTAATCTGGCCAAATTCAAATAAATTAGTGGCTACTTGAAAAAAGAAAAACAACAATAAGTTAGGGGTATGGTGAAAAGGAAAAGAAGAAAACTAAATTAAGGAGTAAGAAATTGTTTAGACACATTGGGAGGCTGTAAATGGTTGCTTACCATATTTTTTCCACGCGTGTGAGACACACGTGCCGTCAGAAGTCTGACACACTCATATCTCTGTCTAGTTATAAGCTTGTCTCGTGTAGGACCCGTTTTGACACTCGAGTGGGACCAGACGTTTCACGTTTCCCAACGCCGTGAGAGCTGATGCACCAGAAATATGCAGGTAGAAGAGAACGGCCGTTAGTATTTCTGACGGACGTCGTGCCTCGTGGGCGTGTGAAGCTCGTGGTGTACGCAGAACAGAACTTGATCCACGTGCACATCATGCTAACGTGGTCATGACAGAGTGGCAGTGACAGGTGGACACGAGCGAGTGGATTTTGGTCCTTTGAATATGTTTTTTTTTTTACCTTTTTAAGCACTTTCTATTGGTTGTCCTTGAAGACTCAAGAGTCAATGAAACAGTGATTTAAAGAAACGACGGCAAATAATATTAAAGTAAAATAAAGGGTTTGATTTTCCTATGAAGTGGAATAAAGAGGAATAAAAAAAACTGAAGCGTAAAAAAAGAAGAGAATAATATACATGGATTAGGGCAATAAGTGTCAACGTTAAACAGTTTTGGTCAGAAGCGTCCTGAATGATAAAACTATGTTTGGTTTCTCACCGTGATTTTGTAAGAAAAAGAACAAAAATTTAAATTAGCTGAATAACAAAGGTAAATACTCATATACGGGCTATATATACATACATATTTCAAAACCTGTATATGAACAAGAATAACATGCATGAATGATGAATCCCTCTCATAGTTTAAATAGGAGGATTTAAAGTAATTATCAAAAAATCTTCTTTAGCTGATTGGTGAGACTTGAGAATCTAGCGGATACCCAAAACAAAAGGTCAAGCTCTTTAATCGCTAAAGGAATATTTTTTGTTTAGTTTTTGTTCTTTCTGTTTCGAGGAATATAATTTGGAAATGAGATGGTAAGAGAGAAAGTTGTAGAGACCACGACACCAACTTGGTAAATAAGATTCTTGAGTAGTTTTGAAGCAATGTGTTTGGATTTGAGAGGATGACATATCACACAATCCCCACACTATATTCTTTCTTTTTCTTCCACACATAAAACGACACTTCCTCATTGTAGATATTCCCTTTATTCCCTTGAACCCTGATAAACCCCTTTTTTAGATTTCTTCGTGTTTCTCTTCCTTTTCCTTATTATTACATGAAAAAAATCAGCACTATATCTATACATTTTAGTTCACGAACCGTAAATATATATCATTGAGTAAATAATTATGCACCAAGAAATTATAGCAATCATTTCATTTCGGCCTTTTATACCTTTTTCTTAAAGGCAAAAAGCGAGCGAGGCATTACCATGCGGGTCTGGCTTGATTCTGCATCGACCAAAACGAATTCCTTCTATTCCATTCACATATTTCATTGTCTCAAGTGCTTGTCGTTGTCTGACCAAATTCACATATTTACTGTATACATGTAAATAGTTAGATACTTTGATATCTTGAGTTTTAATTATGTCGAAGTTTATATGTTGCTTTTTTCCGTAACAAAAATTAAATGTTGTTGCGTCCAATGGTTGATATAAGAACCATGCATAGATCAAAAACATAATATCAAATTATGAAACTTTACACATTAGTGCACCACCATAAACTTTACCGTATCACTTAGGCTTGCAACTTTGGTTAGTTCGGGTCAATTCGGTTTTATGCTTTCTAACATCTACAAAAATTTGGTTTGGTAAACGATTTAGAGATATTTTGGTATATTTTGGTAGTGTTCAGTATATAATTCGGTAAATTTATTTCATGTGAAACAGGAAATTTTGATGAGCCGAATAAAATTTGTGTTTATACAGATCAGTTCAATCTTATTAACTGAGCCAAAACCAAGATGACCAAACCTCAGTAACCCGTTCAGATCTAGAATTTATGTTCAGTTCTTAATCCCATGCCTAATCTCACTGAATAATTATTCGTGATTAATTTTATGAATCAAATCCGTTATGTGTCAGTGTGAATGGATAGAGATAGGGTAGAGGATCGTACAAGTCTCAGAGCCATACAAAGTAGAAGATATATCTTCACAATCACACCAAAAAAGGACAGAATCCTATCAAAGTCTTAGTGACTTTTGAGTTGCAATGGGGACCCATGAGCTTTCCAATCTCTTTGTTTAATTTTCTCTTAGAGTTGAATTTTCAGCGGAGACGACACTTTTTTTTTGGTTTGTATCTTTCTGTGTGTCTCTTTCAATATTAAATATTCTTGTCAATCCATTTCACCTATAATCGCACTTGACACATAACATTCTCTAGATCTATATAGCAAATAATTGATATTTTACAGGGGAGTACGTTCGAAAATGTACACTAACCAAACAGCCAAAAACGTGTACAAACTAAACAACTAAAAATAGCAGCAGATATGTAGATAGACACAACCACAATTAATTGAAGAGGCAGAGATAGGAATTTCAAATCTGACAAGAGAGCCAAGCGTTGGGTATAACCGTATAAGTCATAACTAACTAGTACATTTTAATTGGCATGATATTCGTCATTGAATAAAAGCAAATTGTTAGAAAATGTATAGTGCTTTCATTGGATTACATCGACTAAATAAAACATATCCGACATGTGCTTCTGATATATGTATTCCAGACTAGGTGAAAACCCGTGTATACACACGGGTTTGTATACTTTATAAATTATAATTTATGTTATATAATATGATAGATTTTTAATTTAAACTTTAGGAATATTTTACTTGTATGAAAAATATCTTAACAAATACAACCTAATTCGGTATAGAAGCGGTCATTTGATAAAATGTATGAATTGATCTACGTTAAAATTATTTGTTCGTATTTATTTTTATATATAATGTAAACACATTTTTAAATTATATGTAGTTTTTACTCTAAATTTCCAATTAGTCTCGGTTGTAATCGACCACATATTAAAAAATAAAAAGAAAATAATTAATGTTTTCTAGCTTAAGTTATATGATCACTTAATTGGAGGTTTTTATTATGCACATGAAATTTAGATGATCAGCTTAAACTGCAGAAAACTTTCTGACTTTTTTTATATGTTAACAGTTAGCACACAAAAAAAAAATATTTACATCCATGCAAGCTACACATCGCCATATCACATTTAAGAAAGTACAAATACCTTTTTATAACTTCTAAAATTACGTAAAAATCTAGTCTTACCTATCGTTCTTTCAGAAATCTTGCACCCCAAGAATCGAGCGTAGAAAGAATTATGGCCTTATGGGAACTACATTCTATTTCTATCTAAATATGAAATCTTTTAATAACACACTGCCTAAATTATGTTATAACAAAAAACTTAGATAATGAATACAAAAGGTGATCATATTGTGATCCTAACTCCTAATCCTTCATAAACCCCTAACTGATTTTTTGTGCGACTTTCCTTCTCCAATATCTTTTTTTTTTTCAAATCTTCTCCAATATCTTAAGATAGCAATCACCACCTTTTGAAGCCAAAGTCATGATCACATTTACTTCCTTCACTTACAAACTCTTTATAATCTCAGTGAAATTTCAAAACTTGATTTTCGGTTTTGCCATTTAAATTCCGATTGAAATTCTGACTGATGAATCAAAGAAGAATTTGGTAGTAGTAAAGACATGAAATGAGTTCCAAAACTCATAAATGTTTTACGATTAATTGTAATATAATTAATTATTATTTAAAATTTAAAATATCAGATTTTTATTGTCAGAACTGATGTGTTACATAGAAAAATGCTGATGTGTCAAGATTGTGAGACACAACCCAACTTTTATATAATAGATTCATAGGTGAAAGTGTGAAACAAACTCCTACAAACACATTAAGATGAAACTAGTCGTTTAAACCCAAATGTTTTCAGAATTGACGGGCCGTTTGAGCTTTATGTCCAAGACTTTTTTTTTTGGTAAACAATAAGATTATATTACCAATTTTCGAATTTTTTACATAAATTATAGAGATTACAAAGAAAGACTGAAAATAAAAACTACTAACAAATCCGACCAAATGCAGCAAACAACAACGAAAGCATAAGAAAATGGTTTGCGAGACTAAAAATAAAATCGAAACAAAACCAGAAGGGAAAGTAGCGCACGCCGAAATACAGACCACCCCGTTTTGCCACAGCTCCAAAGAACTAGAGTTATCATCTTCGTCGCCATGAACATCTTCCCGAGGCCAGCCCTCAAATCTCAAGAGAGAAACACCTACAGCTTCACCAAGAACTAACGGGATTTTCGGGATTCGTAACGAACCAATCGGCAACCGTTGACAAGAGAGCCTACACATGTAATCTTTTATGGCCAAGATTTGCCCGTGTTGAACCTTTTTTGCTTTTTAAAAAGTCAACAGTAACAAAGATTAATGAAAATGACCAATGGAACTACCGCATCTTCTTCTTTGTCTCATCGTAGATTTTACTCTTTTATCTCTAATAACATTTTGTACTGTATTTTTCTTTTATGCTACTGGTTGAATCAAATGTTATTTGGTAACAAACATTTAAAACTGAGGTTGAATAACTACTGTTTGTTAATAAGGAATTGGAAGATTATAACATTACATATATAAAATCCATGAGGATTTGAAGTATGGTTTCTAGCTACGTCAAGTCAGGGAAAAAAAAACTAATGAATATAAGTATATAACTTGAACTATATTGATCCTAAACACGAGAACTATATCAATTTGCAGACTAAAATCTTCGAATCTTTTGGTATAGCCGCTGGCTCGTCCATAAAGATTGAACAAGAATATTAATTTCCAAACTCCAAGATGACATCTCTTTTTCGGCATAAACAAAACCTTAGTCCAAGACGTCCAAAACAATGGTCAGTTTACCCGCGGTTCAAAACTGCTAAACCTGTATACCTAAACGAATCGACCATGTTGGACCCAATTTATTTCATAGATTATTAGATATGCTTTACATGGTAGGTCCGTGGGCTTTGAACCCTTAACGACATCCCTACTCTCCAGTCACCATGCATGTGACAATGTGAACTCAATCATTAAATTAGTTTTCTACTGATTTATAAAGTAGAACACGTCACATTTGAGATGATATAATGTTTTCTACTGGTTTAACAAGTAAATTATGTCACATTTGAGATTACATCATATAAACAGAGCTTCAATCTTACGTATACGTTTACCCAAAAGTTGGACGTTTCAGTGACATATATTGTACCAATAAATGTGGTAAGATTTTTCAAATATTTTGTTAGAGCATCTTCAATAGAAGGATTCTTTAAGGATCCTTTAATATTATTTTAATAATAAATTTAAGATTTAATTAAAGTTAATAAATTTAGGAGAGAGAATCTCTCAAAAATAGTCAATCCCTTTCATGCCACGTCGATTAAGGAGTGTCCCTAAAAACTCTTATATAAGGGACGATCTTTGTTAAAAGCCCATTTCTTTTCTTTTTTTTTTAACCTCAAAACACCTAAAAATCCAAGCCAAGGATTCCCAATGGAGATGGTCTTACATATCTTGTTTTCTATTTCTATTTTTTTTGTTTTTGTGAATATTGTTCCGTAAGATATAATTACATTTTGGATAGGTAACAGTATTGCCATATTAGACATAGTTGGTCTATAAGATAATGTAAAGACCTTTGGAAAATAAAAAGAAATCAAGCTTCTGATACTTTTTTGTGTATCATCTTCTGCAAATTGGCTTATTAATCTTCATCCTCCTCGCAAAGTGGTCGATTGATACACTTCCGTTTGGTTTGAGGACAAAATTTTATAGTACTTGCATAGTTGTTGGCAATGGATATATACTTAAGAAAATAGACCAATGGCTAGACATCATCAACTACCTATCTCTTCCTGAAATGTAGCGTATAAGAACCTCCTAGTACTTGCTTGGCAATCATAGAATACTCTTGACCACACTATCCGAATTAGAGCTTCCTCTCCTACAAGCAAACTATATATTCCAACATTAGCTTCAAACTTTCTTCAGAACTGGTTCACTGTCAGTCTGTCACAAACCAAAATCCCAAGGTTTGCAGACAACTGATTCTGATCTCTAATCTCTGATCTTTGTCTCCAAATTTAGTTCCTCCTACTCCTCTCAATATATATTTGATGAGGAGATTCATATTGTTTCTTGTTTTACAAGGCTTTTTGGTTCCTAAACGTTGTATCCAATTTTTTATTCAGTCGAAAAAGAAATATAAGACCATTACGAGATTTTCTTACATACTATCAAAGCACATATTCATCCGAGTGAATCTCACATTCAAAGTTGATCAAAGGTTTAATTAAATTTAAAGGGAACAAGAAAGCTCATAAACCTTGACATGATTGTTGGTTGACGGTTGTTACATAAAAAGCAAACAAGTGCGTTTAATTTGTGTGCATTTATGGAATTAAAAATGAAGAAAAAGTCAGATAGTTAGAAAATGTATCGTTTTACATGAAACAAGATCGTTAATGAACATATCCTCCGGTGGCTCCTGACACAGTATTCGGATTCATAAATCATAGGGTGAAACAAACTCTTAGAAACTGAAAAATAAGATGAGATTTTATTATAGACAAACTATGTTTGAAAAAGAGTGTGAAACGGCCCACTGGACTTGAGAGTGAAGAAGATAGGCGTTTCTTATCTGAATTTGAGAGTCCAATAAGAGTAACAATTTTTTTTTTTTTTTGTATTTGAGTAATATTGTCATTGGGTCCCCCAGTATTTATCGTAATTCTTAAGTCTCTTTCAGTTTAGCTTTAAAAAACAAAAGGGCCCATTTATTAGTGTTTTTATTCTACCAACTAAATCCGCATGTGACGAATCTTCCAGCTCTTTCTTTTGTTGTTTTCTCTCTTTCTATTTTCTTCTTCTTACGTATGAAATGAAGAATTTGATGAAGATGATGATTGTTCAATTTGTTTGTTAGTGATAAGCTAGACATACAAATTTATGTTTCTCTCTCTCCTCTATTTATATATTAGATGATTCCAAAGCATGTGATGAGGTACTAATGAAATTGGAGTGGTTCATTAATAGAGCTGGAGAAACAATTACAAAAAGATTCTCTACCATTTCTTAAAAGATAAAAATAAATAAGTAAGAAGAAGAGAAGGAGACAAAGAGTTTCGTTGAAGGAAGAATGATTGAAATAGCCGACTCACGTTCCATTTCTTCATTAAAAACTTTATTTTAATTTTTCATGTAATTAATCATTAAAGTAATTAGAACTAAAGAACGAAACATCGAATTCAGATGAGCAGTAAATATCATTGGGAATAGAAAATAAGAAAGAAAGATTGGTCAGGGCAATTAATGGCAACTATGAAAGTTAGAGATGTGAAAAGGGTTTTCTTTTTTCGATGATTCATTTCATTATTGTACGCTCACCAATTTCTTTCTTTTGAAAAATAAAAATCAAAAAGTAAATATATATATAGAGATATATAAGATCAAAAAGAGATGGCGAAGGTTTGATTAATTAAAAATGGATGCCAACTACGTACGCGTGTCACCAAATCATTGGTTGAGTCAGGTTAGAGTCTGTGTTATAAAAAGCTACACTTCTCACCACCACCAATGTCTCTCTCTCCTTGAAGTAGACTCTAAGCCACCGTCAGATCTCAGATCTCAGATCTCCGTTCCAAGCCATGGCCGAGAAGGGCAAGGAAAAGGTTCTCTTCTCTTCTCCTCCTCCTTGTTTTGTTTTTTTTTGTTTTTCTCTCAGTAGAGAAAGTTGTGGTTTTTATGTGGAGCTTTTGATACTGCTTTTCTGCTCATTTCTTGTTTTTTTTTTATTATTATTATCTTGTGGTGGTTTTTGTATATGGATTGTGTGGATTATAAAAAAATGAGATCGAATTAAAAAGAGTAAACTTTGTGGAAGTTATGAGAAGAATCTCTTTCTTTCTTTTTCTTGTGTCAGAGATGGAATCAGTTCTTCTGTCTCTTCCTTTTTTTCTTTCCCAGTAACTAGATCCTTAGAAACGTCAAATCCAAAGTATGTTTGATCCGACTTTACCATAATTAACTATAAGGCAGAAGAACCTTATGATATTTACTGATGTCGATATCCGAAAAACAGGTAACTATGATGAAGTTGAAGGTGGATCTTGATTGCGCCAAGTGTTACAAGAAGGTCAAGAAAGTTCTTTGCAAATTCCCTCGTGAGTCTCTTCCTTCTTTTTATTCTTGTTGAATTACTATTTGTTTTGATTTTGATTCGATTGGTGAGGAAATGGACTGAGTGGATAAAACTTTTTTGTGATTGGGAACAAGAGAAATAAGAGACCAATTGTTCGATGAAAAGTCCAACGTAGTCATCATCAAGGTGGTTTGCTGCAGCCCTGAGAAGATTATGGACAAACTCTGTTCCAAAGGCGGTGGCTCAATCAAGACCATCGAGATCATAGAGCCACCCAAGCCACCTCAGCCTCAGCCACAACCTCCACCTCAGCAAAAGCCCAAAGATGCTCCTCAACCTCAGCAAAAGCCCAAAGAGCCTGAGAAGCCTAAGGAACCCGAGAAGCCTAAACAGGCTGAAAAGCCCAAAGAACTCGAGAAGCCTAAACAAGTTGAAAAGCCCAAGGAACCCGAGAAGCCTAAAGAACCGGAGAAGCCTAAACCAGCTCCAGCACCAGCTCCAGCTCCGGCTCCAGCCCCGAAGCAGCCGGGACCACCACCACAAATGGTGCCGATTATGCCACAGGGTCAACCCGTAGCGATGTGTTGTGGGCCTTACTACGATGGTTTTGGAGGTGGGCCTGCGTTCAATGGATATGGAATGCCGCCGCCGCAGCCGTACGAGTGCTATGGCCGACCAGTCTACGATAGCTGGGGAGGTGGGCCACCACCTAGCTACCGACAATGCCACCTCACCAGATGCGATTACTTCAGCGAAGAAAATCCACAGAGTTGCTCCATCATGTGATGACTCGTCTCTCCCACTTTCTCTCTTCTTTGAAATCCCTGATTTTTCTTCAAATCTTTTTCTTTTATACAAATAATCAAGAAGATATATAGACATGTTTACGTGTAATTCTGTAATAGGAGAAACAAATAAGGAAGGAAGGATCGTTGTATTTTGTATATGGTAGCCATTTCCATTTGGTTGTCCATTTTGAAGCTGTAACTGTAAACATTAAAGGAAAATTGTTTCATTTTCTCAAATATCAACCAATAATAGTATTTCGCTTTACTTTTTGTTTTGTCGTTAGTATTTCGCTTTATTAATTAACTACTTTCTGTGTTGTGCCTTTGATTTAACACTTTTTTTTTTCAAATAAAAGTGTCGGTGAGATATACAGTATTGGGAAGTTCCGAAGTTACACGTTTGTGACGCATCATGCATAAGAAACATTTTACACATGACTTTTTAATCTCATTTAGTGACGATTTCTTTTGAGAGAATTATATAAAAGCCTAAAAGGAATTTCCAGATCAATTTTTTTTGTAAATCTAAACTTTTTTTTATATAAAAAGACTCCTTTGTTTTTTTTCATTCTTATAGATAAAAACAAAAAAATGTTAAAACCCTTGTAAGATAAGAAAACAAAAATGTTATAACTTAATGGGCCTGATACACATATAATGGGTTTTCAGCTGTCAAATTATTTGGGAAGAAACAGCACGTAGTTACCAACAGGAACACTGAAACAACACAATCTTCTTCTTTCGCATTTTTCTTCTTCTTCAACGCTGCATCTTCTCGCTTGTTGGATAAGGTCGAGAACTGCAACTGCGAAAAAGTGACCAAAACAAAAAAAAATGTCATTTCATCTAAGCTCCTCTCCTTCATCTCTTCTCCATGACCCTCTTCCTCTCTGCAATCTTCTCTCCGTATATCCCAAATCCACTCCAAGGAGTTTCTTTTGCAATTACAACCCCAATTCTTCTCCCTCCCACCCCAGAAACCTTCTCCAAGTAAGCCATGTCTCAGTACAGGAGGCGATTCCGCAGGAAACCCAGAGCGAAAAACCCACACTTGATGCGAATTCACCAGATTCTGGCTTCAAAAGCTACGTCTGGGTGAATCCTAAGAGCCCCAGAGCTTCTCAGCTCCGTAGAAAGTCGTACGATTCGAGGTATTCTTCTCTTGTCAAACTAGCCGAGTCTCTGGACGCTTGTGCCGCAAACGAGATTGATGTTTGCGATGTAATCACTGGGTTTGGTGGTAAGCTGTTTGAGCAAGATGCTGTTGTTACCCTCAATAACATGACCAACCCAGAAACTGCGCCGATTGTGCTGAACAATCTGCTCGAGACGTTGAAACCGAGCAGGGAAGTGATTCTCTACAATGTCACCATGAAGGTGTTCAGGAAATCCAAGGATCTCGAGAAATCAGAGAAGCTGTTCGACGAAATGCTTGAGAGAGGGGTCAAGCCAGACAATGCAACCTTCACGACGCTAATCAGCTGTGCTAGGCAGTGTGGTTTACCCAAGAGAGCTGTTGAGTGGTTTGAGAAAATGCCTCTCCATGGTTGTGAGCCTGATAATGTCACCTTGGCAGCTATGATCGACGCGTACGGGCGTGCTGGTAACGTTGAGATGGCCTTGAGCTTGTATGACCGTGCAAGGACTGAGAAATGGCGCATTGACCCTGTTACGTTTTCGACTTTGATTAGGATATATGGCTATTCTGGAAACTATGATGGGTGTCTCAATATCTATGAAGAAATGAAGTCCCTTGGGGTGAAGCCAAATCTGGTCATTTACAATAGGCTGTTAGATTCTATGGGTAAAGCCAAGAGGCCTTGGCAGGCTAAGATAATCCACAAAGATCTTCTTACCAATGGCTTTGAACCCAATTGGAATACTTATGCTGCTCTTATTAGAGCCTATGGTAGAGCTCGTTATGGAGACGACGCACTTGTTATCTACCGAGAGATGAAGGAAAAAGGATTGGAACTAACTGTGATTCTTTACAATACTCTCTTGTCCATGTGTGCTGATATTGGATATGTGGATGAGGCTTTTGAGATTTTTCAAGATATGAAGAGTTCTGGGACTTGTGTTCCTGATAGCTGGACCTTCTCTTCGTTAATCACTGTGTACTCTTGCTGTGGGAGGGTTTCAGAGGCTGAGGCAGCTCTGGTTCAGATGAAAGAAGCTGGTTTTGAGCCTACTCTTTTTGTTCTTACGTCAGTTATCCAGTGTTATGGGAAAGCCAAGCAAGTGGATGATGTTGTGAGGACATTCGAGGAAGTGTTGGAACTGGGGATAACTCCGGACGACAGATTCTGTGGGTGCCTTCTGAATGTAATGACCCAGACACCGAGGGAGGAGATCAGTAAACTCATTGGCTGTGTCGAGAAGGCTAAGCCAAAGCTTGGTCAGGTGGTAAAGATGTTGGTCGAGGAGGAAAACTGTGAGGAAGGGGTGTTCAAGAAGGAAGCATCTGAGTTGATTGATTCCATAGGCTCTGATGTAAAGAAAGCATATTTGAATTGCTTGATTGATCTGTGTGTCAATCTCAATAAGTTAGAAAGAGCTTGTGAGATCCTACAACTGGGGCTGGAGTATGACATTTATTCAGGTCTTCAGTCGAAATCTGCGACCCAATGGTCCTTACATCTGAAAAGTCTCTCTCTCGGGGCAGCCTTGACGGCTCTTCATGTTTGGATGAACGACTTATCAGAGGTGGCTCTGACATCCGGAGAAGAGTTTCCTCCGTTGCTTGGAATCAACACTGGACATGGGAAACACAAATACTCAGACAAAGGTTTGGCAGCTGTTTTTGAGTCTCACTTAAAAGAGCTAAATGCTCCTTTCCATGAAGCCCCGGATAAGGTTGGCTGGTTTTTGACCACCAGTGTTGCGGCAAAGGCATGGCTGGAGTCTAGACGTTCATCTGCAGAGGTTTCTGCGTAGCACTCGTCTTTGGTATGTAGCTTTGATATGTCTATGTGGCTTTGACCTTTATTCTCTGTTTAGCTTTTTCTCCTGATACTGGAATTCTCTGGATCAGGAAAGATTTTGTAATGCTAGCAAACTCGATTTTTATAAATTTAAAGCAATTTAGAGAGCTGAATAGTCTACTTCTCCTTATTTCATGCTATTTTATATCCTCCTATTGACTTTAATGATGGGGCGGTGCCGATTTAACTTTGCCCTGCAGAAGCATCAAACATGCTCTATTGATCCTATGTTTTTTCATTGTACATGTAATTAATGAAGACCCAGTTTGACATTTTGCATGTGAAACAAGATATGATTTTCAAGTGCTACTACATTAGCTGACCGTAATAAAGAAAAGAGTTAGTGGGCATATGATGGTGTGCACGTTGGTCCAAGAGCTGAATATAAAACTGTATGAATCAAGGCATCATCACATCACTACGCATCATGGGAAACTGCTTTAACACATTCCGCTGCAATCATGGAAACAAAGTTGGAGATGTCTGGTTGGATGAGGCATCAACAGAGAAGGCCAAGGAGTCACCTCGGGAGGAGGCAGCAGCTGAGCAGAAAACAGGGAGAAGGAGGTGCATAAAGATTACTCTGACAAGGAAGCAGCTCGAGCTGCTGCTGCTGAAAAGTGCAGAGGGGGTTTCCTTTCAGCTCCCAGAGACTTTTGGGAGCTGCAAGCCCGTTTCCTTTCAGCTCCCGGAGGCTTTTAGGAGCTGCAAGCGGAAATGGAAGCCATCTTTGCAGACAATAGTAGAGGTAGATAACTTTTGATAGTCATTTTGCTGCCTGTATAATTTTGAATCTCGCAGTGGCTTGAAGCTGAGTAGAAGAACTGAGAAAAGTTTTATAAGAACTCAGTCTAGTAGTTGGATTCTCCTTTGTATTTTCAGAAGATCTTGTGACTGCTGATCTGTAAAGTGTTTAACTTACAGCTCTTTTTAATGGGTTTGTTTTTAAAAACCTATTAATGGAGAATGCCAGAGTTATCTGATGGTTAAGACTTCAGTGTGTTTATTTCAAAATCCTCAAAGTTTTTTTTATTGTAATGTAAACAAAGAAGAGAAAGTAGATGCCTTTCCATTGGATATGATGAAAAGGAAGAAACTTTGCAAAGCGATTCGATCCCTATTCCCTCATTATTCTCTTATAATTAAACATAGTCTTTGTCTGGTAATCAAGATGAAGAAAAGAGACAAAACCCGATACCCGGACAAAGGCATCTCCACGGCCTCATCCAACATCCATCAATCCTGAAATGACGATTCTGTCCCTTTACAATCTCTAAACTGTGAGGGGTATTCATGTCATTCCAGACAGAGTAATCATGTTTAAATGGGTTAATTAATGGTAAACAAGGGAATCTTCAACAAAGCACACAGCCACTAGAAAAGGACTTGAGAACTTGCGTTGATCAACAGAGCCAAAGGTACCTACTTTGACATTAAAACCAATCTCAATCTCCTTCCTCACAAATTGCAATCATCACAGTGTTGGCTTCAACATCTCTCCTATTCTCTCTCTCTCTCCCCTGGATTCGATCAGAAGAAAGGAAATGGAGATTCAAGCAAGGCTAATGGAATACAAATTCCATTTCATGGCTGCAATCTTTGTGTGCGTGATTGTATCGTCTCTCGTGTACGCAGCACCAAGGATTCTAGACATACTAGCTTATTTCTGGCCTCTGTTTGCGTCAACGGCCGCCTTCTTGGCCATGGCCATCACTTTCGGTGGCTTTCAACAGTTTTCAGAAGAAGGCACCGGCGAGGGAATCATGGATTACGTCGCCGGACGACCTGAGGAATCTCACAAGTACGATTGAAAGATTGTATCCAAATTATCCATCTTTAACAACTTTACAATGTAAAAACTGATTTGGTGGCATTTGTGTCCAATAAAATGTCCCTGCCTCGTTGCTTGATTGTGTAACAAAATTTAAATTGATAAAGAAGACTCTGCATAAGCAATTAAGCAGAATATTGATGACCAAAACAGAGTATTAATTGAAGAGAACAAACTCTAGTTGTAGTTGTAATTGTTGTTGGTCAATATCCGTAATCATAAGCGAATTCGTTGACACCAATCATGGCGGAGACAACTTGTGAGACGATAAAGAAGCTTCCACCTAAGATGATCACGATGAGAACGGCGGAGATTGGATTCTTGAGGAGTTCAAAGATGGGTTCAAAGACGGCGGAGAGGGCTCCGGTGCTGACGGTGAGAGCGTAAAGACCGTACCTTCTCACGTTGTCCCAAAACTCTTCCATCAATGGACCTTCTGGACCCAAAGCCATCGCCTTCTCTGCATCCATTCCCATTACCAAAGCCATCATCAACCCTACCGATACACCACTCACTAGAGCATATCTCCTCCATTGCTTCTTCTCCAAACCCAAAGGTTGTGCCTTTTCAAACCCGGTTTGGCTACTTTTCGACGACAATCTTCTTCTTGCTGATCCGCACCGAACGCGGCATGATGTTAAGCTCCTTATGCTTGAGCTCGGAAACGCCTGAGCTGCTGGTGCTAATGATTTGCTACTGCTCAAATGGAGGTGAGATTGCAGACAAGATATTTTCATTTTGGGGAGAGACATCATCATAATTATCTCACTTCTTCCTTGTTGGAGTCTGATTCTTTCTTATATACTAAACATTCAGATTTGGATTGTGTGGCTCTCATTGACCTTATCTCTTTTCTCAAAAACGGAAGAAACTGTCCGGGGATAAGTGAATCACGTTTTTCTCTATTATATAAACTACAATTATGACAAGGTGTGTAATAAACAAAGGGATTGTCGACAAATTACTCAATGGAGCTCACACATACATATATGATACAACACGAGGATCTTAAAGCTGAGCAATACCCTTCTTCACAAGCATATCGTAAACTCGATCCACTTTGGTCGGATCAATCTTGAACAGGCTATATGCATCCGACTTCTTCGTCACATTCCCTTTGAATATCTCATGTGACATCACTTGTTGCATCTGTAGATAAATCGGTGGAACCAACTTGGCCTCGCTGCACAAACGCTTCTCCTGCAAAAACAAACAACTCTTCTTTCAGTTACTACAAAAACTCAGCTCTCACACTTGTTCCAGCTGTTCAGTAAATCACGACACTCACGGATTCAGACAGAAGTTGCGACTCTGTGAATCCAATCAGGTCCAAGTCATTCACATAGCTTGAAGAAGCTTGCACAGGAGGTCTAGAGCCCATTTCCCCTGCAAGTTGACCAAATTGGCCACTCTCTTTCCCTCTGTTCATCCCTTCTTCGTTTTCTCTCTTTCTCTTCCTCCCTAGATACCTCTCTGCTTCAGCCGTCGAACGACACCCTGCCCCTTGAGCTTCCTGCTCCGCCCAATCCAACACAGTGAGCCACATCCAAACAACCAAACGCACAGTTTGAGAGTTGCAATGTCCTTACCTTGAGATCTTTGAGCCGTTTCACCATACGGTATTCGCTCACAACACTACGGAGTAGCTCCTCGTGCTCTTCTTTTGAATGAAAACGCATGAAAACGTCCAAACGCCGACACTGCACTTTCTCCTCCTGAGACAGGTCCTTCTCAAAGGGATTTGGGTACAACAGGTTTCTTTCTAGTATGAATTCCTTTCTACGTTTCCTCTCATCAAGCCTGCAAATATCAGACTCACCTGCATTAGCATGGCGGCAAAAAGAATAGACTTTTCATTTTCTCCTGGTGATCTTAAAACCTGTACCTTTTCGAATAGATACGTAACACACGCAGCTTCAGCTCATGTTCTTCAGGAGTATCGTTCTCTTTGAACTCCATCTCAGCCAAGAGCTGCTCAGCATCATTGTCATATTCAGGGTCGAACTCTTGTCTTTTGAGATTGTAATTACTTAATTCAACCAGTGAGTTGTTTCCCGGGGCAACAACAGGTTTCTTTCCTCCAAAACTCCTGTCTGTATGAGACTCTGACCACAAAGCACATTAGAACATTGAAAAATGGAAAAAATATCTACCAGTATAAATACAATGACAAACAATGGGCTTTTTTGTTGGATTTCAAACATTTGGTCGATCAAATTAGCTTCTTTCTTACAAGAGGGAGATGATTCCATTCTCGGGATATTGATCTAGATATAACTACTGGTTTAAGCTAGAGCAAGTAAATAACAAAACGAGAAGCACATATATATTCGAACCCGTTATAACATACCAATAAAAGGACTCACCTTTTTGTGTGTCTTCAACTCTGCGAGAAAATTGGACAAGAAATGAGAAATATATATAGGGTATCACTGTGCAGTATCTGTGAAGAACAGGAGACATACTTGACTTTAGGAGGAGAAAACGGATACTCTTCTTTCATGATCTGCTCTGCTGCCAAAGAGGAAACCACATTAATTTCCGAATTAAGATAGCAACACGTACAACGAAGATTCACCAAATCATCTAGCAAAATAGTGCAGACCTTTCTTATCTTCGACTCGTCCTTTTGCCATGGCTTGAAGTTCTTTTTTGTTCTTCCCTGCTACATGCGACATATCCTGGGAAATAAAAAAATTGCCCTTTAGATTAATACATTACAAAAGGCTAGTACTGGTACTGTGGCAGATATATGTAATCAGATGGATATAGCATACTGGAAGTGGGAAAAATGGCGAGTTCAAATAAATATTTTTGTAGTGCTCGAGACACTGTTCTTTACTCTTCGTTCCTACATGCTCCGCAACCTCTGCCCAGTTTCCCAAGCCATAAATTTCAAGTCCCTAAATACAAAAAAAAAAGAACTTACACTTTTGAAAGAAAAATAAATTATAGGCCACATATCAGTAAGAAGATCTTAAAAGAAGTAGTAGTACCTCCAGGAGAAGCATTTCATCATCGGCACTCCAGTCCGGACAAATAAGCGGGAAAGTTAGATTTCCCTGACAAAGCAAACCAAAAAGTTCACTGAGCCTAGATGATGAAAGTAAAGAGAAAACTCGACTCTTTATTGGTGAATCAAACTCTTTGCAAACTAAAGAAATTAGGTAAAAGCAAATGCAAACTAACCATAACTCTGTATGCGTGATCACGTTTGTGAGGAGTGATCTCTGCTCCAACAGACATACATTCTACACAGAGATCGAAATCGGGACAGACCGCACATTTGATCCTAATTTTGCCGGTAATGTCTTTCTGGCAATAATCGCAGTTGTATTTCCCTCCTCCTTCGGTACCTGGAACTGACTCCACAAGAACAAATACTGATTAAAAGAAGAATCTTGAAGACAGGAGAACCAACAAAATAAAGGCTTGATATGAGTCTCTTACCCATAGATGTAGACTCAAAGTTCTCCACATTAGCCGCATTTTTCTTTTTCCTCGTTCTGCAACAGAACATAACAAACTTCTTTAACAGTGAAAGGCACAATTACACAGATGAAGATAGGGAAGATGACAATAGCTACTGAAAGTTATCTAAAGCCACAATTTTGACGCGATGATCATTGCCACAACTGGAAAACAATGATAATTGCGCAGCGCAAAGTCGAAGAAGATTGCAATTCAATCAATTTCGAGAATTTGGAGGAAGCAGAAATTGGGAATAACAAAAGAGAATTCCACGAAACCCAAATCGGGAATTGAGTGGTAAACAGGAGCATACCTCTGCGTAGGGTCTTCAAAGTTGTGGAAGTTCCCACGAGAGCGACCCATTGATGCCGAATCAAAGAATCGGATTCAAAAACCCAACAATGTCAAGTAGAAAAAAGATCGAAGGGTACTTAGGGTTTCGCTGGAGGAGAAAGATCAAATCGGAATTCAACCCTACTCGGTCGAGAGCTGTCAGGTCGGATCTGTAATCGACGGTGGTCTGAGAGAAATTAGGAGAGTCGAGGAAAAAGGAATTTCTATTTTCTAAGCCACTGTGCTTTTTAGATTTTTTCCGATTACGCAAGTGATGCTTAATAAGAATATGATTAATTTAACTGCCTCTTAAATTATATAGTAGTAGAAGTATATCTATTGATTAATCCACTAATCCTAAACTTTTATGGTAATTGCTAAATTGTTGGCATTTGACACGATTCAACCCAATTCTCAGAGTCACATCTTCCTCCTCATTTCTTCATTCTTCGTCAATTTCATTAGAAGTCACAACAGATCTACAGTGAATCAAGCTCTGTTTTTTTAATTTTTACTTTTCTCGGGCAATACAGAAATTTGAGATAGGAGCTTTAAAGGTCGTTGCTTTGACATCAAACAAACCCTAAAAATCGGTGAATCCCAACAAGAAACACGTGACACTTCTTCTTCCTCACAAAAGCTCATCTTCCATCTCCTTGTAAGTGCGGCGATTTCAACCCATAACCTTAATTCTGTCCGATTTTAAAAACCTAAGTTTTATCGGTTATCCATATCAATGAATGTTGTAGGAGAATCAATGGGTCTCAAGTTTTGGGAGAATCAGGAAGATCGGGCGATGGTGGAATCCACCATAGGTTCCGAAGCTTGCGACTTTTTCATCTCATCGGCTTCCTCCAACACTGCTCTCACCAAGCTAGTCGCGCCGCCAAGTGATCCCAATCTGCAACAAGGGTTACGCCACGTCGTTGAAGGCTCCGATTGGGATTACGCCGTTTTCTGGCTAGCTTCCAACGTTAACAGCTCCGATGGTTGTGTCTTGGTCTGGGGAGACGGCCATTGCCGTGTCCAAAAGGGAAACTCAGGAGAGGACTATTCGCAGCAAGATGAGAGCAAGAGGCGTGTGCTTCGCAAGCTTCACTCTTCCTTTGTCGGTTCAGATGAGGATCATCGTCTGGTGAAATCAGGGGCTCTTACTGATCTCGACATGTTTTATCTTGCTTCCTTGTACTTTTCCTTTAGGTGTGATTCCAATAAGTACGGTCCTGCTGGGACTTATGTCTCTGGGAAGCCGCTCTGGGCTTCAGATTTGCCTAGCTGCTTGAGTTATTACAGGGTTAGGTCCTTCTTGGCAAGATCCGCTGGGTTCAAGACGGTGTTGTCTGTACCAGTGAACTGTGGAGTTGTGGAGTTGGGTTCATTGCAGCTGATTCCAGAAGATAAGAGTGTGATTGAGATGGTGAAGTCAGTGTTTGGTGGATCAGACTTTGTTCAGGCTAAAGAAGCTCCCAAGATCTTTGGTCGACAGCTGAGCCTTGGTGGGTCGAAGCCACGGTCCATGAGTATAAACTTCTCCCCAAAGATGGAGGATGAGTCCGGTTTCTCCTTGGAATCGTACGAGGTACAAGCGGTTGGAGGTTCCAATCAAGTGTATGGTTATGAGCAAGGGAAAGACGAGGCATTGTATCTAACCGACGAGCAAAAGCCGAGGAAGAGAGGGAGGAAACCAGCAAACGGAAGAGAAGAGGCTCTAAACCACGTGGAAGCGGAACGGCAGAGGAGGGAGAAGCTGAACCAGAGATTCTACGCGTTGAGAGCTGTGGTGCCTAACATCTCTAAGATGGACAAGGCTTCGCTTCTTGCGGATGCAATCACATACATCACTGATATGCAGAAGAAAATAAGGGTGTACGAGACAGAGAAGCAGATAATGAAGAGGAGGGAGAGTAATCAGATAACTCCAGCAGAGGTTGATTATCAACAGAGGCACGATGATGCGGTGGTGAGGCTAAGCTGTCCGTTGGAAACGCATCCGGTTTCAAAGGTGATACAGACGTTGAGAGAGAATGAAGTTACGCCTCATGATTCTAACGTGGCCGTCACAGAGGAAGGTGTGGTTCATACATTCACTCTCCGACCTCAAGGTGGCTGCACTGCTGAGCAGTTAAAGGACAAGCTCTTAGCCTCTCTCTCACAGTAATTGCTATGTAAAAGGGTAACAGTATTGTTATTGAGGTTGTATCAATGTACTATTTAGCAGCTAAACAAAACAAACTCCGGCTTAGTAGGAGCGTGTGTAATAGTAATTTCATATCATGTTGAGATTTGTTTTTTACATATGAGACTTGAGCAGGAGCTTCTCACTAACTCATCTTCTGTATAAATAAATACACAAAACTAGAAAAGCGACACGAGTCACACGACCATCTTTGCTCCCATCTCATTCAAAATTTTCAGAACCTAGGGTTAGTCTACCAATTGTTGAGCTGCGCTGTAACGCTTTTCACGACCGGATGGTACTGAGTGTGCAGGTACTTCTTCGCCTCGTTGGAACCAGGCTCCTCAAGCCACTCATCATATAGTCCCTTGGCTATTGGATTCTGGAATGGATCTGTACTCAAAGCCTGGATCCAAAAAGTCAGGTTGTTAGTAGCTGTAGCTTACTGAAACAAATCAAAAAGAATAGTAATACTGCAAGGCAACTTACTGTATCATTCATATAAGTAGCTTCAAGTGAACGGACCAGTTCTTTCTGACTCTGCCCTATCTTTGGCTTGATCTGCCCACCACCATTCAGGCAACCTGTTTTAGATCAAGCATTTTGGGGAATCATTAAAAACACAACAAACAAAAGTTACAAATTCCAACCAGGGGTTTCGAAGTAGAAGAAGAACCTGCAGGGCACGCCATGATTTCTACATACTGATAATCGCATTTGTGCGTTTTTATTCTCCGAACAATGTTCTGAAGGTTCTGGAAACCGTAACACAGCGCGAATTTCAACACTGTTTTACCTTCCAGCTTCGAGAGAAAAGAAATGAAGAACATGAGACAAAACCAGGGGAGGATTATTGATATAGCAAATTTAAACCTGTTTATGGCAATCTAGGAACTTACTTGAAGAGTTAATTCACGGAAATCAGAATTTCTCAGAGTTTTAAACTCAAGAGGACCTTCAATAGTGTGTCCAAATAGTACTTTTGCCGCATGTCTGAATATTGTTTCTGCGTAACCACCAGAACCCCCAGCTACACCATAAAGATGTCCTTCCTCAGTAACATTCGTTAGCCTGTTTTTGCATGGAAAATTGAAAATGTTTACTTCAAATAAATTCGGTCACACAGAAACAGAGAAGAGGAAACAACGATCTTTCTTACAATCTGTCGAGTGGAGACTCCTCCAGATCTTTAAAGTCGACTCCTTTCAACTGCAAGAAACATATAACAGTCCAGAAACAGATTCACATTTTCTGCAAGATGGAAGCAAAAGTACAATGAAAACATAGGGTTTACTCCTTATCACCTTCATTAAATCCAAAATTTCACCAGTTGTCAGCACGGAATCAACCTCAGTCAGCTTATCTTCAAAGACAAAATCGTCTCTCGCTGCCTCGAGCTTCTTATCGTAACAGGGCATCACAGTCACATGGTAAATCTCCTCCAGCCTAGTTCCATGAAAACGGTCACAGATGAGTCCGAAAATGTAGGAAAACAACCAAATGATAACCAAAGTTCCCAAGAGTACCTTAGTCCCAACGCTTGACACAGGTGGTGTTTGATCGCAGCTCCAATAGTTTGCTGAGGACTTTTAACAGAAGAGATATATGGTAGAACAAGTGAACCAAGCTGCTTTTCAGCATAACATATCCAACCTTGATTCATCAAAAACTTTACACATTACTCTCACATTTCAGTCACATTCGATCAAGTCAAACTAGGAAAAGCTGCTTACCAGGACAAGCAGAGGAAAGCACAGGGAGAGGGGACTGAGAATTTCCACCATCTTCAGAACTAGCTTGCTTGTAACGGCTGACAAACTCATTACAAGCTTCAATAAGTACCAAGTCTCTGCTGCAGCTTGTGTCAAACACAGCTTTAACTCCTAGAGACTTCAAAAACGTAGTAAGCTTCTTGAAAACCTGAAGAGGAGAGATATCATAGTGAACAGCAAGCGAGGCTCTCGACTGTGGGGAAATAGACATGATCACGTCCTTGCTTTTGCTAAGGGCAGAGAGGAGCTCGTCTAAGCTTTGCTTCTCAAGCATAACTGTCTCAGCCGATGTGATGCATCCACTACATCGAAAACGGAAACACAATTACACTCTATACAAGTCTAGACTGAATCAGGAGCGGTAAGAGAAAGAACTGACCTGCAAGCCAAGCAATCCTTGAGAGAGATTTTGACCGGTTCCATCTGCTCTTTTGGGGTAATTACAACCTTCAAGATAAAAAAAACGGACACTTTAAGCTGGTGAAGATATATATAGGCTCCATATCAAAAGAGGCCAGTAATATCATTATTGGGTTACAATGAAAGAGACTACTTGAAGCAGCAACCGAAAGTCATAATTAATCATGGGAAAGCTTGGAAATTTCGGACCTGGGGTCGATTAGGCTTCTTGTCGATGGTTTTCTTAGGACCCTTGAGAGATATGACACAAGCTTGAGACGGAGCAATGAAATCGCTGAGATCTCCGAGCCTCAAGGTCGGTGAGAACTTCTCCGACATACCTAAGTCGGTTTCTATTCCAAAACTTTCAATTTTCAAACTATGGAGGCGGAGAAACTAGCAGAACCAACAAAATACAGTGGGCAACGATTAAGGATTGGTGTCGGAGAAGCTTCGGGTATCAAAAAATCAGAAAAGCGTCGATGGTGTTTTTCTTCTTCCTGTGGTTCCAAGTTCCAAAGCTGGGTTCGATCAAAACAACGAAACGAAAGAGACGAAGTAAAAAAAAAACAATACTTTAGCCTAATAGGGTTTAAATAGTCACAAACGAAAATGACATGCCGGACCTTATAATAATCCTATTGTGGAGGGGCCTAAGTGTAATCAGAGCTGCAAGATACACTAGGTCGGTGTAAAAGAGATGTTTTTTCTTTTCTTTGTAATAACCGTGGTTCGAACCGGATCAAGAACCACAAAGTAATCATTTACCAACACTACCTAACCTCATCAATAAGATAATAAAAAAAACTCTTCCTTATAGCACACAGTTTTGTTTTTGATTTGATCATAGCAAATGGCACATTGTTACAAAGAACACTAGGTCCAGTTCTACATATAATTTGTCACAAAGACCATCATCATATTAAACAAGGAAGGTGAAGAAGAAGAAGATTTACGAAACAAAACCAAAAGGCCTACACTTTTTTTGGTTTAATGACAACATTTCAACACTACTAAGAGACAACGAAAGCGTTTTTCACTTCACCACGGCGAGGCTTGGTGGTCTCTGTGTAGCACCACCGTACAAGCGGAAGAGACTAAAAGCAGAAATGCAGGAGACGAAAACCATAGCAATGGATGCAAGCAAGGCGATGGCGACTCCTACACTCATCCAGTCGCAGAATTTGCCATACATATTGCACAACTTCATCCATTGCAGCTTCTCCTCACCTTCCCTTCCAATCAAACCAGACTCTGCTGCTGCTGCTATTGCAGCCACGCACATGTACGCCATTGCCTGCTCATTCACAACACCATGAGACTCTTTAAAATGCCAAATAAGACCTTGTTTCTCCTAGTTTCATCAGTTTTGAATACAAACAAGTAACAATCCTACCCTAAGAACATTCAATTTTTCACCCATCTGATTATCTAACCAAACCCATTAAATGCTCAAAGACTTTTCAACATAGCAAACCCTACTTTTCCCTAATTTGACCAGAGCCGAACATGTAGATGTAGAGAACAAAAAACGACAAAGCCAAACCCCATAAATTTCACAACCAATTCACTGATTTTGGCAAATTAAATGTACGGAGAAACACACAGACTAGAGATTCAGTAACCTGATCGCCGGAGAAAATGGCCCAAGCAAGGGGCTTGCTGAACAAAACGCTTCCTTTCATCGAACCCACTAAGCAACGAACTGAATGTAACAAAGAATAAACCGCAGCTATCCCATTGGCGACCACCAAGAACCTGCATCCCACAAGAAGAAACCAAAAAAAGTTGCGAAATTTACCAATCTCTCTCTCTCAAAGTGAAATGTTGGATTGCTAAAAATTGAAAAAAAGGTGGGTTTTTTTGTTGAGTAACTAACACAAGCGCCTTCATGTCAGTGTACTTGGCCCTCCTCTCAATTGTGAAGATATGCTTGACTTGTGTGTCTGTAACAACCAGAATAAGCGCGAGGAGAGTGAAGACAGTGACGGAGCAGCGTAAGAGCAGCTCCGTTAACCTCAGTCTCCGATCAATCAGCTTCATCTTGCCTCCGTGGTAGACGGCGACATTTCCGGGAGTGATTCCGACCCCCAAATAACTCATCTTTGGACAAGACAGAATCGGTAGAGACTGAGAGACTGAGAGACAAGAGAGAGAAATAGACCAGTTGGCTAAGAGTTAAGGCCTTAAATAGAGATGCTCAATGTCCCACGCTATGCTTTAACTTCACATATCGCTTCTTGGGTCCTTGTTCCTTAATTGAAATCACCAAATTAAGATTTTATGTTTGCTCATAGTTCTTGTCTTAAACCTTATTATCATCACACTGATTGAGACACGCAAACATAGTCCCAAAATCTGCCAAGTGGTAGAAAATCTCTTGTAAGCGTTTACGTATTTAGAGATGCATTTAATTTGAAATGTTGTAGAAAATGACAACAAAAACCTAAAACACATTTTCCCTTTCTGATAAAGATTGTAGGTTTTGTGCATTTAAGGTCCCCTCTATTAAGTCGAAAGTGAACTATCACAATGACCTTTAGGATTAATTGAATTACGATGCTCCATGTTTTGTCTTTTAATGTTCTAGGAAAGTGGAAAAGAAAATAAAGAAGAAGAGGATTAATATCTCGAGAAGAGATATTTAAATTATTAAGATGGGACTTTGGATGGCCACACACACTTACACATACACACTATTTAATGAACACCATTTCTCTCTTCTTCTTATTTATTGCACTTCCCATCTCCCACTTAGCTTCTAACCAAAACCCACTTTTGTTGGTTTCGTCTCATTGACTCTAAACATAAGTAAATAGTTAGCCAAAATCCAATCAACTTCTTCGATATGATGTGCGAATGGTGAATGATGTGACACAAAATTGATTGGTAAGAATTTCCACTAACCCGCTAATGAGGTTAGTGAAAGTGGAGATAATAATGCCCTCAAATTATCAATATATGCAAAAATCTTAATGAACCACATGCATTGTATCTGCAAAAAATGGTACCACGCGTTTTTGGATTATCGTTAGCTTTGTTCAAAGATAAAAAATTGACAACACGTATCTTGGTGGAGGCAATGTGCTGTGTATTGTAATGCTATAGCTCTCACATTCGACCAATGTCACAACTATGAAAACCGAACCACTTGTTAACTGTTATTGGTAAAATTCCAACACAAACCGGAGAATAAGATTCATATAATGTACAAAGAAATTGTCAAGGGAAGATGAGGAGAAAAGGCACAATTCTGCCACAAGGGTCTCCTAAAAGGCTATTTAAAATCCAATTAGAACTCCACGAACCTACTCACATATTTGCTTACTCTGGTTGAGAGTATTAGCCACGGTATGATTCCAACCTGCATTTTCACCAAAACCAACACTCTCACTATCACAGACCAAAGCCATGGATTGAAAAGCAAGAGAAGAAAGAGCCTACCATCACATGGCCTGTCAAGCGACCTCCTGTTCCCCAAGATAACAAATTCCCTGAGAAACACACCACATTCGTTTATTGTTTTAACCTAAGTCGCACCAATTGTATGATAAGCCCAAAGACATCTTTAACCGGTAAATCTAACTACTCACCAAACGGTTGAACAAGCTGCTTAGCTATAATGGCAATTGGAGTCCTCCAGAACCAAAATACTAAGATCAGGTATACCACAACCTAGAGACAAACAAAGTTCTTAGGACCTCTCAATTAAAGAGATTTAGATAGAAAAAAGAAGAAAAAAAAAAAGAAGCTTAAACACACCACTTAAGTTACCTTTGAAGCAAGCAAAATCTTTCCATACCGATCGTATGACAGTTTACTTTCTTTGTTATGCTGCTCCAAATCTGTAAGTCACAGCGAGTATTAACAAATAACACACCTATACAAAACCATAATGATGCAGTGCTCTGGTAGGTAGGTGTATCTGTCATCAGGTTGTATTCATTTCTAAAACTAACAAACTGCTGCATCATATTAGAAAATCTACCATCACTTAGCAATCAATCATTGTCGAGCTAACATGTATGCATACTCACATTGTGCAAGTTCTTTCTCTTTAGTAGCTGCCGACCTCCTAAGTTTTGCCGCTTGCGCAAACGTGGCCGGCCTGCGTGAGTAATCACATCGATAAGTATTTGATCAACAAAACTCAGGTAAATTCTTCAATCACTAAAACTGCTTACTGAGACAATGCACTGGCCTCTTTCAAAAGCTGCTTAATTTCGGATCGCAGCTCTGCTTCCTTGGTGTTCCTCGACCCTTTCTGGAGAAGTTTCAGAAAGGAAGGGAATTTAAATGGATTACTCAGGTGAATGTGAAAACGCTAAAAAGGTTATCTTTTTATTACCTTCTTCAATTGGTCAAGCCACTTGGATAGCAACTGGAAGACGACGACGAGGAAGAAGGTCAGAGGAGCGACCAAAGAGACTTTTATCGGTTTCTCTCCTTCCATATTAACCCTTCTACTGAATTACTGAATCTGATGGTTGTAATATAGCAATCCGCTAAACCCAAATTGAAACAATACAAACTCAATATCGTTCAAATGTTTCTATAAACAGTGATATCTCTCTCTCTCTCTCTCTCGCTCGCTTAATCTTATATATAAATCCAAAGATTAAAACCCCTAATTGGATCCGTCATATTCTGGATAAACAATCCATCTCATCTATAGATTGCACGACGAGGAAGAAAAGATTAGAGTAAAGATATACCCTCGTGAATGAATACTGCGATTAGATCGGAACTTACACTTTTCGTCCTAGATTCCCAGAAATTTCAAGCCTTCAAACGCAGGAGCTCAAACATATGTATGATACGGGTTAACGTCTCAAATTGGAGGACTGAAACTGAAAAGAGGATGGTTTAGAATTTACAAATAAAAAGTATAATACTCTTTTCCTTTCCATAAACAAAATTTAAGCCCTTAAAGAGCAAAAACGATAACTGTGGGAATTATTCAACAAGGCTTTATCCGAGCCTAAGATAATGAGGAGAGAATCGGCCCATACTTTAAATCCAACCAATATTTTTATATAATTTTTTTTTAAATAAGCATTATGTACTGAGTCTAGTGACTAGCTAGGCAACAAGTTTGTCCTCGATTTTTAAGTTAACATTAACTGAGTAAATTTAACATGAGAAAGTTTTAAATGAGATTAGGCTCGTACTCAAAGATTGAGTTTCATAGAAGTTATGCACGTCTCAAAGTAATTTAGGAAGATGTGTTCAAGAGAATTTTAATATAGAAAAGGGGAGCCATAAAGATATTTGGAAGATATGATATGAAAATATTTAGCAGTTTATAAATTATTTTTTCCCTAAGGTAATTTTCATAGGGCAATTGGGGCATGAATTTTATCAATATAAATATAAGACTAAAAAAGAAGGTTTATTTTTTATGGTTATCACAAACATTGAGGGAAAATATAATAGTTCTTAACGTTTAATCTTTTAGGCGAATATGAATTTGTATGGTAAAATAGTTTGGTTATCCACCTACATTAACGTGGGGGCAGCTGCCACTAGTAAAAATTTGATTTCCTTTGTTAATTTTTTGAGTCTGAGCTTCTATCAATTGTCACCACCAGTAAAAGATGTTATGTATACCCCCAGTAAAAAGCTGAATACATATGTATGTTATATGTGCTTCCAGTAAAAAAAAAAATCTAGATCTGCCACCGTGACTGTGTCCATAGATAATAGATCAATAACTGAGTTACATAAGCTTTTTGTTCTTTGGATCTGAGCTGTAGAAGTGAGTCTTAGTGAATGCTATAAATTGTTTAGTGTTGAACTATGGTCGATCGTAATGACTACTAGTATATGTTTTGTTTTTTTGGTAAAAACTACTAGTATATGTTTTTGTGGACGTAGGTACATTACATTGCCAAACCTTGTCAGACTTGTAGTGTTCATAATCATATACATGATATTTTACATGTACTTGCTCCTCCATATAATGATTTCAAATGTTGTTTTTCAATATATAAAAAAATGAATTCAAATGTTGATATGAAATCAATCATGTAAGTAGCGAAAATGTTGGCCTTGATCGTAAGGACAAAAAAGAAAAGGTTGGTATCCAAAGTTAGAAAGTTTAGGGTAAAAGATAGCAAAAAAAAGTACAATATGGAGGGTAAAACAAATAAAAAATTGTTACATATTATTACTTTTACGTGGAGTGGTTGTAATGGGAGTAGAAGAAATAGTCACGCGTTGTCTCTAATCTCTCTCAACTAATCTAAAGACATTTTATGTTTTGTCTCATCCTATCCTCCTCACTTAATTAAATTTATGTTAACCAACTAGCTAATTGGGTTTATCATCAAATCAGAGCATTATCGATAAGTTCGCAGATACCGAAGCAGAAACAAATAAAGAGAGAAACAATGTAAATCCAAATCCTAAACGTCGTAGCATCTTCAGCTTTGGTGTATGCATGCCATTACATTCCATTTACTTGCGGACAAACTTTTTGCTCCCACCACTTTTGATGTGCCTTTTAGACTTTACATCCCCATGTCCACTTCTCTCTTTTCAATCCCCGCTCCATCTTCTAGCTATACTGTCTGGCTTCTTTTGTTAAAGATTGTTACAATCAATGTTTCCAAATTTATTCTAATTAATCAAAATCAGGAGAGATACAATACTATATGAGTTGGTGGATATTATATAAGTTTGCCTCAGCTCTATTCATTTACATTTTATTTTGTGACATAGTAATTCCTTAACCTAAGTATATAATAGTAATGTACATGCATGGATGTTTTTTCATCATGGGAAAAGGAGCTAGCTTAGATTAGCATTAGCATTTCGATCAAGAGAAAACGAGACGATCGAGAGAGAATGTCTTTGAGTATAACGAGCGGTCTTTTTCACAATAATTTATCAATCAAACCACATCCTATTATATTGTTGTTATCATTATTCTCTACCCTCGAACTCCTTTTGTTTCTTTTATCAGTAGCTAGGCCCACTTTTTATTTACTTTTTCCTCCTTGCCAAATCATTAGACGTTAAAACATAAAAAGTGGATCAACTAATTTATAGAAACCATTAACAACTTTTGACACTCTTCTTTAAAGTGTGTTTCATTTTAAAAGATTGTGCCAATAATAAAACTTTAAATTCCACCGAGAAGATTTGATGTGGAGACAAAGAAGTGGCTCCATTTCACCATCTCCCAAGCCACCAAAATCTCTCCTAAACCCTTTTGTCACTCCCTTTTCTTATTCACTTTTTTCCCAGGAATAGTAAAATCTCATTTGAGTTTTCTTGAACATAGAAGATATGCACATATATATAAGCTAGCTTTTATAATTAGTCTTATTATTAATGGTTATGCAAGGTTCATTTTTCTATTTAACCTTGACAATCCACGACTGAACAAATTGTTATATATATATATATGAACAGTTCAAGCATTAACAAAAATTAAATATACAGTCTGGTTTCAATTCAAGCATTAACAAGACAAATATAGAGATAATCTAGATTCGTGGGAAAAAAGAAAGCTTCCATTAGAAAAAAAAGAGCCCTTAGGGGGAGGTAAGTGGGAAGCATGAAAAAAGGGGGTTATATAACTCAATAATCATCCAAACAAACCAATCCATGTGCTTCCCTTCAAACATTCTTCTTGTCATTTTCCTCTCAACCATCTTCTACTTTGGCCAACTTTTTTTTTGTTACTTTTAAAAATGAAAATTCAAATATGCAAATCTCCACTCACAGATTATACATTCTCTTTTTACAATCCTTAGATTGTCCCTTTTGCCTTCTACCTCTTGTTCTCTTCCCACTTTACTCCTGATTCTCTTCCTTTCGGAATTTCATCGAACTACTCAACAACCCTATACATTTTTTAAATATTTTATAATATTCTCATGCAGATTAAATAATTAAGAAATATCGACCTATTCCTCCATATATAAATAGACACAACACACGTAACATGGCCCCAAACCCTAGAGCAACACACTCTCCACGACTCATATCAATATATCAATATTACCATTTACTTTGTACGTCATGAGTTCAATGGTAAGAGACCGAAAGGAACAAATGGTGATCCAGTCGTCAATCGTATTGCTTCAAGAAAGATTCAGACAACTTCAGAGAGCGCGAGAGCTAAGAGCTGAGCGTGAGCTCCTAAACCCTAAACCTAGCCACCAAGACAACAACAACATCTTACAATATTACAGCGAACCCACGAGTTTCGGTTTCTTCCAGTTTTTACCTCTAAACTCTCAAACATCCTCGTCACAGCATCTCCTCTCCCTCTCCTTATCCGCGCACTCAACCACTGATTCCATTGAAAAGCCAAGCTTTTGTCATCACTGGCCAAGTAAAGAGGACAAAAAGATGGGTGGTTTTGATCGATACGACGACGTTGATACGTCTCTGCGTCTCTAGACTCATAAAGTTGCTCCTCCATCTTTTTTTGTTTTTGTTTGAATTTATAAATATGTATGTATAAACCCTTTTTTTGGTCAGTATTCTACTTTTAAGGAGTCTTGTAGGTGGTGATGATATATGTATGGTTCAAATGCGATCATATATAATATTAGTTATTTCGAAGTTAATGATTATGAATCTATGATATATTTTATATTACGATGATAACGATCTACTCATTGAGTTAATTATTGACTCTTGTTTTTGGATGGTTACCAACTTACCATCATACTCCAACCCAACCCCAAGTTGATCTACTTTATACTTGTCCATGTAAATGTTGCGTCTTTCTACTTTATATATACTAATAAAACTTCAGCCAAAAATGGCATCGTAAGGGTACACTTGAAATTTGATTTCTTTTGGGCTCCGCTTGCGCATGTTCAGGACTGCTTTTTTGCTTTGGACGTTTTTTTTCTATTTCTCAGAAATAAATAATATTTCATGGATGAAAATGGTCAATCACAATCAAAACTTATTTGCATGTGTTTGAGTCAGTAGACTCAGTACTTTGTATATGTCAGTAATAACGAGAGAGAGATAGAAACTATAGTACCCATTCAATCATAGATTTTAGGAGAATATAAATTCAAACAAAATCCTTTATAAGTTACAGAATTACATTTGGTGTGATTGGGCTTATATTTGTTAATCATGCTTCAGAAAATTTAAAGTTTGATGTTATAATTTTTTCATACTTCTTTTTCTCAAACAAAGAAATTCAGGTGTCATATATATTGCTGGTTCTATGTGGCAATTAACAAAAGTGTAAACTGTTAGATATATACACGAGGAATTAACTTTAAATCATTGATTGAATAGTAAAAACGATTGTTTGATGATTCATTTACGTATTTTGGTTAGAAAATCCCACAAAATGTAATATACGGACGATATATTTTTAACGTCGATCGATCGCTCGCTAATGATGAGGTGATTAGGTAAGATCCAAAGGATTAGAATGAATAATGATGTTTTTTTAATTAAAGAGGAATGGTTTCGAGAATCTACAACATCAGAAATGCTCATATTATATTCTTAAAATGGGCCCATTTGGGTCTTCTCCGAGATAGAGCCCAACAAAGAAGTTTACGTTTCGACAGAGAACCTCTAGACGAAGTGAAGACTCTTCCTGCTTTTTGTTGGGAAATTGAAATAACCTAAGAGGTAGAGATTGATAGGAAGAAGAAGAACGATTCAGAGCAGAGATTCGTAGAATATCGAAGATGAACACTGACATCACTGCCTTGGAGAAGCCCCAATACCCTGTCGTTGACCGAAATCCTCCATTTACTAAAGTCGTCGGAAACTTCAGTATCCTCGATTACCTCCGTTTCTCAACTATCACCGGAGTCTCCGTCACCGTCGGATATCTATCTGGTCCACCTCTCTATTTCTCTCTCTCTTTTGAAATTTTTGATTTTGTGGTTACCCAATTAGTTGAAATGCGTGAGAATGTGCTGATCGGTGTTTTGGATTCGGCGATCTGTAGGGATTAAGCCTGGGATTAAAGGACCGTCAATGGTAACGGGAGGACTGATCGGACTCATGGGTGGATTCATGTATGCATACCAGAACTCGGCGGGTCGACTCATGGGGTTTTTCCCCAACGACGGTGAGGTCGCTAGTTACCAGAAGCGTGATGGTTTCTCCAAATGATGACTCTAGGGTTTTTCCTGGATCTGGCTTAATCCTTTTGCTGCTTCCAGACTTCGAAACCTTTCTTTTCATGTAATTGGATTGATTTTCTCTGCTACTCCTTGCTGTTTGAGGATATATGTGCCTCTGTTTGTTTGTTATGACTTATGATCAATAAAAAGATTTGAGCTTGAGAAAAGTGAATTCTTTGTGATGTTTGCAATAAGGGTTTTTTAATGCTTCAATTAGATTACTCTGAACAGATCCTGTTGGTGTGTAGTGTAGTTTGTGTAAGTATTGCAGAGGGATGTATCATGTATGTATCAGTGGATGAACAAGGGGCAGCTGCATTTGAGCTTCTCGACAGACTCTGCCTCAATTCCTATTCTGGAAAAAAGGTATTTGATGCTCATTATCTATCTAGCTTTGCCTAGGAAGTTAATCCGAAATGTTTCAGTCTCTGCCTTGATTTGCCTTTGGGTTTTGCCGGTAAGCTAGCTTCGGCGTTTCTGTATGACAGTCACCTACCAGTCAAAGCTGTTTAATAGGGATGCTTGTGGTTTGTGATGAAAATAGATACCTTTACGATTTGGAGCTCTATCTGTAGTAATAAGAGTCCTTGAGGCTATTGGTACAAGCAAAGCAGATGTGGTAGCTACTACCTCTGTGGTTTAGTTGGATTTGGTGCAGCTTTTGCAGAAAGGATTTGTCAACGGGTAAAAAGTGAGAGAGTCGATATAAATTGATTTTGCTCTTGGAGACCTTTTCTATGGATAAACCCCTTTTGCTCTTGGAGACCTTTTCTATGGATAAACCCCTTTTGCTCTCAATCCTTATCTCTCTGATTCAGTAGTGTCTGGTTCTTCTTTCATGTCATGACTCTGACCCTTCTGCTCAACTTTCTAGTTTCTACCCAAGAAAGTTCGACTGGCTTATCATCCATTTCTCTGAATACCATGTGCTATTGGCCCAAATGCACCAATCGGCTAAATCAATGGTCTTATCGTAATCCGTTTGACTTTATGACTACAGGTGTTCCGCAGCTTTACAATAATGTACTAACGATTGCTTAATCAGCTGTATAGAGGCTTTCCTTGTTTTAAGGAGAACCTAAAGCTACGAACCTTACAAACCATGAGAAAAAATACGTCATGAGTTAGCGTGCGAAAGTTGGATTAAGTTGTTGAAAGCTATCTTCTCTCTTTTGGATTGGATGGAATCTCGAATAACCCGGTCAATAATTACAATAATGCATATCGTCTCCGGAATAGATGAGAGACTTACAAATGTAACCTTTGGTTTCTTTCCCACCAAAATGCTATAGATCACCGCTTGAGCCACTAGACTCCTAAGAGAGAGAGGTCGAGATCCGTGAGTTGAAGCTAAAGTTGAGGATAGCCACATGGAGAACGCTTTCCATGTGTGAAACTGGTGAGGATGGTTCTCGAGCCATTGGGAGAAGTAGGTCTCAAACCCGATTTCCCATTTTTAAGAAGAAATGGTGTCTTGTTTCCTCGTAATTATTACATATTCAAAAGGAATTAATGATGTTTAATCCCCATGTTGCGAGCCTGAGATCTTGTTGCGAACAGATAAAGGTACATTATCCACATTGTGAAAGCTTGCATTGGTGTAGCTCCTTTGAAACAAACGTTTTTGATATGTCCAACTTTGAATTGGGGTTCGAGGGCGAATTAGATCCCAACCATTTGGAGAGATGCGTGGTGAAATCTGTAACGCTTAGGCCACTAATATGGCATGACTTGCACGAAACCACCGAGACATGAGATTCATCACACGATTGATCATCTTCAGTGCACTTGTAATGAAGAACATATCTTGTATTGGCATATCTTGCATTGGCCAGTCTATTAGCCGTTTCGGTTTCCAACTTGTAATATTTGTATATGCCAGAACAAAGGTTGTATCCACCTTAGCCAATATGTTGAGACAATTCAGTTTCCACCTTACCGGATATGAGCATTATTGTAGCCGGAGCTGAATTGTCGTGTTTGAAAAACATGTGCTCAAAATAAATGGTTAAACCTATCAAATCTGTAACAGTAAAGGAAATCAAGTAAACTAAATATCGTTAGCTCAACTGGTAAAAGTAAGCCTAGAGGTCACATGATCGATCGAGCTATAAATGCAAATTTCTCTCTATATATAATTTTTGTTAGCAAATTAAAATGTAATATGGAGGTCATAATATATACAAATTTTCAGATATAAGTGTTTAGAGCAATTTTTGATACATTAGCGGATATGTACGAAACTGTACAACAACAAAATTAATTTAAAATATAATTTTTGGTTGTTTTACCGGTGTTTGTCCAAGGTTTTTTGTCGATTATTTGTCTGTTCTAATTTTTCTTGCTAGTTTTGAGATAGTTTACCATAATCATAATAATTTTATGGTGGCTTATCGATGTTTAGAACAAATCTTATTGGATTTGTCGTTTCTATGAATACCCCAACGGAAACCAGCATAGAATTATTCTGCTGAAGAATGTAGAAAAAATGGAAGAAACCTAAAGTCACCATTGTTAAAATAATTCTGGTACGGAAGCATTGATATCAGATTTTGTCGGAATTTCAGAATAGACGTTAAAAGCATCGGAGTTTATCATGCAGTGTGCTATACAAAAGTTTAGTGAAAAGATGCTACCATGCATTTCACATCAAATTAATATCAAATACCTAGAAGAAAATAACAGATTTAATAATTTATAAGCGTAACAATTATGTTTCTATATTTTTTTCTATATACAGTTCAAAAATTTATTTTCCAAAAGTTATATAAAACTTTGTAATTCCGATTTGAAATCAGTGAAATAGTTTGCAGTTTAAAAAGAAATATGGAAGGTGATAAAGCAGAGTTAATTATATAGTAGCGGTTGATTAAAAATTAAGTTGAGTCGTATAAAAAAAATTTAATAGGGAAAAATTTGTTGGGAGAAAACGTTCGTCGAATCCTCATATCCCTTTATCGCCGTCGTATGTTCAGGTCAGTTCTTGAATCTTTGTTGCACCGATCGTTTTTCGTAATTCCTTGTCAATTCTTGAATCACACACAATAATGGCTTTTGTATTTCTGATCCACTATCTCGTCACCGGGTTTGCGAGTGCCGTATTTCTCTTTTTGGTCGGCCTTATAAGATTTGTTCTCTCCTGTGAATCTGTGATTTTGCGGTAATTAGGGTTCGTAAGGTTCTAATACGTGTTTGTCAAGTAGTCTGAGCCTAGGGTTTATTCGTTCGATAGATCCACACGCAAATGTAACGTGGATTCTTTTATTCGCCCATGGAATTTGGAATTGTCATTTGTATTGAATCACTCGTATATTTCTCTAAGCTTTGTATAGACGGCTTAACAAAAATCGATTTGACTGGTCCAGTTCAGCGAACTCACGGCTATACCTCAAGCCTCAAAGTTGTGTAAGTCCAGCTATTCCAGCACTAGTATATCTTCATGTTCTACGCTTCTCAAGTCTTTTAGTTCACTTGATTGACTGTTCTTCTTTGTGGATCATTCTTTTACCAGTGATGCCTCAGGCAATTATTTGCATGGAACAATCCCAACAGAAAAGGACCTTTTGAACACATTCCTTTGCAGAAGTAAGTTCTTTTTCCTTTGTTTAGTGACCAACTTTTCCCTTAGCTTCGTTGCTTCTCCACTCTCTTAATTAGTTTATGCTCTGCTCAATGATAAGTTTTGCATCAGTGTTTGTATAATGCAATGCAACTGCATCATGCATTTCATATCTTCTGTAAATTTGTCATTTGACCACAGTTTTCTCCATTATAATAGCGAGCGATAGTATGGAAGAGGAAGAGGGAGTGGAATCGAGGAGAAGTAGGAAGGAGCAAGAAAGGGAAAGGCGGCGTCTAAGAGACAGAGAAAGAAGACAATCTATGAGCAAAGATGAGAGGGAAAGGCATTTGGCTAGGCGCCGCAAAAACTACCAGCTACGAAGGCAGAGAGCTGAGATAAGCCGTATAGACTCTCAGATACAAGCAATCACCGGAGGAGGCAGCCAATCAGCAATGACCTCATCACCTCCTGATTCAGGAGCCAGCAGTTCTGTCCCGTTGGTTGAGTCTGATCAGAGTGAGAGAGAATGATCACTATCTAGTTAATGGAATTACAAAAATATATATAGTTTTGATCATATATATGTTTTGGGGACATGTAGGTGTGGGGTTACAAGTGGAGGATCTTGCTAAACTGATGGGAACTATACGGCTGAGCCGTATGAAACATCTGGCGAGGACATTGAGAAAGCCCAATTCTACTGGTGCAGAGGCAAGCAACAGTGGAGCAACCTATGCAAAGAGTACAAGACGTAATTAGTACTTAGCTAGCTCATGTTCTATATATACCACATATTCAGATATAGATGTGTTCTGATAAGGGCTAAGTTTTGTGAGTTGGGAAATAAACAGGTGCAATGTCAAGTGGGCTACGTCTGAGTCGTGTGAAGCGAATGGTGAGATCAAAGGGCCAGCATGAGGGGTTGCTGTCACAACATTCCCAAACCCAAGGTACTTGCATGCAAAGTATCTTAAAATGTTGATATTTGGATTGGATTATTATTATATAAAGTCACGTTTTGTCTCTCAAGTATCATTTAGAGAGTTTTCTCTTTTTTTCTAGTGTCAACAGGACTCCAACTTCAGTAGAGTTGACAACATGAAGGAGAGGCTCATAAAATTAGTGTTTGTAAAAGTGAAAACGTTATTTTTTTTGTAGACAAATCTTGGAAACTCATCATTTTTCTTTTCAAATACAAGTGGGAGTACATTCATATTTCATACTCATCGTCTCTATATATCATCTTATATGCTTCTAATCAAATATTTTAATTCAATGATACAAGTTATTAGTTATGGCATGAAGCTATGATGGAAGAAGCATTATATATATATTGTCAATTACGAGAATTATGTACAGTGCTACAGTTCATTGTAGAATTAAAATGTTGGAAATATTCTAAGTGAATAAAATAGTGTATCAGCAAATAAGATTTCTAAGTTTGATAGAGTTGGAAATAGCCAAACAGATATTACAAATTTACACTCTTACTGGAATAAATTGTTCATGCAAAGGTTACAACAAATGAGTTTAAACTTGGTTTATTTTTTACTAACTATTGAGGACACGTTGCTTTCATAGCTCAGTTGGTAGAGCACCGTTTAGTAAGCGGGAGGTCTTGAGTTCAACTCTCAATGAAAGCAATATTGTAATCACACAATTTTAAGTTGTTTTAGTTCCTCTTTTGTGGGCTGCATTTTGAACGGGCCCATTTCTTATTTTGGGTTGACCAAATTCGAATTTTCAGTCTAGGCTTCAAATGACGTAATTAGGGTTTCCGCCGTTGGACCAAAATAACAAAGGGGGTTTCGCCTTATTACTTATAAATAGTGCTACGCAAATTCACTCAAATCACATTCATCTTCTAATCAAATCCGTTTCCTTTAGAATTCGATTTCGTCTCTCGTTTAGTGTCTTTTAGATGTCTCTGTGTTTATATTTTACAATTGTCTTCAAACGTGACGCGATTTTCTCTCCAAGAAATCGATTACTTGACAAGGGGCAATCTATAAACCTGTGTGGTTGCATAACCCTAAAAGTAAACGTCACAAATAAAACGAAAAACGACAGTGGAAGGCGTAGAAGGAGCCTTTTAATTGGCTTCTCCGTCGGAAGCATCGCCGTAAAGGTCTCATATTCCATCGCCTTGCGGAGCGGCGTCGCTGCCTTTACCGTTTGGGCCGGCCATGACACCTACATTATATTATCTCCTCTTTTTTCAAAAATCTTTTATATGTTTTTCCTGTGAAGAGATTAGATTTAGAAAAGATCACGGTCTTTCGGCTCTGATTGGCTTCTTCGATGAAGCTTTTTTGCTGATTTGAATCCAATTCTAAGGCTTTTCTTTTGATCATAACGTTACTGATTTTGCGTTTTACTTGCCGGTTTCAGTGATGAGCAATTCGAGAAAGTCATGCACCACTCTGATATAGATCCGTAATGGATTATGTGCTGAGAATTTTCTCTACCCAATATTTCTCTGAGCCCCCGTTACAGTTTTCCCTGATTTTGTACAAGTATTTTTCTTGTCTGAATTAACAAGGATGTGGTCCGTACTAGGTGTTTCTTAGAACCAGTTAATCCTCTGTTAAGACATAACAGATGAGATAGGGACCAAACATATAGCTTTGTGTGTTTTAATTGTTCCCTTAATGAAAATCTCCTCCAATGGAGATAGAGAGAGAGAAGGCAGTGATGACTCGGAAATTTCAAGCTCAACAGACCGGAATTAGGCGTTTCTTCCTTTCAACTGGAGTTTCGTTTCTGTGTCGATAATCCCGCTGAACTGAGCCTTCTCTTACCTAATTAAATAAAAGATATCTAATCTATTTCGACATGAGTATGAAAAAATAACAGAAAGGGATGGATTACAATAATTTGAAAATTAATTATCAAAATATTCCAACAATGGGAAAATTCCATATTAATACATCAACTTATTTTCTATTACCATTTTAATACACCCAACTTTTGATGCCCCCAGAACAGTACATGAATTAATTTTTTTTTCCAGTTTAAACCACCAACTATTAACAATGTATCCATTTTTAAACACTATGTTAACAGCAATTAACAGCACTACAAACGACGTTTAACACTGTTAATTAAGTCGTTTAGTGGCTAACTATGGGTTAACTACACGTGCTAAAAACCCCCTTTCTATTTAGTAGAAATTCCAAAATACAAACCCTAATATTTATTCTTCCTTCACGAGTCAGAAATATATTTTTGCAGAGACAAAACACTAGAATAGAGATAAGAAGATAAACAAATCAACTTTTTCTGAATAAAAAAATGATAAGATGCAACGACAAGGAGAAGAATGCAACGACAAAGAGAAGTGTTGTTTGTTTGATTTCTCTTGTTTCTCAATTTCAGTAGTTAATTAGTTTTGTTGTTGATTTTAATTTAGTTGTTTGTCAACGAAACGTAACAAGTTTTTATTATTTTTATGGCATCCTGCTTATTTAGAATCATAACAGATAATCACGAACCAAAAAACCATAAGATTCATGATTTCAAAATCAAAAAGTAGTAACTTGAGTTTAGAAACCAACATCCTTGCCGAGTATTTCAAACCCAAAAAGCAAAAAAAAAAAAAAAACAGCCATAAATTTTTCAGTTTCAAACCAAACCGAGAAACTAGTTACGACCACGAGAAGAGCATTTTTCTGGAGGATTCTTAGCTGTGTTTTGTCCCATAAGTCCATGAGAAGAACTTTGTCCTACAACTCGTGCTCTGTCTCCCCAAACTTCGAATACTCTATTAGTGAATGGACTTACGTACACTCCATGACCCCTGGGAACTGTCTCCTTGCGGGCTTGTACTTTTCCAGGAGGACGACCACGCCCACGCCCACGTCCACGTCCACGTGAAGATGTGCTTGTTGATGTTTCAGGTGCTGTATATGAAGATGTCTGTGAAGAAGAAACTACAGGTATTGGGATTGAAGCTGGACATGGCGACAGTGACTGAGTTTTCTTGCGTCTTTTTTTGTGGATTTGAGAGGCTTTCTCCTTCAACCTGAAATGTGGAAGAATCAAACAAAAGAATATACGGCAATCATAACCAAATATTTTATGTTATATGGTGAGGAGTTAACTCACATGTGTTTTCCAAGGTCTACCATGTTTTCGTTTTGGGCCTTGAACCACATAAGATGCATTCTTACATGTTGCTCGATTATGTCCAACTTGTTTACAATTACGACATGTGATTGTTCTGCCTCCACGAGTCACTCTGTTGGGTTTGGAAGGTGATTCATGTGCTGCTTTTATCCTCTTTTTCTTAGGACGCCCTGGCATCTTTCTAAAACCCAGCACTCCAATGGGATCTTTTCCAGTTTTTTTCCCAAAATATTTCTCCATTTACTGGCCTTATGTTTATCTCTGTAATTTTCTATCCAAACTGAAGTCTTGTAACAATTTTCAACATGACTGCACATAGCCAAATAACTCAATAACCAAGAAATACTCCTTTTAAATTTTCTGTATAAACTAATGAAAAATTAGACTTACTTTTCTGGATCTTGATGGCAGTCGTTGATAACACGGATTGCGTGTGAACAAGGGATGCCTGTGAGGTCCCACGCCCTACAAACACAATGTTTCAACCGAAGACTGACCTCATAGCTGCAGCCGTACAAAACAACTTCAAACAAGTTATCAGAACTTGTTATGATCGTACAGTGCTTTGCTGTCTTCTCGGTTTTCTTCTCTCTGATAAATTGTTACAAACATCAACAGATCTAGCAGTTTTGGAGAAGAAAGCAAGGCACCAGGTTTCTGGTGCGGCTGCTAACAAAGCATCATGTGCTTCTCTGTCAAGTGCACGCAGCTCGTCCATATGCAAATCATACTCTCCACGTGTTCGACTATAAGCCACATTCCAGAAGAATGGTCTGTAGTCATCACTACCATAAGTCTTCTTCCAATTACCATAAACATGTCTTGCACAATTTCTATGCTCTGCATTTGGGAGAACGTTTGCCAGAGCAATTTGTAAACCCTGAAAAAATACATGCCAATTGTAATTAACAAAACAGTTTTAAACCACTTAATGTAAAAATAAATAAAAATACCTTTTGTCTGTCAGAAATAAAGGAAAATCCATCTCCTAAACCCAAATTTAAGTCAACCTGCAACTTTTTAATAAACCACTCCCACGATTCTTTGTTCTCTCCTCTAACTTTCTGCATCTCTGCCAACTGCTGCGAGTATCTCTCCTTTCAGTTCCCACTTCAAAAAAAAGCACCATCTAGACCAATCAGAGGGCGGCAATATGTTCTCCAGCTTCTCCTGAGGGGTTCAAAGCATACATAAAAGCTTTCAAATACCTGCTTGCTTTCCTTCTCGACAGTGACAATTTCTGTACTAATGTCCTTATTAGATCGCACCAATTCAGCTTCGTGTACTCCCATAATTTTGCAAATTGTTGTTTTTGTGTTTCTAACACCATATCTAAGGCAATCCTTCTGGCTTTTCTGCACTTGAATATTGAAACTGAGACATTGTACACGTACATCAACTCATCTTTGATATCTGTACTCCTTATGTCAGGTCTTCTTCTTGCCTCTTCTTTAAACAATCTTGCAATGGTACCTTGTTTCAACATCCTAGCTCTTCCCGTAGGCAAATGACAATGGATGTCTTCGTATACTTTAACCATCCATTTTCGAATTGGTTTCTCAACAGAACAATAGATCCTCCATTTGCACTTCTCATGGGTGCACACAGCTGCTTGCTTAGTGGACTCCCATCTATTAAGCTTTACATCATATTGTGTCTTCAACACATACTTCAGCAATTGATCTCTGAATTCATCACCATTATTAAATGTTTGCATCAACCACAAATATGGAGGATTGTCATAATCAGCACGACTTCGTTGTGGGTTTCCTTTTTTCTTTCTTCTAACTTTTTTTTTCTTTGTGAAAATTTGTCCACTCTTCATCAGTATCGATCGGAGAATCAGGATACTCACCAGCTCCAAAAGGTACTTCATCTTCACTTTCACTGTCAGATTCCACTTCATCATTTACCATAGTTTGTGTAGCTTCGACCTGTTCAGCTTGTTGGAACAAGTTTGTGAATCGAGGATCACTAGATCCTACATCTAGAATCTGATCTTCACCTTCAGATTGTTGCCCACCTTCATCTGCCTTCTCTTGTTCCTCTCTGTTTTCACTCTCATTATTTTCTTCATCCTCACTATCTTCGTCTCTGTTTTCATCATCACTCTGTTCCTCTCTGTTTTCACCATCCTCACTATCTTCCTCACTGCTTTCTGAACCATCTTCCCGATCTTCAACTTCAGCATCTCCATCAACATCCACATCAGCCCTCTCACCATAAGAAATAAACAAATCAATCTCTCCAACTCCTTTAGTTTCTTCACACAGCTTTCTAATCTCAGAATCTTTATCTTTGTAGATCGATCTTGACACAGAAATATCTTCAGTGGGTAGTTTGTACCAAACATGCTCTACCTTACTCTCAATTCCTCTGTCTTTGATGAAGTCCTCAAAAATCGACCAAGTTAGAAGATCTGGATCAATGCTAATATCTCGGACAACAACTCTACCTGAATATGAGAACCTATTCTCTCTATATGACATTAAACCCCCAAAGGTAATGTGCATCTTCAAAACATCATCATGGTTACTGTATAATCAAAAGGGAGAAACTTTTAAAAAAGAAAATCAAAGGTTTGTAAACATAGAGCATGACAACAAAAACCACACAACGACAACGAAATTATTATATGGTGGTCCCTTATTATATTGTTTCTTTCAAAATAAAAAAATAATGAGAAAATTCAAGCCACGAAGATAACCTCTATCCCATATTAAAAAGAAACAGACAGTTGCCGTATATTGAATATAAATACAAATTAAGACAGTTGGTGGTTTAAACTGGAAAACAAATTTAATTCATGTATTGTTCTGGGCACATCAAAAGTTGGTGTATTAAAATGGTAATAGAAAATAAGTTGAGGTATTAATATGGAATTTTCCCTAAAAGAATGAATTGTCTCAAATTATCGAGTAAAAAAATAATCGACTCGATAACAATAATGGATGAATAATCTAGAAATTAATCTGTTTACAGTTTAACCATGCAGTCTCAATTACAGTAAGAGCTTCTTTAGTATTAAGAATTGAGTTTACATAATTCATTCTAAACACATCCATTATCAGAAGAAATTTGCTCCTATTCAAAATAAATCGGACTACCATTCTCAGTTATTCTACATAATCACATTCCCACAGCTAAACCCATAAAAGTTAGAACTCCCGACTTGTGTTTGATCCACGACAGATTTCTCGGAGCCTAATACCTTCACTTTACCTGATTTGATATGAGAGACTGGTGGTGGTACACCCTTGTTGGTCGTTCTATGAGAAACTGAGGCTATCTACATTCGCCTAAGATTTGAGTTTTCCATCAATACCAATCACATTTCATTATCAGGATGTGCTCCTATTGAATCCAAAACCCAGACCACAATTCTCACTTATCTACAGTTCACATTCTACTGCTAAACCTATAAACTTAATGCTCCAAAACCAAAGCTTGTGTTTGAATCAAGATAGATTTTCTGGAGAGAGCCTGCTACAGCATCCGTTGGAGACAGATTTCTGTCAGCTAACTGCAAGTTGCTTTGGTCAGAGAGTCAAGACAAGATGACAAACCAATCGATCAAACAGGATAGCTAGCGTCTAAATCATCTGGATAGCAGTCAACATGCATGAATACAGAAGTCATCTCTTGGACCTTCTTGTATATCTTTCCAGAGAGTCTATGAGACTTATCATCCGTCATGAACCTATGAACTTCCCCTTGTAATTCGATCTGGCTATACCCGGTATCCTTTTTCACTCCCGCATCCTCCATTCTCCTCCTCACTTTTGAGGCAGCATCCAATAATCCACAACTCGCGTATCCATTGGCAAACACCACGTAATTCCCTCCGTTCGTTGGATCCAGCTCAAAGTATTTCGTAGCTGCGAGTTCTAGCAGTTTCACATTCCCATAATTCCTGCATGCCCCAAGTAAAGAACCCCATACCGGAGCGTGTTTCTTGCACGGTGACTTCATAACAAACTCGTACGCTTCTTGTAGCCTACCAGCACGCCCTAAGATATCAACCATAGCCGCATAGTGTTGTCCCTCAGGCTCAATCCCGTAATCTCTCTTCATAGAATCGAAATACTCCCGACCTTCACCAACTAAACCTCCATGGCTACACGCAGTGAGAACCACCAAAAATGTAACAGAGTTCGGTCTACAACCTTCTTCCTTCATCTTATCAAAACATTTTAACACCTCTGAAACTTTTCCATGATACCCATATCCAGACATCAACGAGGTCCACGTAATAACGTTCCTGGTGGAGAACTGATCAAATACTTTGTACCCATCAGAGACGCTGCTGCATTTGAAGTACATATCAACAAGGGCACTATTGACTATAATATTGGACTTAATACGGCTCTTTATCATGACAGCATGAGCTCTCATACCGTGTTCTAGCGATGCTAACGCAGAACACCCTCTAAACACTGAAGCAAAGGTATACTGATCCGGAACTACTCTGTGGTGTCTCATATCGTAATACATATAAAGCCCTTCTTGCTCAAGACCCTTTTGCACATGCCCTGATATCATTGCGTTCCACGGGATCAAATCCCTCAATAGCAAACTACGAAAGAGGATCCAAGCTGTCTGAAGATCCCCTGATAAAGCGTACAGTATCAAAAGCTTGACTTTCAAATACTCATTCGGAGCAAATCCTACAACAGCCATTTGAGCATGTATCCGTTTCCCTTTCGTATATTCCTTCCTCTGTTTGCATTCTTGCAACAGCATAGCATAAGTATCAGGCTCGACTTTTGACCCGCTACGCCATAATAACCCAACAGCTTCTTTTAATCTCCCAGTAACACACAGTCCCTTCAATGTCTTATCCAGCTGCTCTTTCTTTCTCTGATGCCCCACCTGAAAGCTAGAACATGTTACATGTGAACCAAACTTTGATCTCTCAATGCAAAGTTTCAGACTTTGCGACCTCATAAGAGATGATCATAGTGAATACGGATCCATTTTCAGTCAATTTCAAGCACAATTATAAATATAGTTCATCATTCACAAGTTAAGATATGGATTTCAATTATAAACATTTCCCGCTTGCGAAACCAGAATCATCAACGAAAACCCAAGATTGAGGAAAATGCATCTCGAATTTAGGAAAGGATTTGAGATGAAAAACCTGCCAGTTCTCTTCTCCGCCAGCATCCGCCGCAAGATCGTTGTCGCTTTGCCGGAAAACATAGGACCAGATAAAACGTGTATCTCGTCGGAAGCAGACGAGGACGGCGACTGAGACGCCTCTGTCTGTAACTCCCGAGTGTTATCTATCGCAATCCTGTTCAGCGTGAAGCCGAAATCGCTCAAAAGTTGGGAGTTAGAGAGTTGGGAGATCGAGAAGGAAAAGAAGCAGATAGCCGAAGACTGGGATTTGTGAGAAAGCGAAAACATTCCCTCCGATTACTAGAGGAGATGAGATCAATCATCACCCGGAGAAATTGCGCCTTGCAATAAATTTCTCGACTTTAGGGTTCAAGCGCAATAGAAAGGGTTTAATTTCGTTTTCAAGACAATATTAAACTTTATGAAACTAATAAACAAAAGTCAAGATGGCCGAGTTGGTCTAAGGCGCCCGCTTCAGGTGCGGGTCCGAAAGGGCGTGGGTTCAAATCCCACTCTTGACAAATATTCATTTTTAGTTTTTTTTTCTTTCCGGCTTATAGTTTAAAGCAAATAAAATATTTTGACTATAGTTTTGAACTTGTCGTTGTGAGTTTAACATATGAAAATCACACTTCTTCTTAATCGTTAGAAAAAATCACACTTTTTAAGTTTTTTTTTTCTTTCCGCTTTATAGTTTAAAGCAAGTAAAATATTTTGACTATAATTTTGAACTTGTCGTTGTGAGTTTTAAACTAACATATGAAAATCACACTTCTTCTTAATCGTTAGAAAAAGTCAGTAATTTTGGTTTAGTAGTGCTAATTGGGATATAATGTTTTTAGGAATTTGTTTTTTCATTTTGTTTGAGAAACAAAACTGGTTGAGAATATGTTTAACAAGAAGATTGAAGTGTTTTATAGTGTGATAGTGAAGGTAAATTTATCAACAGTCATCTCAAAAGCGATGATGTTTAGCATATTGCATAAAAAAATTCATAAATACTTTGTTGAGGCATTTTTCAAAGCTACTTATCTCACTAATCTACCTTTCTAAACTCTTTATAAAGTTTTGTTTGGGATCAGACTAGTTTATACCCAATTTTAAACTGGACATAGTTGCGATGTAGAGGAGAACATTCTCTACCAGAGAGAGGAAATAGGCACTAACAATTGTAAGAACCGTAATATATGAACTATGGAGAACTAACAATTGTAAAATGATTAGAAAGAATTATATGAATAAGTTAACAGTGACAAAGTTATAGCAGAATAATAATAATTTCACATTTCAACAAAAAAGAAAGTTTTTTTTTGTATAACAAGAAGAATATACTGAATATACTGAAAACAAGAAGATAATTACGGAAAAGTAAAGAGAGAAGATGATAGATAAGAAAAAACAATGAGAGACGAGTAAATCTTGATTTTATTCTGGTCAGAGAGAGAGAAACGAGTACATCTATTTTAAAATTAAAGACAGGTAATCCAAGTTATATTAGATATATTATTTCGTGTTTGGCTGGATCGAAAATATCACATCTCTGTTTAGATACTTTTGAGGAAGTTCCTCATACGAAGACTTCTTTTCTAACTCGAAAGTATGTTATTTCATATACTAAAAATAGCCAGCTCCAACTATTACAGTTTTTAACTAACACAAGTTTAGGAGATACAGTTAGTTAACTATATGGGGATTGAGAAGAAAACACAACCACTAAACAGTACCATTTTCTTGTCAAGCGTTCTTATCCCAAGTATTTACCTAAAGTTAATCCTTAATTACTGGATATTAGACCACTTGTTTTATCATCAAGTTGTCACTCTTTTTCTAAATTTAGAATCTGAGTCGATTCTCTTTAAATAATTTTGAGAATACATAAGACTTAACATTGTTGTTTTGTTTCTAACTGTTAGGTTGAGACACTAAACATCTTTCCGAATTTTTTTTTCCTTTCTTAAAATCGATAGATAGATTTGGAAGATCAAATTCAGAGTGTAGCCCAGGTAAAATATTCCCTGCTTTCTAAATCTGGCTGGTGTAATTTGGGAAAAAAAAAAAAAACAACCTCGTTCAGATAATATATTTCACGGAAAATATAATATTTTTTGTATTCAAGTCACTTTCATTTTCTAATAGCTGCAGCATGTGAGTCCGAAAATTGTATGGCCTAGGTCTTAGGATTCAGGTAGGCGCATGTTTTAGACGCTTTGGATTTGCACCATCAATGTTAATAACTTAATACAGTAATTAGCAGTTAAGTATTTAATCAGAAGGTTATCTTTTGGTTATCTCTTGAAATGAAAGAGATAAATCAAATCATGTGGTTCATGAGTCCGTTTTTTCCTCCTTTTGACATGCTTTAGCACTGGATCCGCCATTTTTCTTTAATGTTTGAGCTCAGCCGGGTGGAAAAAAAAATAACTTTTACAGACAAAAGAAGATAATCACGTTTTAGTTTTCCTTTTTACCGAGAATCTCGAGATAATCAGATCTTACCGTGGTGGATTTATACGAGATAGTCAAAGAGGATTAGTCTTATATGGGTCCCACTTAGTCAACCATTTGTTATTAGGAGAATCTTATTAGGCCTAAAAATCTTATCCAATTCATTTCATCTAGTATCATCTTCTCTCCTACTCAAAGTCTAGTCTTTTATATTCTATCGTACACTCAACACCGTAATTTGTATATTTCGTGAATAATTAACACTCTGGTGAGACTCGAAATTCTGTTAAAACGATGACAATTGTAGTTTTTTGTTTTGAACTTTTTATGTTTTCTCGCTTCCCGATTTAGTTATTTTGTCATTGATCTGTATAGTAAATGTGTTTTGAATGGAAAGAAAGAGAAAGAAAATCTCAAAAGCTTTAATGATGGACGATTCCAGATTCTCATTTCCGATATTCGTGTACATCTCTTCTATATATCTTTAACATTTCTGGGTTCGTCAAATTGCATTTCGCAGAGCATCATCGATCAACGAGTTGTGAGAATCTTTGTTTACTAAGAGAGAGAAACAATCTCATTAGGAGGATAGAGAGAGATCAGACAAAAATGGTGGAAGGAGGAATAGCGAAAGCAGACAAAACAGAGTTCACAGAGTGTTGGAGGACGACATGGAAGACACCTTACATCATGCGACTAGCTCTCTCCGCCGGAATCGGAGGTCTTCTCTTCGGTTACGACACCGGAGTCATCTCCGGCGCTCTCCTCTTCATCAGAGAGGATTTCGACGAAGTCGATAGAAAAACATGGCTTCAATCGACAATCGTCAGCATGGCAGTTGCCGGAGCCATCGTCGGAGCAGCCGTCGGAGGTTGGATCAACGATAGATTCGGAAGAAGGATGTCGATTCTAATCGCCGACGTGCTTTTCTTTATCGGCGCGATCGTGATGGCTTTTGCTCCGGCTCCTTGGGTCATCATCGTCGGAAGAATCTTCGTCGGGTTCGGCGTTGGTATGGCTTCGATGACGTCGCCGCTATACATCTCCGAAGCATCTCCGGCGAGAATCAGAGGCGCGCTTGTTAGCACCAACGGTCTTCTCATCACCGGAGGACAATTCTTCTCCTACCTCATCAATCTCGCCTTCGTTAAGGTAAAGTGACGAATAGACAAATATAAAGCTTCAAACTTTTTGGGGGAAAGTAATTAAAACCCTAATTTAAAGCTTCAAACTTTGGGGGAAAGTAACTAAAACCCTAATTTTGATTTTGAAACAGACTCCGGGAACATGGAGATGGATGTTGGGAATCGCGGGAGTTCCGGCGATAGTTCAGTTTGTGCTGATGCTTTCTTTACCGGAGTCTCCACGGTGGCTATACAGAAAAGACAGAATCGCGGAATCGAGAGCAATCCTGGAGAGAATCTATCCGGAGGAGGAAGTGGAGGCGGAGATGGAAGCGTTGAAAGAGTCTGTGGAGGTGGAGAAAGCAGACGAAGCAATCATCGGAGATAGCTTCGTCGCGAAACTCAAAGGAGCCTTCGCGAACCCCATCGTCCGACGTGGACTCGCCGCCGGTATCACTGTGCAAGTTGCACAGCAGTTCGTGGGGATCAACACGGTGATGTATTATAGTCCCTCGATCGTGCAATTCGCTGGTTACGCATCCAACAGCACAGCCATGGCCTTGTCTCTCATAACTTCCGGTTTAAACGCGGTTGGTTCGATCGTGAGCATGATGTTTGTGGACCGGTACGGTAGAAGAAAGCTGATGATCATCTCAATGTTCGGGATCATAACTTGTTTGATCATCTTAGCCACGGTGTTTTCACAAGCGGCCATTCACGCACCAAAGATCGATGCGGTGGAATCAACAACGTTTGCTCCAAACGCTACTTGTCCAGCGTTTGTACCGCTCACAACCACAAACGCGCCTCCTTCGAGGTGGAACTGCATGAAGTGTCTGAAGTCGGAATGTGGGTTTTGCGCTAGCGGATCACAGCCTTACGCACCAGGAGCATGCGTGGTTTTATCTGACGACATGAAAGCGACTTGCCACTCAAAGGGAAGAACATACTTCAAAGATGGATGTCCAAGCAAGTTTGGTTTCTTGGCTATAGTGTTTTTGGGGCTTTACATTATAGTGTACGCACCAGGTATGGGCACTGTTCCATGGATTGTTAACTCTGAGATTTATCCGCTTAGATATAGAGGTCTTGGAGGAGGTATAGCCGCGGTTTCGAATTGGGTCTCGAATCTTATTGTGAGTGAGAGCTTCCTCTCGCTCACACATGCTCTTGGCTCCTCTGGGACTTTCCTTCTCTTTGCTGGCTTCTCTGCGATTGGTCTCTTCTTCATTTGGCTTCTCGTGCCTGAGACTAAAGGACTTCAGTTTGAGGAGGTCGAGAAGTTGCTCGAGGTCGGATACAAACCAAGTCTCTTGCGGCGGAGGAAAAAGTCCAAAGATGTTGATACGGCTTAAGATGATGATGAACATCACGTTCTCTTTCTTTCTCTCTTTTTATATTGTTGTTGCAAGCGATTCCAGTTTCTAAATTGAATGAAATCGGAAGCGAATACGTTATATCAAAGACCTCTTCAAAATGTCAAAGAATAAATGATTCAAAAGAGCAAAACATCCTGTATCAACGTGAATATACTCCAAAAAAGAGTTTGCTATAAGGCAGACAACTTTTTGTGTACCGAAAGGCTCAAGTTTAATACTTAGTGAAATTATTTTAACTTTGGAGGCAGACAAAACTTTTGATTGTTTATGGGACAAACTACTGTTTCAACGCTTATCATTACTATTGTAGGACAAGACAGTATAAGCGGTGCCAGATTTGGTGACAGTCAAATCATCTACCAGATCCACCGTCTCTTCACTATACACAGACACAGATCCACAAATACACTCGACAGATCCAACAATAATTGATCCAGATAGAATTTAAAACAAGTGATCAAGAAATATTATCGATTAAAATTGATTTGTGCTTGAACAAGCATTTGCCGACTCTACAAGCTTTTTTTTTTGCCTTAAAAATCAGCAAATTCCACCCCACACACCAAAAAAATACTGAATGCTAGACTTGTAATCCAAATCAGCAAATTCCACCCTTAAAAACTAGCTTAACATCAATATATGAAAGATCAAAGTCAGTCAAGTTTTGTGAGACTCATTTGATCTCTCTTTAACAGTCTACACAAAGACGCTATACAAAACCACCAAACTTACACTCAGTATATACATACTAAACTGACGAAACCTCCACATTGTTCAATTCAAAGGAACCATCCTAATCCATTTCAAGGGCTTGATGAACATCCCTCCTTCCTTGGCTCCCGTAGATACCCCAGAAGTCTCTCTGCCTGCAGGATAGAAAACGATGACAATTCATCAAGTTCAAGCTTTTCATACATCTTACCACACGTTTAAAAAAGATGACCCTGCTGATCTATGGAATCTACATCGCATAATCAAATGGATCTACCAGGAATACGAAAACTAGATCTGATAGTACCCAATACGCTAAGTACAACCGATAGAGATCTCAGGAGACACCCCTGCTTGAGAACAGAAGATTAAAACTATGATCCCTAACAGAGAAGACTCTCAGTGTGTTGTAGCTAAGCCAACTCTGTTATTAAGCTAAATAGTAAAAATATGTCTAAAGAAATCAATAACATAGCAAAGTTCTTACCTTGCGTTTAGCTCTAACGCTGACGCTGCCGCTCTGAGAGAGACCCACAAGCGGAGGAATCGCGCCTTCCCTCACAAGCAACCCACGGTTCCTGACGCTATCAGCACAAAGCTGCAACAGTGTCAAGACCGCAAATTCTTTCCCTTTCACCGATCCATCCTCAATGGCCTCCACGAGTGCCGCGATCCCTCCTTCCTCAACAATGGCCTCTTTGCCTTCGTCGATCGCAGCTAGGCTGCTCAGAACCACCATGGCCTTCTCCGCCATTCCAGTGCCTTCCTCCGCCACTAGATCCACCAACGGCTTCACCGCTCCGGCGGTGACAGCTCTCTCCTTGTTTTGCTGAAGCGTGCACAGCTTGTAAAGCGTCGTAAGCGCGTCCTTTTTGCCCCTGCAAGATCCGTTCAGCAGAAGAGAAACCAGCGGCGGAATCGCGCCGCAGGCTCCGATTGAGCCTTTGTTCTCCTCCACGAGCGCCAGGCTGAGCAACGCGCAAGCGGCGTTCTGCTTTGAAGTCTCCGTCCCCGTCTTGAGAACCCACACTAGAGATTTGATTGCTCCTCCTGCGGCGATTACGGCTTTGTTCTGGTCGTGCAGAGAGAGATTCAAGAGAGCCGTGACTGCGTGCTCCTGCGTCCATGGATCGTTGCAACGAAGAAGTGGGATCAGAGCTTGAATGGCTCCAGATTCCCCAATCAACACACGGTTATCCGCTCGATTCTTCGCCAAGAGCCGTAGCTTCGCCGCAGCAGATCGCTTTATGGCCACCGAAGAAGAGCGAAGTCCGTCGATGCAGAGTTTCACCGTTGGCTGTAGATCTTCTGGCGAAATACACTCGATAATCTCCGTAGAGAAGTTTTCCCTCTGTAGAAACCCTAGACACGGCTCCCTCTCTAGTTCTGGATCCTGCGCTTCGTTATCTCCGATGCTCTCTTTTCTCTCGATATCCGGCGACGGCAAGCAAGCGAGACGATGTAACTCGCCGGAGATATCACTGCTACACGCGGAAAACTCGCTAAACACCTGAGAAATGTCGAGAAACTCTTCCTCTTTAACTGAAGAAGCGTTTGAATTGAGTGAATTACTGTTTTTCAAAGCGAGCTCGCCGAGCCTCATGTCGATGACTGAATCCGACAGGTACTCCGACGCGTACCCCGATTTATCGCCGACGGAGCTGACGAATGAGCAAGATTGATCGCCGCTTTGGTAGAAATTAGATCTTACCGTCCTCATCGACCGGCCAGCTTGACGGTGTATCCTCGCTGCCGACGGCGACGATGAACCGTAGAAATCAGATGTGAGCGGGAAGCGAGTGGAATTCGAATGGGGTAACGGATCCTCCACGGAAACCATCTTCGTAAGAATCTGTGCTGACCAAATTTGACCTTCGTTTTTTTTTCTCAATTTCTCTGAACTTTCATGGTGAGATTAAAGAAGAGGAGGCTTGAGGAAGAGGATGAGAAAGGTTTTTAAAAGCTTGCAGCTGTTTTGTAACTGGGAGAGACTGCACTCACGGGACTGTGACGAATTTCCACAGTCACGGTGACACGTGGAGAGATCCAGAGCTGCATCTATTTAAAATCAACGATTCAGAAGGAGCAGCACATTGGTTGCATGTCTGTCTCACCAGCCATGTGGCCGTGACTTTTAGGTGAACCGAGGGGTCCATGTTAAAGTACATCAATACCCCTTTAAACAAAGGAGTCCAGTCCATAAAACACGTGGGGCCAGTTGGCTTTTTTGGTAATTCCGATATGCTGCTGATGGGGTTGAGTTATGAACGGCTGAGGAAGAGACGTTTCAGACCGTCAGATCATATATCCAACGGTTTCTAGAGCTTTGAATGAACACCTGGCGGCACGTGCACAGCTTGTCCACACGTGTCCGTTGAAACCGTCGACATAGATTCGCCCAATGCCTTGGTTTTAAATTTTTCACCATTGCAATCTATATTGGTTTAACTCGGTTTAATTTTATTACTTACCAACAAAACGAAAAATGGATTTTTTTTCTTTTGCTAAACAGAAAGAAAATTAGTTTTGCAATACACAATTATGAGGTTGTGCCGTTATGGCACAATTATGAGGTTGTCGTTATGGTTTTATAATATTTTTTTTATTTTAAGAGTTTATAGTGATTATTTTCTGTCCACAACATGATATTACAGATTTTTATTCGGATAATGATGATACAGCAACGATGACACTTACGTATATTAGTAGACTACATCTTATAGTCAAGTTTTGTATTTGTCAAAATCACTCAATTATATGTTTACAACTCTATATTCGCTGTGGCAATTAACATCAAACCTAGTTTTTTATTATTTTTTTGTGACAATTACATCAAACCTAGTTGCTAGAGAGAACCATAATTAGATATACAGTAGATTTTGAGTGTTGTTCATTACTATCAGTCTATCAAGTTCAGTTTGTTTAAACGTTTGTCGTATATCCATATCTGATTCACATTTTATTTTGTTGTATTTAACGCTATTATTGTCATAAACTATGTCATTTTGTTTCATTTTGGATCATCCATCTGTATTAGTATCAAACCTAATATAGGGACAAACCAACCAGTGGGTAACTAACTATAGTGTTAACATAAACGATACAGTTTTTTACGGGACGGATCAGACTAACAGATTTGCTTAAAAATATTTAACTTGTCTAGTGATGAAAGTGTTGCAATGTAGCATATTCTTTTATATAAATATAAGTGATTAGTGGTGTCGAAATACGTATGACATAAAACTTGATGCACTGAATAATATATGCTTTCATTGTCAGGAATAAGTAAGTGCACGTACGATTAATTAAAAATAATTAATCAGTCGCCAAAGCGACGTATCAACAATTAAAAACATATAAAAATTCTGTCTCTCGAAGGTTTATATAATCCCAGTTAGAGTTTTAGGAAATTACTCTGAATTGCTTCGGAGGCAAAGTATCTGATTGTGATCATTTTAAAAGTAACGTGCCGTATAATTATACAGCATGGTGAGTTGTTCAACACCCCAACTAGAATCTAAAATGATTAATAATGCAATTAAATTAATGCGATTGTAAAGATTGTGTTTGTCCCCACTCTAACAATCGTTTAGCCAGCCGTAGAGATGAGAGTAGGTATATCCTTATTACGGCGACCAAAATAGACAAATAATATTTTCTATAAACACTACGTAATCCTTAAATAATTAACATTCTCAACTGGCGATATTAAAACTCTAAGTAGATCATATTTGTCGTTTTTGGCAATTTAAAAAATTATAATTGATGAATGATTCCATCATGAAATGTCATTTTCTGCAAAGTTGGGTGTATGTATGTACATTAATCTGTACATAATTTTATGTCTACGCGTATATGTTATGCTCATAAAAATATTAATTTTTTTTTGCTAGAAAAAATATTAATTTTATGATAAACCATATGATATTATTGCCCCAAAAAATGATATAGTACTGCTATACAAGTAAACTTTTGAAGTTGATCACAAACAACAAACTAAATTGTGAATTTTTTTCAAAAAAAAAAACTAAAACTATAGCATACAAAATCAAATATAATCAATAGGATTTAATTGCACAAAGAAAAAATCAAGGTAATTTGATATGTAGCATCTACCAGTCAGATGAATTATACATCATTAAAGTATTTCTGACCAAAATAAATCACTAGCTAAACCATCATAAAAAAGAGTTAATTTGTTAGAAAATCCTTCAAAATTGGCAAAATAGAAAAAACAGTGAATTGATATGACATTGGTCCTACATTGTCGAGAGTGTTATTATTCTTTACCCATTTATTCTTTTGTAACGAATATTTTTTTTAATAGAATTTCTCTTTCATCATTCTTCTTTACTTAACATATAAGTTATACAATTACATAACTTTTTATCAAACTACATATTTTGTTAGCATGATAAGTTTCTGCATTCTTAAAAATAATAAAAAAAGATTGCTGCATTATTTGACACATCTGAATTGCTATATTTGGTTCGTTAACTGGTTATATCAGAACACGTTAACATATATGTTATACAGCTACATTAAACTTTAGCAGTCTAAATAATTCTTTAGCGCGTTTTTATAATCTCATACATGTTAACATATAAATTATACAATTACATAACATATTATAAAACTATATAATTTGTTAGAGTGCTTAATTTCAGTTGGTATATTTGGCTTATCGAATATTAATTTAAATCTATTTTATGTAATAATATAGTTAACATGTTAAGTAGTATATTAGAGATATATCAAAACATTTAAATGGTATAGTAAATAAATTGTAATCTTCTATAAAATATATTAGCAATCTAACACTCATTTTAAAACCTTAATTCAAAATTCAAAGATAATTTGGAGTGGGTGCAGCTTTCGGATTCAAAGATAACCATCATATATCATCCAGCTATATATTATTTGGATATGTTAAAATTTTGTTGGATGGTATTAACATTTAAATATATCTCTAATATGTTATTTAATAGAGTTATAAAATTGTTGATTGTTCACTTTCAAATTAATATTTTTCCAACGTAACTCATCGAGATCTCCGTCTTCAACAATCTCTCTCCCAGTCTCAGATCTATAATTTTAGAGAAGAAAGATAATTTCTAATTTACGTAAGCAGATACATAATTCAAGAGAAAATACGAAATTAAAATAACTTTAATTCAGATAAGATCAATTTTTATAGTTTTCTTGGAGAAATTGAAATTAAACTAGAATAAACTCATATTACAAAGCTAAAAACAGTCTTTTACATCATTAGAGCACATAGAACAATAGTTGAGCAGAGGCATTAGAATATTTGAGTAAAGGAAAAAAAAAGAGATAGATGAGAGAGAGTGAGAGGAACTGTTGTTTCCGTCGTTCACTACAAGAAAACACAAGATTACCAACGAATTTTTACAAGGATTTCTTTTCGTTGCAACTTTACGACGAATTCCAATTCGTCGTTAATTCGTTGTAAAATGATTCGTTGTAAAATCATCGTAAATTTACGACGAATTTACGACGAATATGGTATTCGTTGTAAAATTGTTGTAAATTCGTTGTAGAAATAATCGTTGTTCATTTGTTGTAAATTTACAACGAATTAACAACGAATATTTTTTTTATTAAAATAAAATTAATATTCGTTGTACATTCGTTTTAAATTCACAATAATTTTACAACAAATTCTTTTTTAAATAAAAAAAACATTAAAAAAATTATTGCAAGTTTTCTATTATTAAAAAAAATCTTTTCTCCTAACTACTATTATTTATAAGTTCTAAAATCTTATTATTTTATGTTTACTTTATATAAATTTTATGTTGATTTATTAAATTTTCATATAAAAAGTGTATGTATAATTTACTACAGTATGATCATATATAATTAATTCAAAGTTAACAAAAAATTACCGACGATTCGATGTAAATTCGTTGTAAATTTTTTTTAATTTTTAAAAACTACAACGATTCATCCTAAAATCGATATAAATTCGTCGTTAATCAAAATTATAAAAGTCACACATCGGCAATTTGACAAACTTTTTTACAATATATATATATAACAAACTCAACACTATTATATAATAAGTTCAATAATTTATCTTCACCGCTGGAGTCATCATCATCGTCGCGGAGCCATCACCGCTGCCGGGAGCCACCGCCGCCGCCGGGAGCCACCACCGCTGCCGGAGGAACCACCACCACCCCCGCCGGAGCCACCACCACCACCGGAGGAACCACAACCGCCGCCTGAGGAGCCACCACCGCCGGAGGAGCCACCACTGCTGGAGGAACCACCATCGCCGGAGGAGCCACCACCGCCGGAGCCACCATCGCCGGAAAATAATAAAAATCGTTGTAAATTCGTTGTAAAAATAATAATTAAAAATAAATAAAATATTAAAAATCGTTGTAAATTCGTTGTAAAAAATTTTAAAAATTAAAAATTAAAAATATTGAAAATCGTCGTAAATTAGCGACGAATATAAATCGTCGCTAATTTACAACGAATTTACGACGAAATTGGATTTACGACGATTGATTAACGACGATTTGATTTTCGTCGTAAAATCGATGCAAACACTTATTTACAACAAATATGATCGTTGTAAATGAGGTGTTTTCTTGTAGTGGTTGTTGTTTAGACTTCAAATTGTAGTATAGGAAAGAAAGAGAAAGACGAGAGAGTAAGAGAGAGAACACTATATATGGGTGTATAAGGGTAGAAATATATTAAAGAAAATTATACAGTACTTGAACAGTAATTTTTCTTATGTAGCAAATTATGAATAGTAATATGGTCATTTAATACAAATTCTTTAGAAAAATAATTATACTGTAGTAATATTTTTAGAAAATGATATCCCTATAAATTATAAAGTAATTCAAAAATAAAGTTAAACAGTCCTCAAATAACAACGGCTACGCGTTACTCACTTTGTTCGAACCGTGTTGCTCACTTTCTCCAGAGCCCAGACCAAAAAAAGCTCGAATTCACAAAAGCAAGTCCTAAAAATAATGAAAAGGATTGTTGTCAAAAAATAATAATAATAATAATGAAAAGGATTAAATATTACTTTTAATCAGCGCTTTTCCTTTTTCAGTTGTTTATTTAATATTTTCGATTCTGAAAAAATAAATTAATATTTTCGAGAGGCTTGGTTCCCGGCAACGCTTCTATTAATGCTTTTGGAAATTCAAGAGGATTCAGTTCATAGAGTACTTCATACTACGTGGTCATCATATCCTTGATTCAGCTTTATGTTAGTGTAAAGTGTAAACAATTCTATCGATTTTTTTTTTTCTTTTAGAAAGAATCTCTATCGTATTTCTTAGCATCAGCCATTAGTTAATACTTAATACTCTTTTTTATATAAACAGTAGGAGTACTTAATACTCTTAATTATTAATACAACAAAATACGTTGTTACTTGTTAATGAGAAGAAGTTTCAACGGGCCATCGCCATTCCAAATACTAGGATTGACTCAGCGCTTCGCGCAGATTTAAACGTATGTTCTGCTATTTTTTAAAAAGAATTTGTTTGATAAATTTCTTTTCTTTGTTTTTTTTTTGTCATTTTTTTTTGTCATAGTTTCTTTTCTTTGTTTAATAAATAATTTTTATGGTTTGCATTGTGTTAACAATGCCTGCATTCTATTAGTTATTTTTAATAGTGTTTCTATATAACAACAAATTTTTCTTTCTTTATCTTCATTTTCTCATATTCTCATAATTTGTTATTTTAATTTTTTTTCTGCATCTTTATACTAAAATTTCTTTTATTTTATTTATTTGTACTAAATATACTAAATATGAATATAAATATATATATATATATATATATATTTTAAATATATGTTAATATTAAATTTTGTGGGTATAGATTTTCATCATATTTTATTTTTAAACAGCTAATTCATCATATTCTTTTTCTTATTTTCTTGATTTTATTATACTTTTTCTCCATCATCATATTAAGATAATATATTATTTTTCATTTTCGGTCTCCTTTCTCATCTTTAACATTTTTGCCTTCGTATTTTCTTAAATTCCTCTTCATCAGCTTGAGTTCTTCTTCCTCTCTTTCTTTATCCTTCTTTTCTTCATCTTCATCTTCTTCAACTTCTATATCTTTTCTTTTTTTTTTGTTTTTCTTCATCTTTTTTTCTAATTTTGTTTTTCTTATATTTACTTATCTCGTGTATGTATTCTTCATCTTCTATTTCATCTTCATCTACATGTTTTTCTTTATATTTTGATTTTTTCATCTTCTTTTTTTTTCTTATTCTTTTTCGTCGTCTTGAGTTTCATTTTCATCATCATCTTTTTCTTTAACTACTTTTTCTTATTATTTTTTCTAGTTTTTTCTCTGCTTCTTTTTGATAAAAATAATGATTATAAACAATGTGTGAATTAATGAAGTCATTAACTTTAGTATTAGTGTTTTTATTTTATTTTTAAATGAAAATGATACTATTTTAAAGTGTATGAATTAATTGAGTCATTCATTGTAATTTTCTTCTTATGCTATGCTGATGTGGACACCCTAAATGGAGAGAAAACTCTCCCATTATATAATAGATTGGTATGAAGTTGGAATAAAAAAGTGGAACTGAGATGAAAAAATTAGAGAGAAAGATTCTGAAATTCTTATTCTTCTTAAGTTTTATAAAGAGAAGTTATATTTTTGTTTCCTGCTTTTGTGATTTTTTTTTGTTTGAGGTGTAAAATAAAAACAGCAGAATAGTTTTTGTTTCTATTTTATTTTCTTCTGAAGCAATCATCAACCAATCAAAACCATTAGCTACAATAAGAAGTATCCTAAAATGTCTTAATGTTTAAATTACATACAAGAAGTATGTTTTCATACAGTTTTGAGTAAATATTTAGTTTGTACGTAATAGCAGCGAAGAGGAAACAAAAAGGACATCTCAACTTAATAGAAAGCATGGGAGTACATTCTTATGACATCATGCTTAATCAGTCAACTCTTTTGTGGTCATCTCTTTACTACCCACACGTGTAAGTAATGTATCTTTACTATAAGATTTTCATAATAAAATTACTCGTTTTGCTAATTATGCAGATAACCAACTCCAATAATGGAAATCAAAATTCAACATTAATCCAAGCAATATAGCGCCATACAAAAGTCATCATCACCATTCACCACTAAAATCACTAATTAATGACGAAAAAGCAGTAAACATGCCGCCAAAGAAAGAAAAAGTGGATCCATTTTCGTTTTGAATGCATACTAATAATTACAATATTTAATTAGAAGTACATGCGTGTCTTCACTCGGACAGCCCAAAAAGATTGTGCGGGTGTAAGGATTAAGGAATAATAATCATTACTCCTTTATGTCAAAGATGTAAAAAAAGTTCTTAAAAAAAAAGATGTAAAAAAGTGTATTCCATTTCAAATACTATCACAGTTTTTACAATCTGCAAGTGAAGTTGAATTTCGTACGTATGTCCTACTTAAAACATATGAGGGATAAAATGAAATTAAATACGTAAGTGACTAAGTGGATTTAGAGATATATATTAAAAAAAACTTAAAAAATGTAGAAAAAAGAAGAAGAAATAAGTGGAGATGTGAGAGCAATGCAAGATTGACTGAATAAAGTGTATGCAAATTAAATATTGCAATAATGAAGGGGTCCAAGCACTATTCTTTTTCCATGTATCATGACCCTTTCACTTCAAATAAACTCCGTCGATTTTATTCCAAATAAAGCACTCTTCTTTAGAAAAAGGACAAAGTAAACTTTAGATGTGTAAATTACTCATTTGTGTTTGTTTATCAATAAACTGAACATTTCAAGTTTTCAACCGACAAGAATAGATATAGTTTTATTTGGTTAATGACACTACAAAAAAAATATATATTGTTAGCTCACGATTAGCCCTATTATATCGATTTGATAGCATTTTCATAAACGCTGTAATATTCGAAACTATAATAGGGTGACCCCTATACGATAGCGTTTTCGGATTGTGCTGTAATATATACTTCTATTATAGCGTTGAAATTGTATTGTTATTTACGATATAGTAACTCATTTTAGACGCTATTCTATATAGTCTAGTAGCACTATTTGCATACTATAATATGGATTTTTGTCGCACGGTTTTGTTGCTATAGACTAATCTCTTGTAGCTCCTTTTTTTGGCTACGGTATAACGTGTTGTACCTCTTTTTCTGGACTATAGTATATTGTTTTATAACATTTTTTCCGGGCTATTGTTTAATGTGTTCTAGTTTTTTTTTTTTTGGTTACGACCTGTAGTTTTGCAAAATTATTTTCAAACCGAGAGAAACATGTTTTCCAAAACTATATGAAATGAAACCAGCGTTTGCATTAAAAACACTCTTATTTTTATTAAACATCCAAACATGTCTTACACAAAACATCACAAGGACAAACATCATACTAAAAACAAGTCTTACAAAACATTAAGTCTTAAACATCATACCAAATGTCTTACAAGACGTGGTCATGGCTGCTTGAAGTGCTGAAGCAATTCTTTGCGTGAGAAGAGCTTGCCTAGCCTGGGAGAGAATCAATGCCATAAGTTGCATTGTTCCAAGCAACAAACACACATAGTAACTGCAACAAACCAAAACCATATTGATGTATTGGGAATCTGTGATTACGTAATTCTCCAAAGTCATCAAGCAAAGGCATAATTTCAGAAATGCACCAAATCCAACTGAACAAATTACCTCAAGAAGATGTGATCATCTTGCAACCGGTTTTTGCAGCAGTTGTTGCCCTCTTCTGTTTTTTGTCCAATATAAAACTCCACCAGGTTTGATCTTGTATCCAAAACACGTTCCAATTGTTCTAGAGAAAAGTTTATTGTAACCAAAACCTGCTTTTGATGAACTGTGCAAATAATAATCGACCTAAGAGTGTTAAACACAGTATTATTCATGTAAAGGACCAAGAAATCAAACCTGTAATGATGAGATGTAACTGAAACTGATTCAAGTCTCTCGTTTTGCTTAATGTGGTCTAAGTATTGCAAAATTCTTCTTTTCTGAAAAAAAAATTGAGAAATTTAAAAAACTCTCAAGAACAGAGAGAAGGAATAAGAACTAAAACCAAAAGCTAATGAGATTAGGGAGAAGAAGAAACGTCAGCTCTTTGCAGTCTCAAAAGCATCTTCACCAGATCATCCAATCCAATACACAAGCAAAATCAGAATCGAATTGAACACATAAGCAGACCGAGAGAGCGCAGACCGAGAGAGCTTATGGAAACCAAGTAATAAGCATCCACGCTTCTGAAAACAAACAAACAAAATGCAACTCTTTGAAAAAATCAAAACTTACTTCATTTATACAAGTAAAAAATCAGAAAACTCCCTATTAGCAGAGGCCTTATATACAAAGCTCCTTTGCCCAGAGGAGAAACCTAAAACACCAAAAAAAACCATAAAACCTCTAGGAGCTTCTAGAGATGATAGCAAACTATGATAGAGAATCATATCAAAGCTTGCACAACTATACAAAGCAAAATAACATTGATTTCGTGAAGATCAAACAAAAATTCACAAGTTTTATAAGTGATTATAAGAATTAAGAGAACAATATACATGCTAGAAGAATAGAAGCTGACCATGGACTAGTCATCAAACTAGCATTCATAAGTGATAAACCAATGAGAAAGGTAATTGACTTAAACCTTAGCAGATGAGACACATGTAAACTCCGGAACTGAGATGTTCTTGTGCTCATGAGTTTGGGCATAACTGCAAATAACAATAGTTTGGCAGGAAGAATGAGAAGCCATAAATCATAACAAACCCAAAGAAGAAACAGACTTCCTATTATTCCAAAATGACCACAAATCGATGATCATTCTAAACATCATCAAATTGAATTCCTACAGAGAAAAGTTATGAAAGAACTGACCATCTCCAGGGGAGAGCCCAGAACGGTTGTGTTAATCCATCTAGGAAACAAAAGAAAATCAGCGAGAGCAAAGAAGTATGTGTATAAGAGGAACTCTTAACTAAAGATCATAATATAGACACATGTGATACTATCTATAACATAGACATTTAAACATAAAGAAACAATTATCAGGGATCATCGTTACATCTAATATGTCATTAGAGAATTGTCATTTCATATAGTTTAATGGCAGAAAGAAACTAATATTAGAGATCATGGTTATTTTTTGACGGAAAAAAAAGATCATGGTTCTTACTCTTTGTTGGAAACACTTCAAATATGATAATCGAAGCAACATTCAAGTAAAACCATAAATTGATGTAAGCATATTCTTTGCAATAATGGAGTCCGACATTTTATGGAACCTGTTTTGCTGAAAAACACAAAAGACCAGATTAACAGAGTCTACTTGTTTGAAGGTGCAATTCACAGGCCTAATGAGACAAATATATATATATATATATATATATATATATATATATATCTGTAAGAAAACCCACCATTTGCTGCAAAATATTTTGCACCTGCGGATAAGAGTTGAAAGATTCAGTGACAAAGTGATATTGGCTCAAAGTCAGAAGCATACCCACGAAAATAGATGCTCAGAACTAAGGAAAAAAAAAACAAAAAAAAAAATCAGAACTAACCAAAATCCATCTAATCCTTTCCCTAGAAGCCCAAGGTCTAAAAATACCTGAGTACGAGGATTTGTGGTCTTGTAGCGGCAAGAGAGAGCGGTGGTGTGAAGCAGCGAGAGAGAAACAGAGGCGGCTAGAAAGTGAGTCAACGAGAGATAGTGAGCAGAGAGAGGGATTCGGCGAGAGAGATAGAGTCGCGACGAGACCAAAATCTTCATTATCAGTAATTTGAAAACCCAGAATTTTGAAGGTATTCTTAGATCCAGCAGAGACGCTCAGGGAAACCCTAGATCTTCTGATGCTCTTGTCGGAGAAGCAGATGGGGAGGCATTTTTAGAGAAGGAGCAGAGGTTGTTGAGAGATATGGAAGGGAGGAGCAAGGAAGAGGCGGTGGTGGCCACAATTGTGGCAGAGGAGCAGTGCAGCAAGCCGCAACCTTTAAGCGGAGTTAACGAAGATGATTGTAGATGGAGGACGTCGAGAGTATGGTACCGATTCTGGATCTAGAGAGTCTTAGGAAATTTTGAGAAAGGCTAGAAAGAAGAATATAGAGAGAAACCGACAAAAGTATAAGAGTTTTTGGAAAAAAAAATAGGTTTAGCGTTAATGGTTAAATTGGAAGAAAAGGGGGCAAAACCAAAATATTTTGATACCAAAAATGATTTTTCGGCTAAGTGTTGGTGCTCGATAAATGTAATAAGGCTCACTAAGTAATTTTTAACTTCCCGCAATACATATTTTTGTGTTTAGCATTTCTAAAATGTTATCAAATAGTAATCCACTTCAACATACCATCTTTAATAGCAGTTACGAAAACTGAGCTATTATAATCTGCTATCAATAAACCTTTTTCTTGTGATTTTATTAGCTAAAAGTTAATTAAATTAGCTATTGAAGTTTTCTCGATACAACACTAAACAGCTTTACAATTTGTATTTTTTTTTTTTCAACTTTAAGAATGAACCTATGTATGTTCTTAGTTTCCAATTTATGAATGAAGTATGTTTGAGGAATTGTTTTTTTCCCAAAAACGTTAAGATCACATTCAAGAAAAGAAAAAAACTCAGTTAGTGGGAAAAAATAAAAGCTCATTCAATTTAAAGCTTGATCTAGTCCTTTGGTCTATTGGTCCAATGGGCTTCCAACAAGAACAAAATGTTTAAAATTGGTTTTGACTAATGACTATTAACACCTATATAGCATAGGTGAACAAGATTACAATATCTACGATCCTCAAATCTATTTTGTTTATATGATATAGCATAAACAACGCATCTTAGAACGTGAACAAGATTATAATATTTTCTTTTCGGCAAAACCACAATAATAATAGCATGTGAATTTGTAACTGGAGGAAAGCTCCAAGCCATAAACCCGGAAACTAAATCAGCCTTCACAGCGGAAGCTTAGGCACTACGTATGACATTTTTTTTTTGTGGATTTCCAAAGTATGAGGATTTCACGGTTTCTCCACGGGAGGCCAATGTGAGACTCCACTCGATTGCCAAAAAAATGCATTTTTGACTCTTGACAACAATTCTTCCTTCTTAATCAACTAATTGATGGGTTAACCCAAAAGAATGCAAGTAAATTTGGAACCAAAATTAAGTAAGAGATTCGCATCGTGACATTTTGTGACCTTATTGTGAAATTTTCAATGGATAAGGAGATAATGTGTTTAGCATAGATTGGTCTCTAGCACATAGGCAATTTAGGCAAAAGTTACAATCGTGCGTTTAGAACGTGAAAATTTTGAGCGACGCACGTATGCGTCTGCAACCGCAACTGCATCACATCGTCGATGGTTCGGTTCACATCAAATGCAAATCGAGTGAAGAGTATATAAATCTCAAAAAACATAAATCAAAAAGCTCTTTATGAATCTCAAAAAACATATCCCTGATTTATTTCAAATTGCAAAAAAAAAAAACGTTACCAACACAAGTACAACAACATAATGTCAAAATCTCAAATCATCGAAAACCTAGATAATGTATATCCGATCGAGATCCATTTTTTTATACCAAAAATCCAAAGATCTATACAGCCTTGAAAGATTCAAGGTTCCTGAAATGTTCCCAAAGCCTTTCCACAACGACGGCCTCGTAATTCTTGGTCGCACCACCGCCGTTCTTCGCCGCGATGATCAGATCGTACTTTTTCCCGGAGACCACTTGTTCTTTTCCACGAACGACCTTCTCGAACACCAGATTCGCCTTCGATTGCTTGTTATGCTCTTCAATCGCATACTTGGCGATCGCTTCCACGTTCGGATCAGATACATCCTTGATCGGTTTCCATCCACCGAGATTGCCTTCCACGACGGCGATGAGAGGGAGGATGATGAGAGAGAGACAAATCAACGATTTCATCATTTTGTTTTCTTAATCCTTTTTTTCTTTTTCGGATCTTAACGGTATCGTCGGTTTCGGGTTTTTTTATAGAGGATAATTTCTTAGATTTGCTTTTGCGTTGTAATGTGGGCAGATAATTCCAGAGATTTACGGATAGACCAATCGTCTCACGCGGTGATGAATCTATTGTCGTTTTACACCGTCAGATTTTACAACTGGATGTATCCACGTGGCGTAAGATACGTAACACGTTATAGAGTCAACGGAGCCTGTCCCGTCACGTGTTTCGTCAAAGAGTCATCATAGTTAAGTAATGGAGTTTATAGGCAGAGCACTAAATGGGCCCATATTTGGTGATTTGGCCCAACAACTAACGTGGACTCGCGCGGCAAAAATAGTGATTAACAATACGATGTCGTTTTATTCATGCGTCAAAAACTCTGGAGCATACTTTTTGTTTAAAGCCTATGTTTTTAAACCCGGACCGGACCGGCTGTCCGACCAAGTTAAACCGCGAACCGGAAATATAACCGGGTTAGATTAGTACCAAAACCTAATTAACCGATTAAAAAACCGGATTGAGCCGCTAAAAACCAGAAACCGGTCGAACCGGCAAACCATGGTTAACCGGGTTCAATTGAAAAGGGTTAATTAAATCGTTATTTTTTTTCCTTTTTAGTTTTTATATAACCAAAATCCCAAGGGGACACCAGATAAAATCAACGGCTCAGATTTACCTGGCTTTTTCTTATTTACCGTAGACACGACCACAGGTGATCACGGAGTTTACGTACGAGACTTGTTTGCGGCGTCGGAAAAGTACATCGGGATAGAAGAGGGAGGAGGCATGGAGGAGGCTGCAGCGGCGGAGCTTGAGAGACTCCAAATCGAAATCCTCCGTAGAATCTCGCTTCTCGAGAGCTCTATCCTCCCACAAAGCTCCTCATCGTCTTCGTCGCCTTCTCTACCTGATGATGAAAGCGAAACGGTGTCTCGCCTCTCCTCCATTCTCCGGTCCGGCGGCGTTAACGATTTCTGCTTCAAGAGAGTTGCTTCCGATTACTACGACTGGTCTCTCGAATCCCGCCGCGTCGTTCTCGGCGCCTCCTCTATCGACCATCTCTGCAAGAGCATTGTTCTGGTACTTTCGGATTTCGAGTAAAAATTTCGTATTAAGTGAACAATGTTGCGATCAAGGATAGTATTTGACATGTGAAATTAACACATTGAATCAAGGATCAGTATAATTTCTGTTCAAGATGGTTTAGCCTATATACATTGTAAACAACGAAAAGATCAATAAGTTTCATTTTACACTTCTTGCTTTTTTGCATTTGATTCTTCACTAAATGTATTACTAGTGCAGGTTAATACCCAAGCTTCATCAAATGTTTTGGATTGCAGTGATCGCAACAACTCAAAATACTATCTCGTTGTGGTTCAGGTGCTCCTGATGGTTCCTGTGTAATAGCATTTTCACCTTTATCTCGTTTTTAATCGTATTAATCTGACCACTACTATCTTTTTGTATGGCAGTACTCTGCCAGATTCAGTGCTGATGCAGTGAAGAACTTTCTTTATTCACTAAACGAGGGAAAGATCCCAAAGAAAAGATTTAATCGTCAGTGCTTCTTATTCTTTATGTTCATGAGCTATCTGTTAGGATTTTTGAAGTTTATATGTTGCTTCTATCTGCTGAGTCCTGTGTTGATTCCTGTGTAGTGAGACTTGCTCCTGAGGAGACGTCAAATAAATTGACTGGCTTTGAGCGCAATGCGGTAACTTGTGTAGGTATGAAGACAAACATACCGGTAAGTTTTGTTTCCACACCCGTTGTTTCTATGATAGAATTAAATCTTGGTGTGAAGCCTGACCGACTTTTTCTTGGTGCTTGCTCATTTGCTGCTACAATAGTCTCTACACTATTAATTACATATTAGACATGTGTAAGACATGGGGAGTATCATGAGCGAACATCTACCCACTTGTGTTTTCGTCTCCTAGACAAACAGTTTTGTACTGGTTTTTTTGTCTATTCATAAATAGTTACAGAGAGTTTTACCTTTCACACACATGCGCTTGCCAAGCGTTTTGCAGACATCACAGTATATTTTCCTATCCTAATTGTCACAGAGGCCCGGTAGGTTTCAATGCCCAATGGGTTACACAGCTAGTTTTTTTTGTCATGCTTGTTTCTCTATGTCTGTACAGGAGGTGTAGTACATTTTCTATCACAACTTGCATTTGATACGGACCCAAAGTTAAGAGTCTTCTTGTGAGCCAGCTGCTGTTTGTCCCACTCATTGTTCTTTAGTATTTTCCCTATTGATAGTAAAAAAATAGAACCTCATTTTTTACAGTTCAATACCTTCTTTGCACTACCAGTGCCAGAGTTAGTAATGGGTGTCAGATAGAGAGACTTAAATTGGCGTTGTTTTTGGTGAGTATGTATACATAATCTGAGGCTCGTACCCTACTGCATTGATGTGTAGATCATGTTATCTTCCTTTCCTTATGAGGAAGTGGCCCACTTCAGACAACACACTATTTGTGCTATTGGGACACATCAGTCTTTCAAAATCATCTTTTAGACCTCAGTATTAACGGGGTTTCCCTTTTGGGTAACTAGTTCCGTTGCTTGTGTTCTTGTAATAAAAAACCCTGGATCCCAATTTAATTTGTGCACAGTGACTTGTTATTTGGAAGTATTCATAGAGTTGGAAGTTCGTTTTAGTGGGAGATACGGATAAAAATCCATTGAGTTACAGTTACTTGTGTTCTCATAACTAAAATCTTGGATCCCATTTCAATTTGTGCACAGTGATCTACCAAAGCCAGTTTTGTTTTCATGTTTAGAGTTTCAAGAGGCATATTCAGATTACTTTTGATTTGAAAATGGCTGATGTTGGATGGGTTTTGGGAAATGTCAGGTGATATTGGATGAGGCCATAACCAAACTTAGACCGAACTTCTTCTGGTTGGGCGGTGGCGAGATCGATCTGAAGCTAGGCGTCAGGACATCTGAATTCCTTGATTTTGTCAAACCATTCATTGTTCCTTGCAGCTGAAAACTGGATTTTTTTATAAAACACACTATTTTTTTTTTTTTTGACGCACTGTTATTTGATCCGGAACCGAATGTATACCGTTGGTATTTTATCAAATGTTACACTTAGCTTAATTATTTTGAGCTGCAATGAGGGTTTGTACTTCTCACAGACATGTGTATTCTTTGTAATTAATGACGATGTCTGTTACGTTATACTCACGCTGCTCTGAGCTAAAATGGCGGTCAAGTGTTCTAAAATATAGCACAACTATATGAAATAGATTAATACAGTAAATAGAAGGAAGAAGGTGCAGCTTGTTTGTTCTATAGAGAGAGGAATAGAGAGAAAGCAAAGTAGTTGGTCACGAATATCTTTTATATATGTAGCAGTAGCACAAGAAGAGTCATTACAACCACCGACATGGTGAATGCATATTGCATATAACAGTATGATATATATATAGATAAGAGGTAAGGATCTGAGCAATCAAGCCTTCTCGTTGTGGATGGGAGGCTTACGATGAGGCTGAGGATAGTCCATGACCACTACTTCTTCACCTGTCTCGACTCCACCCAGCACCCTCCTCCTCCCGTCACCATTGACTACGTTTTGCAGCAAAGAAGCAGCCTTGTGATGATGCTTATGATGATGCCCTAGGCGGCGAGCACTGGTGCATCCAACATTGTATGACAAAATCAGAAGAATGAAACAGAACACCATCGCAAATCCACTCTTAACAGAGCAAGACATGACCTCTCTTCGTCTTCTTCTTCAGATACTTTAAAAGTTAAACTGTGGCTATATATATGTAGGGAGTTGAGACTTGAGAGCAGGACAAATATAGTTTGAAATGTGTTTTAAGTGTGTAAGAGAAGAGAAGAGATAAAGGAGTATTTGTAGGCAAAGAAGAAAGATAAATAAAGAGAGTAAGACAAGCATTGAATGCAGGTGGGGAGGAGGAGAGGGGGGTCCTTCATTATCATAACATGCTCTTGTTCCTCTCTTCTTCTTTTACCTTCTCTCTTGTCTATTTTTTCAAATATATTTCCCATTCATCTCTGTATTTGGATACGTATCTATCGTATGTATAGTGGGTGTCTTGATCAACCAAACCTTTTGTCTACTTGAAAGGTCTTCGTGAGGTCATCTCATGCATCTCTCATTTTCCTTCTTCCATTTGCTTAACTTATTCTTCCCCTTGTAACATATAACACTGCAATTTGAACATCACTCTCCTAAGTCCTACTCGATGACGATCACCTTCTTATCAGGACACTATTAGACATACTACTGTTAACATCCACATCTATTCAGACAACAGGTACTTACTATTACTAAGAGTTGTACTTGGACAAAACTCTGAATCTTTACATTCAACTTCAATGGTCAAAATAACTACATCTTCTCCTAAAAACACAACCGCGTCTCTCATGTTCCACATGATCGGTTGGAGAACTTGAATGAGAATCTTTTGAGGATCGTTCAATAACATCTTTGAGCTAAACCTTTTTGAAGAATCATAATGAAGAAACAAAGTCAATATTGAAAGTGTATAATTAGAACAAGGCAGCATGGTCCGACCGTCTCCACCCTCTCTCTCTCCGTCAACGACAATGTGGGACCTTTCTCACATCACCGGCCATTCTCAACCGGTACCGACCGTGTCTGCCACGTGGCACAAACCCTGGTGCTGCTGTTTCTATTTAGTTGGGGGGGCTTATGCTTGCCATTGTAACTACCATGGCCCATGTGCCTTCACGACATCATGTTATGTCGGCTTATAGAGTGAAAGACAACAAACAAACACAATCAAGTTGTGATGATTAAAGATTATTTGAAAAATGATAATCACCAAAGCATGTTATATACATTATTTTATGTTTGCTGTACATATTAAAGCCCAACCGAAAGTTATTAGAGAAGTACGTACATAGGCTTGATTGCTTAGATAATAAATAAGAAGATGAAATATTCGGCGAAATAGAAAAGGGTGAAATGAAATATCCAGTAGGAGATCTATGGAGATCCAATTCCAAACGTGTTTTCTCCGCTGTAAGTGACATAGAGGAATCCATCATCATCCTTCTTCTCTTCGTACACAGCAGACATAAGCGCACCTGCAAAATTATCAGATCAACCTTTTATTTCCATGCTTCTTCTTCGTTGATCACAGTTACTTAGTGATGAAACTCTTGACTATACAGAATATAAATTGGTGTACCTGTTGGAGGAAGAACATTGTCCACAAATATAAAGATCGCCTTTTCTGCACTCAGTTTGATTCTTTTGCGAATCACATACACGAATTGCCCCACTGTCAGATCAGCCGGGACTAGGTATCTGCAAATTTGAAACCCGGAAAAAAGCTTAGTTGTCAATCACAAGCCAGGTCCGAATGAGATGGATATTGATTACAATAACATGCTTTACTTTTTCTTGTCGATGGTTGGTATATCACTCTTCTCAGCTTTCTCAACAATCACCTGGATCCCACACAAAATAGAAATGTGTGACAATCTTTTCTCCAGTGTCATTTTTAAGATATAAGCTATATAAAGCACTTATCCACATGAATTATAGAAATCAACCCATTAAGTCGTGACTCGTAAGTGCAACAATCAGCAGTTAAATAAAAAACGATTTTCAGAAAATCACATTCCATAAACATAGAACAAACAAACACACACTTGACACTACAATTTAAACAACACCGTGCAGTAGTTGATACAGTGCCAAACATATATAACAAGCGTGAAGCTAATCAGACACTAATAACTTGATCACTAGCTGTTAGTTGGGTGTACATTTAAAGCCAGGTGCTAAGTGCATAGAACCATAGGCAAAGAGACGATAAGTTCATAATCAAAAAGAAAGAGCCACAAAAGGGGCAAACTACCATATTGCTGCCTCGCTGGGCAATGAAACACAACAACAACTTAAACTGCATAAACTCAGTGAAACAAAATGGATTGGTCCGAACATGAAAAAAGAAACAATAAGCAAATCACAGAGGACTTTGAAAATGTGTAATGGACCAGCGTATAAGAGAGACACTGAGCTCTCACCGGAATTCTATCTGGATATTTCTCTCTAATCCGAGCAGCTTCTGCCCTTCTCTTCTCTGAAGATTCAATAAAACAGGGTAATTAGATCAAAGAAACGATTTTTGAGGAATCAAACACCAAATCAAGAACAAAGTCCGGATCCAAACCTAGATCATGCTCTTGCTTGAACGTGCTTTTTGCCATCCCTTCCACGCCTACATATACATAAGAAACCGTTGACGCCAATCAGATAACCATCAAAATAAATTCACAACTCAAATCAAATTCCCAGATACGCATCAAACCAAGATACTACTAAACGGCAGGTTTCATCTTTCTATCACAGAATTCGGCAGACTAATACCATAAACCCCGAGAACCTAGATCGATTGATCAACTTTACAAAACCTAACCTTGAGTAATCTAAACTCAGTACGAGATCGCAATAAGACCAAAAAGGGGCGTAAAAGTCCATGATCAAACCTGTTGAAGACAAAGACGAAGCTTTTCTGCGATCAAACACTTCTCCAGAGAGCTCGACAATATCGTTGAAGATAACAACACACAATTAACAAAAGATTATGAAAAGAAAAAGCAAAGAAGCAACCTGCAAAAAATTCTGCGAAGCAATTAAAAATTCACGGATAAGGCGAAAGATTGCATACAGATGGAGCATGGTCTTATCTAAATTCCTCAGCTGACGTGGAATACATATAAACATCCAAGCGAATCGGACGGTACGTACTAGTTTAGACTAGTAATCAAACATCGCAACCGTCCGTTTTACTGACGGTGTACAAAGAAGCAATGCACTCTAATATTACCTCCGAAAAAGGATAAAGAAGAACCGCATATGCCGGGATCACGTTTCTGCATATGATATGCCATATTTACCCCTAGCAACTGCGGGTTAGGTGAAGAGTAGGGAAGGGTAACCAATGGAATTGAGCGTATCTATGGGCCTTACAATTGAATATGTAACTGTATTTAAGGCCCATTTAAAGCTAGATATAGAGGCCCAAATTGAATAGTCAGTTGACCTGAAGCTCGCGGGAGAGGAAGAAGAAGAAGGTGGAGAGAGAGAGAGAGAGGATGGGCATACTGAAGAGCTGCTTCTTGTTCATGATGGGAACGGCTTATGGCGTATACGTTGCGCAGAATTACAACGTTCCTGATATTAGGAAGCTCACAAACACTGGTGTCGTCATCGCCAAGCACATCGAGGAGAATTATCGCAAACCCAAGAAGGACGATGTTATTTGATCGAGTTTTCCTATTTTCTTTCTAAAATTAACCCGTATTGATCTCGATTTTATTGTTATGATAGCTAATTTAGGGATTATTATTGGTTTGATTTGGAGATTGAACAATATGGATCGTGGTCACTGATCCGACCTTTATATACAGCGAGAAAACTTGGAAATTTTTGGTTTTTTTATGTTATTTTTTTTTTACTGTGATAATCCTGCGGATCATGGAATTAATTGACTTCCTTATCATTCTGTTCAGCGCTGAATCTGTCTATGTACGCTTGTGAATTTTTCCTCGTCGAGTTTTCATGGTTCAATGTTATGATTCCAATTTCACCATGCCCTTCTGTATCCAAGCATCTGTTTGTGTATCTTGATCATAAGACAATGGTAACTACGTCTCTAAAAATCCCCTAGATAGATCAAATGAAGAGTATAATAATCCACAGTTTATGTTGCAGTTCTCAATTAGTCGAAGGAGCAAGTGTTTTCAGGTTCTTATATGTCACTGTCTTGAAGTTGTTTGTATTCTGAATGTGAAGGTGAGTTTGGCCCAAGGCATAGTGTATGAGTTTCGAGAGGAAAGTAGTTGGAAATTTTTAACCTTTTTTTCAGCCATGATTGATTCCCTTTTTGGATCCATGGAAGTCTTTTTATTTCTTAGCTTCTGGAGAAGTATTCAGTTTCCACATCTGTGCTGAAGTTTTGATATTGCATTTTCATCTTTTTTTTTACATTTCACTTGATCACTGGCTAAACAACGACGTTGAGGAAGAAGCAGTTGAAAGATGTAACAATGCAAATTGACCGATACAGGGCGCATCATTTCAGATCAGTGTAATAAGCGTATCGATGCACATTATACAAACGTATCTCCTGTTCCGACTTTAGCTCATCATTTCAGATCAGTGTAATAATCTATCTCTCATATTATATGCTTTGTGGACCTCAGAATTCCATTTTGTTGTGGTTAAGCATTAGTTTAGACTTTAGCGGAACCGGTCAACAGTGAAACCTCTGATTAGGTAAGAAGGTATGACCTTTGACAAAACTCCATTCTTCAAGGTCTAAAAGTCAAGGGATGTGATGGGATCAATGGGCCTAAATGTTAAAGATCAAACAATTGGGGATGTCCCCAACTTTTTCTAAAACTCAAGGGCGCAACAAGTAAAATTCAATTGCCGATTCGCTTTTGAAGATTCTTCCATCTCTTTCCTTCGCTCAATTTCGTCGATTGGAAGATCAGATCAAACAAAACCCTAATTAAATTTTGCGAGTATCTTCCTCTTTTCTTCAATCCTATATTTTCCGAGATCAAGGGTTTTTCGGAATTCTCGAATTTTTGACAATCCGTACAGATTTCGCAGTTAGAGCTTGTTGATTTGAATCAGCCATGGGAGGCCACGGTGGTTTGAATATTCTTCCGCAGAAGCGGTGGAACGTTTACAACTTCGACAACAGAGAAAAAGTCCGAAAAGACGAGGAAGCTGCCGCCAAGGAAGAGCAGATTAAGCGCGAGGAAGCCAGGAAACGAGACGCCGAGTCTCGTCTCGAGGTGCTTCGTAACGTCCGTGGCTTGGCGCCTCTCAAACGAGCTTCTCCGGAGGCAGAGAAGGGCAAATATGAGGTGGCGGTGGTGGCTTCCGCCGCCGCTACTTCCACCGCTGTGAAGAGCGTTGAACCGGAGGAGCCAAAGACGGGTCATATCAACCTATTTGAAGGAATTAAGATATTTGATCCGATTGAGTTGCCGAAGAACGATAAGCCTGCGGAGGAGGAAGATCACAGGAGGAAGAAGATGAGGAAAGAAGCGGCTGCGACGGCGAGGGCTTCTGCGAAGGATGCAGCAGCGAGAGCAGGGGATCCTGATGAGGAGAAGTATAGATTGGGGTATGGTGTTGCTGGTAAAGGAGTGAAGCGTCCTTGGTACCTTGAGAACAAGCGTAAGGATGAAGATGGTGTTCGTGGTGAGGATGATGATGATGATGGTGGGTACAGAGGAGGTGAAGCCAAGAAGAAGAGTGGGAATGGGAAGAAGAGCTTGAAGGAATTGAGAGAAGAGCGGTTGAAGAGGGAGAGGATTGAGAAGGAAAGAGAGAGAGCCCTTTTCATGAAACAGAGCCAGACAAACGGTGGTTTTTCACGGAGGAGGTGAGTGACCAGCTTCTACGATTTGTTTTCCGGTTATAGCAACACAGGTTTTGAGCTATGGAATCTATATTGCACGCAAGGTCTCTTAACAGATATGTTTATTGCTTATCAATGTACGATTTCTTGAGGAGTGAAAATTGAGAGTTCTTGATTTGATCAGTCTCTCGTTTTGACGATGAATATAGAACATGAGTAATGCCTCAAATGATGTTTTCTCTTGAATTGCTTGCACACAGCCTAGGAAAATCTGTTATTGTATATGATTCTTCTTGAGTAATAAAATTAAGTGTTCTTGATTTGTTTAGTCTCTCGTTTTTTTGATATAATCTATTGGTTTATGCTCCAACTGGTGTTCTTTGCTGAACTATATTGCTTCCAAGGGCTGTGATATAACTAGATATTGTTCAATCATTCAATGGTTTTCTTGAGGAATGAAATCTAGTGTTGTTGAAACATGCTCTGCGATTCACGTGAGTCTGTAACTTTTAGAGCTATTTGATGCTTAGGGAGGTATGGTTAATTAGTTCGTCAGTTTGATTATTGGGTCGTTGAGCATATTTGGTTAATATTAAGTAACTTTGTCTCAACGTTTTAAGTTCGAGAAATGAAATTCCATTGGCTCCAACTTGGATAGAGACAAGAAACTTATGGTAATCAGAAGAAGAGTACATACATTTGGAATGCTCGAATTAGTTTTTGAAATTAAGAAGACTTGTTACAGAGATTCAAAAGTTGTTTCACAATTCAAAATCCCTTTTCTCACTTAGAGATACATGTTTTCAACAGATATAAAATGGAAAGGATGCGAAGTGAAATATGTTGGTGGCGTTCTTTATATAATGCTCCTGCTTAAACAATTATGTGGCACTTATAATTGTATAATTGCGTTGCAATTCAATACAGACATTGGAAAATGATTTAAAAAAAAGAATTTAGAAAGACTCATATATAAACAGCAAGGGAGAAAAGTTCCCAAATTTTAGACTCAAATTGTCTTTTTGGAACATATCCAAAGTTGATAAAACATGAAACGACACAAACATTCCCCAAAATAACGACATAATCCTCAAAGAAAGAGCTAGGTCCACAAGACAAAATCAAGAAACATAAAACATGACATGTTAGTAACTTCAGACATGACACTTTCCTTAACACAAACACGAAGTAGAAAGGATTTGACAAGAAAAAGGAGACAACTTTGTAAAGACAAGAACTTTGTGTATTTTCCTTTTGTTTTCTACTTAACTTCTTACAATCGTTTTAGATGTTTTTATATACATAAGACACAAGAAACCCTAGTTCTAGATCTTTCTATATCCGTGTGACACTAGTACATTCACACGCTCACAACTGGAGTGGAGCTCAAGTTCGACATGCTCCGACTTTGTCTTTTAGCTCCATCTACTTCTTCTCTGCAATTGTTTCTTCTGCTTTTCGTACAAGTATCACATGCCACTGTAGCTTCTTTCTTTCGTGGGCTGATAATATCTTCTTTCTGTCTTGGGCCTTCGTCTCTTTGTAAGCCCAATTCACATACTCTGTTTCTTACACTTTCATCCCCCCTCAAACTCGAGTGTGGTGGAAGACAGACTCCGAGTTTGTCACGAATCCGTAGAAATGGTTCCTTGGCTAGTGATTTCGTGAATATGTCCGCAAGCTGACTATGAGCTCGAATGTGTGATGTTTCAATGAGACCAAGAGCCACCTTTTCACGGATAAAGTGATAATCAACTTCCACATGTTTTGTTCTGGCATGAAACTTCGGATTTGCAGTGAGATGAACTGCAGATAAATTATCACACAGTAGTTGAGCAGGGCGAGGCTGAGGGATACCAAGATCACGTAATACAGCCGATATCCAAGTGAGCTCAGCAGCTGTAGATGCTAAAGCTCGATACTCAGCCTCGGTAGAAGAACGAGAAACAGTCGGTTGCTTTTTGGCACTCCAAGACACAAGATGGGAACCAAGTAAGGTGCAGAAGCCTGTAGTTGACCGTCGTGTGTCCTTACAACCTGCCCAATCGCTGTCACAGAAGGCAGTAAGAGACAAGTCAGCATCCTTGGGAAGATTAATACCGAGTGAACTTGTTCCTCTCAAGTAACGTAGGATTCGTTTCATCAGGATAAAGTCAGCCACTGTTGGAGCATGCATCCGTTGACAGACGAAATTAACAGAGAACTGGATGTCTGGCCTTGTAAGAGTCAGGTACTGAAGTTTACCAGCAATGCTACAAAAATAAGTGGGATTCTCAAAGAGCTGATCACCATTGGGAATGTGATCAAGCTGCAGAGGTAAAGGGGTTGGCATCGGATTGCAGTCGGCCATTCCTGCAGTGAAGAGTATTTCCTCTGTATACTTAGACTGATGTAGAAACAGACCCGAGTCATGAAAGGAAGCTTGAATTCCCAAAAAGTAACTCAGCTGACCCATATCCTTCATTGAGAATTCAGAATGAAGCAGACCAATGAATCGAGTAAGTAAGTCTGGACAACTACCAGTGAGAATCATATCATCAACATAGAGAAGAAGAACCATAGTTGTTTTCTCATGATGATAAATAAAGAGTGAGGGATCAGCCGGGCTGCAGAAGAACCCGAATTCCAGCAAAAAATTAGCAAACTTGTCAAACCAAGCTCTTGGTGCTTGACGAAGACCATAGAGAGATTTTTTGAGTTTGCAGACATGATTCAGATAAGTGAGATCTTCATAGCCTGGAGGCTGTGTCATGAACACGTCTTCCTGCAAGTCTCCATGTAAAAAGGCGTTTTTAACATCGAATTGTTGAAGTGGCCAGTCCTTTGCAGTAGCAACAGCTAAGACTATACGTATGGTAGAGGTTTTAACCACAGGACTAAAAGTCTCAGTAAAGTCCACACCTTCCTCTTGTAAGAAGCCTTTAGCAACTAAACGAGCCTTCAGGCGATCAACAGAACCATCTGCTTTCAGTTTAACCGTAAATATCCATCTGCACCCCAGAACATTCATAGTGTCAGTTGCTGCAACAAGATCAAACGTGTGACTTCCATAGATATTCTTCATCTCTTCATCTGCAGCCGCTTTCCAACCCGGATGTTTTAGTGCTTCTGCAATGTTTTTAGGTATCTTGGGGATCGTGGTATCAGTCAGGAGAACATATCGTTGATTTGGTTTAGTAATCCCTCGTTGTGCTCTTGTAATCATAGGATGAGAGGATGGCTCAGGTAGAGAGACTGGTAACAGTGAGGAGGAAGTGATAACTGTCCTTTCATTGAGAAGATGAGTGCTGTCGCCAATAGGATCAAGATCAATGCTTGCCGTACGCTCAGAACGCTCATCTCCCAATGAAGTAGTTATCTCTTGACCAACAGGTGTCTCAGCAGCTGGAGTGGATCGTGAGGGATGTACTTGAGATACAGTGTCCGGATCAGACGAGAGATGTTGATACCATTGAGAGGAAAGGTCCGGAGAAGATGGCTGATGAAGAGACGGGGATGGTAATTTGAAAGGGAAGCACATCTCATCAAAAATGACATGTCTGCAAGTAAACACACGGTTAGTTGCAGGGTGTAGACAGCGATAGCTCTTGTACTGAGCACTATACCCAAGAAAAACGCATTGGAGAGACTTGGGAGAGAACTTAGATGTAGTATATGGTCGGAGGTAGGGATAACACGCACATCCAAAGACTCGTAGGGCTGTATAGTGTGGTTTTTGCTGAAAGAGAAGCTCAAAAGGGGACTGAAAACGCAAAGCAGAGGAAGGTAACAGATTGATTAAGTAGTTTGCCGTATAAAATGCCTCAACCCAATACCGAAATGGTATGTGACTGTGAAAGATCATGGTAAGACCTAGTTCAGTCAAATGACGATGTCTTCTTTCAGCTAAACCGTTCTGTTGTGGTGTATGTGGACATGACATGAAGTGTTGAATTCCTTGGTCTATAAAATGTTGTTTGAGTTGATTGCTAGTGAACTCTCCTCCTCCATCACTTTGAAACACTTTGATTTTCTTGTTGAATTGTTTCTCAACCAACTTTTGGAAACCAAGAAAGACTTCATAAAAATCGGATTTAAACCGCAGAGGATAAAACCAACCATAGCGAGAGTAATTATCCACAAAGATAGCATAATACTTAAAGCCTTGAACTGACAAAGTAGGAGCAGGACCCCACAAATCACAATGAATCCTGGCCAAAGGTTCTAAGGCAACAGACTCTGAGGAAGAAAAAGGTAAGCGTGAGCTTTTTCCTAACTGACACGACGAACACACAGAGATAGACCCACAACGACTGCTCCGGATGGAGTTATTATTCTTGAGGTGATGGAGAACTTGAGCATTGGGGTGTCCTAGACGTTGGTGCCAGACATCATCATTGGTGAACTGTTGCCTTGAAGAAAAGAACGCCAATGCTCCAGGATTCTCCAATCGGTAGAGACTGTCATGCCTTCTTCCCTGTGTCAACACCTTCTGAGTAGATTTGTCTACAACACACACATAATCAGAGTCAAAGTAAACCCCACATGCAGCATCATCACACAACCTAGAGACAGACAGCAACGGTTTCTGTATAGTGGGACAGACCAAGACATTTTGCAGAGGTAACTTACCTGAGGGTGTTGGGAGGGAAGTAGAACCCACATGAGTGATTGGTAAGTAGTTACCATCAGCCACCATCACCGTTTCTGCACCATGATAAGGCTGAGCTGTCTCAAGATTTGCTGCAGAGTTGGTGATGTGTGATGAGGCACCCGAGTCAGGGAACCATTCTTGACCAGAAGAGCCTGAAATCTGCATTGCTGCCAAGGCTTGAGGGACATCAGTGCTCTGGTAGGAGTGATCAAAACGATTCCAGCACTTAAGAGCTATGTGACCAGTTCTCCCACAGATCTGACACACAGGGCGGTTTCCAGTCTGTTGTTGAGTCTGCTGTGAGTTTCCATTGCCACCAGACCAGTTGGAGACTTGCTGAGTGAAGCCACGACCACGAGTATTGTATCCACCACGTCCACGACCACGGTTATTGTAGTTTCCACGTCCATTGTTGCCAAAGTTTTGAGTTTGAGGCACAAAGGATTGAGCTTGGGCTTGAAAGGCCATGTGAGCATCCACAGGAGCAGGAGTATAGGCCTTGATGCGACTGTTAGAAGCCATCAGTTGAGAGACAACTTGAGTGTAGGTTGGAACAGGTGGCTTATGCATCGAGGTCTGGATTGAGGTAGCAAAAGCCTCGTACGGCTTGCCCAAACTGTGGAGCAGCTGAAAGATCTTCATATTCTCTGAGACCGGCTTCCCAATGGAGCTCAGTTGGTCGCAGATGAGCTTGAACTCATGCAGATAGTCTCGCATCTCCATATTTCCTTTGGTGAGAACCTGAAGACTTGCCAAGAGATCGTATTCTCGAGAAACAGAACATTGATTAAAGTTTTCAGCCAAAGAGAGCCACACATCACGAGCAGAACGACAACCATAAGTGTAACCAAGAGCTCCCTCAGACAGTGTTCCAAACAACCAAGACATAACAAGTTGATCTGTTTGTAACCACGCTTCAAAGTCAGGATTACTCACCTCACTGACTTCATTCTGAAACTTGACACGGATCTTCTCCGTAGGCTGCTTCTGACCACCGTCAACAAAACAGAGCAGCTTTTGACTTCTCAGTAACGCCTCGACCTGTGTCTTCCAGGCCAGGTAGTTGTCATCACCGAGTTTGACAGACACGAAGCTTCCAACTTTGATGTTTGTTGGAAACGGAAAGAGATCGGACACACCCTCTCCTCTTGGCTCTGATACCATGTTAGTAACTTCAGACATGACACTTTCCTTAACACAAACACGAAGTAGAAAGGATTTGACAAGAAAAAGGAGACAACTTTGTAAAGACAAGAACTTTGTGTATCTTCCTTTTGTTTTCTACTTAACTTCTTACAATCGTTTTAGATGTCTTTATATACATAAGACACAAGAAGCCCTAGTTCTAGATCTTTCTATATCCATGTGACACTAGTACATTCACACGCTCACAACTGGAGTGGAGCTCAAGTTCGACATGCTCCGACTTTGTCTTTTAGCTCCATCTACTTCTTCTCTGCAATTGTTTCTTCTGCTTTTCGTACAAGTATCACGTGCCACTGTAGCTTCTTTCTTTCGTGGGCTGATAATATCTTCTTTCTGTCTTGGGCCTTCGTCTCTTTGTAAGCCCAATTCACATACTCTGTTTCTTACACTTTCATGACATAACATCATCAAATCAAACCGGAGGGATGATCAAACGGAGCACACCGTTCTTGGCGACCATTTTGATCCGACGGTTGGGAATGTCGATCGGAGTGGAGAGCATGGCCACGTCACCAGAGTAGAACCGACCACCAGAGTCGTGGCTAACGGCAGGAGCGTCACCAGTCACCATCACTATCCCACCCTTGACGGAGACAGTGAACCTCTCCTTGGGAACGCCAGGCATGTCAACACGCACGTATAGGCTGCCGTTTTGAAGCTGCTTCGACTCATAAGCCATCTGCGATCCTAGGTTCACGCATGGGTGTGGCTGCAATACCCGACCCGTTAACGCCGGGTCTGCTCTTCCATATAACATCATAACAACAAAACTAGTCATCCTTTCTACACACAATCAAACTTACTACCATATAAACGTGTCTAGAACAAAAATAAAGCTTGCAGAAATATGTGAATATACCATGGGGATCCGTGCCGTGAGGAAATTGGTGAGTACCCGTGCAACAGCGATCTTTGACCAATAAACAGAGAGAAAGAACACTTTTTTTTATAAGTAAAATAAGGCTATTCACAACTTTATGCTTGTGGAAAAGATGAAATCAAGATTGAATACCTTTTTTGGAATCTGGGCCACCAAGAAACGCTAAAGAGAAAACAAAGTTGAAATTTTTATGTTAATTACTATCAGAAAAGTTGAACGTTTTAACTAAAATAACCGAAGAAGAAGAAAAAGAAAAGGGTTTTGGGTTTAATTGATGATTACAGATGCACGAAGGGCTTGGTGTTTTGCTGAGGGTCTTGGAGAGGAGAAGCCTGACAACACCGTCGGACATGTGGGCGTGGACGCCGGAGATCTCGCAGCATTTGCAGGTGAGACCTGTACAGAGGCCGTAGTTACGAGGAGAGGAGTCGTATTTGTGCTCCTTTGGTGCGTCGGCGAGGACAGACACAGCTTTCTTTGTCGGATCAACAGTAACCCTCACGCCGTCTTCAGGAACGCCGGGAAGGTCTATCCTAATGTACATGTCCTGGTTCTCGAGCATCTTGAACTCCTGAAACCCTTTTGGTCCATTTGCTAGAAACTGGTTGTTAATCGCATAAAACCCATCTGCTCCCATCAAACACCAAAACAAAAACATCAAAAAGAGGAAGAACAATCAGTGACCCATTTGAGAGAAAGAAAGTTGAAAAGTGAAGTTAAAAGAGAAAATGGGATTGAGATTTGAGAATAACTTACTGCGAGATGGAGGGACAGCGCTGAGAGGGACGACCATGTTTCAACGTCGACGGAGAGAAGTTTTCTGTAAGATTTCAGGTTTTTTTAGCACTCTTTAGGGTTTCTTCTCTCACTCTTTCAAGTTCGTTCTCTAGGTTTTGGTTAGCGTTTAGGGGTTTTTGGTTCTTTATGAGCAGAGGGAAGAGAAGGCAACGAGGAGGGAAAGGCTGAGTTGTCAGGTTATAACGACAAAACATTAAAGAACACGTGTCCCTTTACCATTTGTTACTTCCGCAGTGCACCAAAATTAAATACGCGTCGTCCTCTCTCATGTGTAAATTAATTAATCAATTTACTTTACATTTTTTTTTTTTATTAGCAGCTATAGCCATGTAGGTGTCTATAGGTTCTTTACTACGTACGAGTCTACGACGTGAAATCATGTGTAATTTCAAATTTCTATTTTTTTTTTTATGAAATTTGTTTATTTTATCGACGTTATTATTAGGTGAACTAAGACCATGTTTATTGGAGAAACTTATTGTTTAGTTAAAAGATCTCTTAAGAAATGTATGTTGATTTATTTGAGGTACATTAGAGAAATCATAATGTGTTTCTTCAGAAAATTATTTTTTTATTAAAAAGAAGTTTTATAGTTGAAAATAATAAAGGTACAATATACCTCCTCATTCGAACAAAGTCTCAATCTTGCTCTGACAGACGTCGCTTTGATCGGAACCGGTGAGCATAGCTGTAGTCGTGGTGAAGGCAATTCGGCGGAGTTTCTGCAGCCGTCTGTGTTTTTGGTCTACCAAAAACACGAAATGAGAGAGCAAATTTTTTTTCATCATCTCTGTTTCATCCTCCAATAGCATTGCGACATGTGGCAGGCAAGAGACGTGAATAGCGTATACCAAATAAGAGATGTGTTTGCTGCTTTTCTCTCTCTAATGCCCATTTCTCATTTAATTTAAAGCCCAATATTAATAAGAGACCCTGTTAAAGACGTTGATAAACATGCTCTAAGTAGTAACTAGCTAGTGACTAAAATTCATATTGTTCTTGGAATATTCAAAACCCAAAAGAAAAGAGACATATATCAAATGGGTAACAGTCCAATGTTAAACTATATAATTTCCATAATCATGAAGTTATTGATGATTTAGAGTGCAGGGATATTTAGATAATTATGTAAACGTACGTTTAATCAATACTATAAGGACATTAATTAATATATTGTAAAAATTGTCAGATTAAGTAAGTACATACCGAGAGGGTCAGTGCCAAGGCCCAAGGCGATCCTACATTTTATAATAAAAGTAATGAAATTAGTTAGTTTTTTTTTGTAACAATAAAATTAGTTAGTTAACGCCTGAGTTTTGTGAAAATTTCCTTAAGGTTTACTGAATGATCAAATCAAACCAAATCAAATACCTTCGGGGATTTGTCCACGAAGATGAGCTCTATCAAAGAATAAAAAGAGAAGATAGAGAGTATGGAGGCTGTCAGATGAAAACGACAACAATCCCTATTGTGAGATGTGTCGTTTTGTATTGTGAGTGTTCTGTAGGATACTAGCTAGGATGCGTGTGTTCAATTCCTATTTGCCAACAAAATTTATTGAGAAGAATAAGTCAACTAATTAATATACACAGTCTATATGTATATACTTATATACGTATAAATTAATAAAATTTCAATTGTTCGTACACTGCAAAGGTCTGAGTTTAATTATTACGACGAGAGACAAAAAATAAAGTTGGTCTTTGGCTAAAATTAGTAAGTTTTTTCAGTTTCAGCTTTATTGTACACCGCCCAAATTGCATGCTTCAGGCACATTTATAGTGTAGATTTATACGTTTTTCATTTTCTCTCTATTTATTTGTTTATATAATTATACGTATATTGTTTTTAGACAGTCGTTTGAATACGTATAAATAGTTAGCATTTGTACGTAAGGGTTATGCATGCATGATATTGTTGGGTTTGAATGGGCCCATATATTGGATGGTAAACCCACTCCACTAACTCAATTTTGTACGGTCATCATGAACTTGACACATATATACCATATGTTTGGAATACTCGTTGTATTTAATGTAACAATTTCAATGGTTTCAAATGCTTAGGAATGTACAAGTATCCGTTAAATGTAGGCTATGTAGTTACCTGACGTGGTTATATCGGTTCTTCTAGTTTCACACTTCATCATGATGAAATTATATATTTCAAAAGCACATAGTTTTATTTGCTTGATTCCTATCCCTAATCTTTATGCATAGTGATACTTTATCAAATCCAATAGAGCGTTTGGGAAAAAATGCTAGTAACTATTTAAAGAGACTCATGCAAAAAGACAAAATAAGTTATGCGTCTTTTTGGAACATATCCAAAAGTAGTGCCTAAATAAAACCCATAAAACGTCAATAATAATCCTTAAAACATCGACATAATCCAAAAAGAAAAGGTGTCTACTTCAGAAAAAGAATTTAACAAAACACAAATAAACATGGAATCAAATGGGAGGGATGAGAAGGCGAAGCACACCGTCCTTGGCGATGGATTTCATCCGACGGCTAGGAATGTTGACCGGAGTGGAGAGCGCAGCCACCTCACCAGAGTAGAAACGAGGACCTTGGTCGTGGGGACTAACCACAGGGGCTTCACCAGTCACCTTCAGCTTCCCGTTAGCGACTGAGACGGTGAAGTTGTCGATGGGAACGCCAGGCATGTCAATACGCAAGTATAAGCTGCCGTTTTGGAGCTGCTTAGACTCATAGGCCATACCCGATCCTTGTAACACACATGGGTGTGACTCCAATACCGGACCCGTGTAACTCGGGTCTGCTCCACATGTATCACAACAAAAACAACAGCAAATATATTCCTTTTTAAAAAATTTAGACAGCCAAAATTATTGCAATTTGTAGTATAATAATTAACATTAACATAAAGCTTGCAGAGAGGTTGAATGAATTACCACTGGGATTCGAGCCATGGGGAAACTTGTGAGGACCTTTGCTACGAAGATCTTTGACCACAAGACAAACAGTTTTTTCAGTAAACAACTTTCAAAAGTTTTTGAATGGAAAAAAAAAAAACGACTCTTGCATTGATACAAATACCAAGATATATATAAAAATATTGGTGAAAACGGCAAATCAAGAAAATGACGGAAGAACAAAAAAAAAAAGAAGACTTTTTTTTTCTTAGAAAGAAGGATTTGATGAAATTAATACACAGGAGGAGGAGGAGGAGGAGGAAGAGCGTATACGTTGTGGCATGGTGTTTGTCTTGGAGAGGACAAGCCTTAGAACGCCGTCGGACATGTCGGCGGTGAAGCTGGAGATAACGCAGCATTTGCATGTAATTCCGGGGAGGGTTTCGTATTTCCGGTGAGATGAGTCGTGTTTGTGGACTTTTGGTGCTTCGGCGTTGACCCACACAAATTTCTTGGACCGGTCGATTGAAACCGACACGCCGTCTTCTGGAACACCGGGAAGGTCAATCCTCAAGAACATCTCTTCGTTCTCAAGCATCTTCATCTCCGTGTATCCTTTTGACCCACTCACTAGAAACTCGTTGTTTGTTGCGTAATACCCTTCTGCTCCGTCGTCCACACCATAAACCAAGACATAAACACAGAAAAAAAGAAGAAGAAGAAGACCAATCAGTGATCCGTTTCAATAAATCTGAGGTAAGTAATGAGTTTTGTGGTTGGTTTAGGAGATGTGTTACCGGGAGATGGAGGAGCTGCACGAATTGGGGCGACCATGATTGACTGAGATTACAAATTTCTAAGGTATCTCTAAAAGTTTGCTAGGATTATTTTCTTCTCATTTAAAGATCTTGCTCTCTCTCTCCTCTCTCTCTCTCCTCTCTCTCTCTCTCTCTCACTCTATTTTTCTGAGTTTTAGCATTTAGAGTGTTTTGGATCTTTTTGAGCTAGAGGATAGAGAAGGCAACGAGCAAATAAGGACTGAGTTGTCAAGTCAATACGACAAAACAGTATGGGACACGTGTTTCTTTATCATTTGTATGTGTGTAATTAAATTTATGGAAATATTTGTTTCTTTATAATTATATAAGTATTCTTTTTGTTTTTGCTACTACGTACTTAATTAATAGAACATAATTACTACGAGATGTTTGACGTAGCAAGTAAATTATATATACACACTTTATACAAACTTTGTTTAAACACAAAAACTTTTCGTCAGAAGAAGAAAGAGGAGTGTATATTTGAATACTCTAGTTGGCTTCTGAAAATCATGCGGACGGTGATTTAAGGACCGTGATTTAATCAAGAAGAATCAAAAAAGGAAGATTTGTTGCAGAGATTCAAAGGTGGTTTCAAAATTCAAGATCCCTTTTGTCATTTATCGATAAGTGTGTATAGATAGATGTTTTCAATACTTATAAAAATGGAAAGGATGTGAAATGAAATTCTGTTGGTGGAGTACTTTGTTGCTTCCCAGCTCCCAAATTTTGGTCCCCTTTTTAAAATTGATCATAGTTATTAATTTTAATTATGTACTGATTATTGGCAAGAGTTTTTCAAAAATTCTTGACAATCCAATATAGACACCTTGGACAATGATAACAATTTAGATATACTCAACAAAAGGGTTGGACGATTCTCAAAATATTACACAAAATAAGTTTTGTGAACATATCCAAAGTACTGATGAAACATGAAACGACATGTTGTTCCCTAAACTTACTACACTTCGTTAAACAGCGTTTAAATTCGTATAAATAATTAGCATTTGTACGCAAGGGTTATGCATGCATGATGTAGTTGGGTTTAGATGGGCCCATATATTGGATGTGGACCCACTTCACTAACTAATTTAGGCAATGTTTTATAGTTTATATATACGGTCATGATAACACAAACTTAATGTATCAATTTCAATGGTCTATATTCTTAGGAATGTACAGATATTTAGCAATTGTTATCATCAAAGTATTGCACACAAAATAAAAATTCAATAATTGATCTCGATTAACAGAACACAGCCATTTATTAATTATCTATGTTTAATTTACTTGCGTATAAAACCGCATATTCTATCTTCTATGATGTTGGGGGTAAAGGCACAACCTATTTATATTATATTTTTTTTTTCGGCAACCTATTTATATTATATATGTATCATTTTGTTGCTTGATTACTGTATCCATAGTGTTTTTTTTTTTTTTTTTGGTAAAATGTAAAGATTATATGACAGAAATTACAGGGATAACAAAGAAAACAGATTAAACAAAAAAACTACAAAACAACGACAAATGAACAGCAAACCACAACAAAAGACTAAGAAAAACGGTTCGAGAGATTAAAAAAAAATAAAACCGAACAATACCAAACGAGAACGCAGCAATCACACGCCGAAACGCGGACCATTCCATTTTGCCATAGCTCCAAAGAACTAGAATTCTCATCTTAGGTGCCACGAGCATCAACCCAAGGCCAGCCCTCAAACCTCATAAGGGGACACCTACAGCTTCTCCGAGAACTAATGGAATTTCCGATTTCCGCAACGGACAAGCTTGCAACCGGCGACAAAGGAGGCCGAGCAGGCAGTCGGAGCGTCACCTCGGACCGCCATTCCTGCAAAAACGAATCTCCGCAGAAACCAGCTCCCACAGCTACAAGCAAACCGCAACAACAAACCGGCGCCTCAACAATCACGTCCAACATTGCTCCACCGTCAACACCAGACCACATCCGGAGCCAACACGAACCGAGTTCTCAGACACTAACGCGGGCCTACTACTCATTAGTCGGAAACACGCACCTTTGGGGATCCCGTGCCACGCCGATGTCGAAGACGGCGACGAAGAAAAAACCGTCAAAGTCGATCAAAGCTACCGCCGAGCCACCATCTAAAGCCACCGCTGAGACAACCGTTGGTGGAGCCGCACCCGCCGGAAAGACGTGAGCCACCACTCTGAAGCTTGCCACCAGAAACAAGCCGACCTAGACACCAAAAAACGGAGGCTGAACCCGTCCTCAAGGTTCAAAACACCATCGCCGGAGCCGAGGAGGCCAGATCTGCAAATGCTACCTCGCCGCCGCGTCGAAAAGACCGAAACTTGAGAGAGACCATAATCAGGGAGAGAGAGGAAAGAAACTACCACCCAAACACTGAGAAGGACAGAGTGCACGCCACCGGAGGAGACCCTCAAAAGAAATCTGAGCAGCCGTCCAGAAAATCGCCGGAGAGCGAAGGAAGAAGCAGCGAATACTTCTCGAGGCAGACAGAAAAGAGGCACGACCCAAGGACGATACCATCTTCCACCGCGACCCAGCGAAGCCGCTAAGATCCCGCCGCCGTCGAAGTAGATATAATCGCCGGAAAAGCTTCATCACGACGCCACACCCGAACCGACGGCCACCAAACTTAAATACACATTAAATGAAAGAGGGGAGCGAGGAGGTCCCTCCTCCAGCGACGGTATGCCACCACGCGCGCCGGAGAAAGAGATCGGAGCAGATGAAAGCGTCGACAAGAAGAAGTAATTTCAGATCTAAAACTTTCGGGAGAGAAAAGGAGGAGAGAGAATTTTACAGTTTTGAAAACCTCTGTATCCATAGTGTTGTTGCGTGTACTTCGATATTTGTCTACTGATCCAGGCATCTGGATGATCAATAAATATTTAACATTTCCTAGACTTATATAATTGCTTAGAGAAGTATATATAGTTAATTAGCTAGTTGAGCATGCATTTAGACCCTGAAGTTACAGCTATGTGATTAATTGATACTAATTATTAACTAACTGTGTTTCAATGTTGAGCATAGAGAACATGCATGTTTAAAATCTCATTGGTTCGAACTTGAATAGGCACAACAAACTTTTACTCTTCAAAAAAGTCTAGAAGATGGGAATATAATTGAACACTCAAATCAAATTAGTTCGTGAAAATCATGCAGGTGGTGAATGAATCCCAAAAGATGAAAAAAAGGAAGACTTGTTGCAGATATTCAAAGGTGGTTTGAAAATTCAAATTCCCTTTTTTCATTTATCAGTGAGTGTGTTTTCAATAGATATATAAATATGGAAAGGATGTGAATAGTGTTTCCCAGCTTCAAAAGTTACATGTCCCTTTATGAAAATTGACCATAATTAATCATTTTAATATTGTAGGATTCTTGGCAAGATCAAGTTTTGTTAAAATCTTTTGCAACGATCAATAGAGACTTTGGAATATAACAATTTAGATAGACTGATAAATGGGTGGGCCGAAAATTTACCAATATCTTAGGCAAAATAAGTTTTTTGAAACATATCCAGAGTACCGATAACACATAAAACGACATAAATCCCCCAAAATAGCTACATAATCCCTAAAGCAGACGAACAGAAATCAAATCAAACAGAAGGGATGATCAAACGAAGCACACCGTCCTTGGCGATGGTTTGGATCCGATGGCTAGGAATGTCGACAGGTGTAGATAGCATAGCCACGTCACCAGAGTAGAAACGGGCACCTTGGTCGTGGTGGCTAACGACAGGAGCTTCACCGGTGACACTCACTCTCCCGTAGGCGACTGAGACGGTGAACCTCTCCTTGGGATGGCCAGGCATGTCAACACGCACGTAGAGGCTGCCGTTTTGGAGCTGCTTCGACTCATAGGCCAAACCTGATCCTTGAAACACACATGGGTGTGACTCCAATACCGGACCTGTGTACACCGGGTCTGCTCCACATGTATCACAACAACAAAACATATATTCCTTTTTTTAGACAACCAAATAATAGCAACTTAACTTTGCAATTTGTAATAACATAAGCTTGCAGAGAGGGTGAATGAATTTACCATTGGGATCCGAGCCATGTGGAAACTTGTGAGGACCTTTGCTACGAAGATCTTTAATTTTACCACAAATAGAGAAGACAAAACATTTATAAATAAACTAGTTTCAAAAGTTTGTTAATGAAAAAAAGATTCTTGTATAACTTAAGATGACGGAAGAACAAAAAGACAAGATTTTTTTAATACAGAGGAGGAGGAGGAGGAGCGTACGTTGTGGCATGTGGTTTATCTTGGAGAGGATAAGTCTTAGAACGCCGTCACGCAAGTCGGTGGTGAAGCCGGAGAGCTCACAACAGTCGCAGGTGATGCCGGGGAAGATTCCGTATTTCCGGTCAGATGAGTCGTGTTGGAACTTAGGTGCTTCGCCTGTGACCAACACAAATCTCTTAGACGGGTCAAGTGAAACCGTCAAGCCCTCTTTTGGAACACCGGGAAGGTCAATCCTCAAGAAGCTTTCTTCGTTCTCAAGCATCTTCATCTCCGTGAAACCCTTTGACCCACTCACTAGAAACTCGTTGTTCGTTGCGTAATACCCTTCTGCTCCGTCGTGATCAACACCATAAACCCAAGACATAAAACAAAACATAAAAGAGACTAATTAAGAACAATCAGTGACTGGCCCGTTTCTATAAATCTGAGGAAAGTAATGAGATTTATGGTTGGTTTTGAAGATGTGTTACCGGGAGTTGGAGGAACAGCACGAATCGGGTCGACCATGATTGAACCACTGAGAAATGTGTTTTTCTGAGATTTCAGATTTCTAAGTTAGCTAGGGTTAATTTCTTCTCTTTTTATAGATCTCTTGCTCACTCTTTCTCTCTCTCTCTGGGTTTTAGCGTTTAAGGGATTTTGAATCTTTACGAGCAGAGGGAAGGCAACGAGGAGGTAAGGTCTGAGTTGTAAAGTTGAAACGACAAAACAGTATGGGTCTCTTTACCATTTGTGTGTAATTGTGTGTGTAATTCAATTTATCGACATGGTTTTTTCTTTATAATTGTATAACCTTTTAGGTTTTTTTTTTTTTGCTACTACGTACTTAAATAGCTTAACCTAATATTATTACTATGTGATGTTTGAAGTAGCAAGTAAATTAAAATTCTCATTTGCGATAACTAATAGGTTCTATATTCATAGGCCACTAAATATACAATGTACATATGTATACTAATATACCTATAAATTATTATTGGTCGTACACTGAAAAGGCCTGATTCTTTTTAAATGAAGACAGACAAAAAATTGGTCTTTGGCTAAAATTAGTAAGTTTTTAGTCTCAGCCGTATTGTACACCGCCTAAATGCATGCTTCAGGCACACATTTCTTTTGTTTTTTAATTTGTCTCTATTATTTGTTTAGTCTCTCTATTATTTGTTTAGTCTCTCTATTATTTGTTTAGACGTTTATTTGTTTTTAAACAGCACTCGAATACGTATAAATGTACGTAGGTTTATGCATGCCATGATAACGGTATTTATGTTTATTCTCCTTCACAATGGATTTTTGTGGATCTTAATTTATGGGAGAGGAAAGCACCGAGGAGGAAGGAAGAGAGATTTTGTCAGTTAAAAACGACAAATAATACTAGGGGAACACGCGTCATCCCCTAATTTGTGAAACTATTTTCTTAGGCTTCTTTAGTTTTGTTTCCTTTCTATTTACCAATCCCATTAGCATATAAATAACGTATTGATGTTTTCAACAGATACAAAAAATGGAAAGGATGTGGGGGAAATTTTGTTGGTGGAGTTCTTTGTTGCTTCCCAGCTCCAAAATTTTGTCCCCTTTTTAAAATTGAATATTATAATTAATAATTTCAATAATGTACTGATTACTGGCAAGAGTTTTGTAAAACTTCCTTGCAATTCCAAATTAAAGACACCTTAGAAAATGATAACAATTTAGATAGACACATTATTTAGCTGTCCGAAAAGTCTCCAAAATATTAGACAAAATTATTAAGTTTTGAGAAAATATCCAAAGTACTGAATAAACATGAAACGACATGTTCCCTCAAAATAACTACATAGTCCCTAAAACAGAGGTCCAAACAAGACGAAACTTAACAGACAGAAACGTGGTCTTCATATATCATCAGATCAAACGGGAGGAATGATCAAACGGAGCACACCGTTCTTGGCGATGGTTTTGATCCGACGGCTGGGAATGTCGATAGGAGTGGAGAGCATAGCCACGTCACCAGAGTAGAACCGACCACCAGAGTCGTGGCCAACGGCAGGAGCTTCACCAGTCACCATCACTCTCCCACTCTTGACTGAGACAGTGAACTTGTCTTTAGGAACACCAGGCATGTCAACACGCACGTATAGGCTGCCGTTTTGGAGCTGCTTCGACTCATAAGCCATCTGCGATCCTTGTAACACGCATGGGTGTGGCTGTGGCTCCAATACCCGACCCGTTAACGCTGGGTCTACTCCACATATACGACAACGACAACAACAAATATATTCCTTTTTTAGACAACCTGTTACCTCAATACCAAAAGGTACCTATGTAATTAAAAATGTAATTAACATTAACATAATAAGCTTGCAGAGGTGAATTACCATTGGGATCCGAGCCATGGGGAAACTTGTGAGGACCATCGCTACGAAGAACTTTTGGACCAGAAATAGAGAAGACAAAACATTTTAAGCAACTTATTTTCAAAAGTTTGTAAATGAAAAAGACTTTTTATTGAAGTAATATCAATACAAAAAAATGGTGAAAACAACGGCAGATCGAATATAATAATATACCTTCTTGGAAATCTGGCCCAGCAAGAAAAACTGTCAAAGAAATTTTTTTAATTTTTGGGTTATAATCATCAGAATGGTTTCTACAAACTAAAATGACTGAAAGGAACAAAAAAAAAGGATTTTGATGAAATTAATTACAGATGGAGGAGGAGCGTTGTTGTGGAGTGATGTTTCTCTTGCAGAGGAGAAGCCTGAGAACGCCGTCGCACATGTGGGAAGTGAAGCCGGAGATTTGGCAGCATTGGCAGGCAACGGCGGTGACGTATTTCCGGTGAGAAGAGTCGTGTTTGTGCTCTTTGGGTGCTTCGGCGAGGACGGCCACACCTTTATTATCCGCACAAAGAGAAACTTTCACGCCGTTTTGTGGAACACCGGGAAGGTCTATCCTCACGAACATGTCCTCGTTCTCAAGCATCTTGAACTCCGTGTAACCTTTTGGACCGTTCTGCTGAAACTGATTGTTGATGGCGTAAAAAACTTCTGCTCCATTATATGAACACCATAAACAAGAAATAAGCTTAATCAGTGACGACCTGTTTCTATAAATCTGAGGAAAGTAAATGAGATTTGCGGTTTAGGGTTTAGAAGAAGATGTGTCACCGCGAGATTGAGGAACAGCAAAAGTAGGGACGACCATGGTTGAGCAACTGAGAAATGTTTTTATTTTTTTTGAGATTTCGGATTTCTAAGGTAGCTAAGTTGGCTAGGGTTAATTTCTTCTCTTTTATATATAGCTCTTGCTCACTCTTTCTCTCTCGTTCTCTGGTTCGTTTACGTTTAGGGGTTTTTAATTTGGATCTTTATGAGCAGAGAGGCAAGAGAAGGCAACGAAGAGGTAAGGACTGAGATGTCAGGTGAAAACGACGAACAATATGGGACACGTGTCTCTATACCATTTGTGACTTGCGCATTGCACCAATTATAAACAAGCATATCTTCTCATTTGTGTGAAACTTTTTTCTTTATATTTATTAGCCAAAATAGGATGTATGTAGAGACTACGACGTGGAATTGTCTGATTAAATTTATCAACGATTTTTTTTTCTAAAAAAAAATTATAAGCAATTTTTGTTGTTGTTGTGTTGTTGTTGTGTTGTTGTTGTTGTTGTTAACGTAACATAATTAGTTAATTACTATGTGATGTTTAACGTACGTAGCAAGTAAGTGAAATTCGTATTTGCGCTATAACTAATAGGTTCTATAATTCACCTACATAATTTGGTGAATACATAAGATAATTAACGTCTTACATACGGAACAATCCATATTGTTTTTTTAAATCTTTTACCAAAAAAAAAAAAAAAAAAAGTCCGAAATCCAAAAGCAAAGACATGATAATTAAAAACAGTACTGTCCATGGTTAAACATAAATAATCCATAAGCAAATCAAAGATAAAGATATTAGTTGGGAGGGATAATTAGGCGGATGACACCATGTTTAGCGATTACTTTGATCCGACTGTTGTCATAGTCTCGAGGAACGACGGCGACTTTGCCTCTGTACTGACGCCCACTCGAGTCGTACATGGCCTGAGGAGCTACTCCGATGACGGTGACTCCGCCGTCGCGTTCCACCATCACCGTGAAGTGGTCTTTTGGGACTCCGGGCATGTCAATACGCAGAAAGAGACCGCCGTTTGAGAGCTGCTTTGACTCGTACGGACTCCTTGGTCCTTCCAACACTGACGGGTGCGGTATTATGACCCGACCCGTGAACGCCGGATCTGTCCAACGTTTAAATCACTTAACATCAGCACACATTGACAAAAAAAAAAAACAATAGATCACATGTGCATGTGTGTGAATATGTGATATGTATACTAATATCATGTAGTGCACATATATGTATACGATAGATGCTAATGACATCAATTAATATTTTTGAAGTTATGTCATATTAATGGAGGGATAAAGAGCATACCAAGTGGGTCAGTGCCACGGCAACCTACATATATGAACGTTGAAAAAATTAACTAATCAATTCCAACATGTTTTTGGAAAGGTTTCTTGACGCTTACTAATAACCAATGAAAATTATCAAATGAAAATACCTTCTGGGCTGTGTCCACGTAGATGAGCTTCAAAATGAAAGAATAAATACAGAAGATTAAAATTTCAAGTCAAAGATAAAAGAAGGAAAAAAAGTTGTAATAAAAAAAAAGATAAAAGAAAGAAAAAATATGTAAAAGATGAGTAAGTCAAACGTTAAAAAATGTAAAAACATACCAAGAGGATGGCCTCCTGCGACTGCAAACAACAGAATCAACACACATCCCATCAAAAATGTCGGATATATATATACTTTACAATATGATATGCAAGGAATAAATAAAACTAATTTCTAAAAGAAGCTAGCTCTAGTTATGATAAAAATTAATTTGTTTATAACCAGATAACCAAAAAAAAGGCAAAAAGCAATTACCTTCCGGATTGTAACCACGAATTAAGTGAGCTGCCAAAAGAAAAAAAAAAAAGTTATGATCATCATTCACAAAACATAAAAAACACAATATAATCGGTAAATAAATTTACGATAAATATTTTGAAATAAAGAAACATACGAAGGGTAGGAGCAGCAGCAGGCATTCTGGCACCTCCAACTGAGAGACAAATACAAACAAAATAATATCACAATTTATTTATTGTTTTGTGTTTTGGGGATAATACCAAAAAAAAAGAGTTTCAAAATTAATTTCAGAGAAAACTTACGGGAACAAAAGGAAAGGACACGAGAATCGATCTTCTGCTTGGAGAGGATGAGTCTGACAATTCCATCTCCGACAAAACACTGAATATTACTTATCACACAGCAATCGCAGACAAGTCCCGTGGCTGTTCCGTACTTCCGGTGAGACGAATCGTTTCTGTGTTCTTTAGGCGCGTCTCCGAACACGAAAACAGCCTTCATGGATGGCTCGAGAAGGATCTTGACACTCTCTTTTGTGACTCCTGGAAAATCAAGCCTCACGAACAGATCCGTCGTCTCTTCCATGTACTGAAACTCCGTGAATCCTCTTGGTCCGCTCACTTGGTACGGATTGTTTGTCGCGTAAAACACATCTTGCAAAAAGAAAACATATCATCAGTAATCGTCGATATTAACGAGAGTTTGAGAAAGAAATGATGGAATCAATCAGGGTTTCGAAGAGATATACATACCTTGGGATTGAGGGACGGGATCGACGTGCGTGATCGGCATGATTTAGGCGGCTGAGTATTTATCTCGGAGAGTTTTTTTTAGGGTTTCTGACTTTTTTTCTTTCTCTTGCTCTCTCTCTCTCTGGTCTCTAGGGTTTTTGGAGATTTATGGAAATGATTGAAGAAGAAAGGAGGTGGAGAGAGTATGGAGGTGTGTGTCTGTGTCGAGTGAAAACGACAAACGGAATTCTCCCTCTTGTGCCACGCGTCGCTTCTGCATTTGTAATTTTACTCTTGGACGCGTGTCCAATTTGGATTTGTTCACAAAAATTAATGAGAACAAAATTCATTTTAACTACCACTAATAAATATACTGTGTATACACAGTCTATGATACGTATAGTGTTGAAATTTCCGTAGACTGAAAAGGTCTGTTTTTTGCATTAAGACGAAAATTGGTCTTTGGCTAAAATTAGTAAGCTAAAATTAGTAAGCATGCAGCTTTATAGTACAACCCCCCTATATGCATAATTTAGGCACGTAGTAATACATGTGTATATTATATATATATATATATATATCTACGGTTTATTTCTCTATTTCTTTTTCTCTTTATACGTATAAAAACTTTTTAACAGCATTCATACATCTATCTGATTTAGCATTGGCACGTACGAGCAGGCATAATATTGATACGCTTCTATCGGCCCATATATTGGATGCAAGCCCACTTCACTAATTAATTTAGGTGATGCTTTTCTTCTTCTTCTTCTTTTTTTGGTCGGGGGTGATGCTATATGCCTTTATTTGGCTCTTGAATCTTGATAGCATCAACTTATAACATGGATTGGGATCTTTCGTATAGTTTTTTTTTTGAATCTTCTGAATAGCTTTTACTCTATTTATCTACTGTAACAAGTTCAGTGGTTTCAAATGCTAACGAGTGTAGCAATTATTTTATATCAAAGTATTGTACACAACGTAAATCTTAATTGATGTCGACTAGCTAATACCACAAAAACATCAATTAATCCATGTGTAAGAGTTATACCGCATTTTATGGGTAAAGGTAAATTATGATATTGTACAATATTCTAGATCGGTTTTTTTTTTTTTTTGTTTTTGTTTTTACCTCAAAAACACTATTATTAAAATCGTGGCAAATAACTTTCCTCGAGAGAAAGCCAATTGGATGCCATAGGACCTACATGGGAAAATCTACAATCTCGTGCTTTTGCCTCTTTAGCAAGCTTGTCGGCACGGACATTACAAGTGCGGGAAATATGAATAAGTCTAAACGACGGAAACAATGAATACATAAATGTGAAATCCCTAAGTTCTGACGCAAACGAAGGCCAGGCCTCAGGGTTACTCGTCATGGCTAGAAGATCGGAGCAATCCGTGGCAAAAGATTCGCAAGGAATATCCGATGCGAGGATACACTTCATAGCCCATAGGAGTGAGTTTAGCTCAGCATGGAGGGGCGAGAGGTTACGGACCGATCCGCGAGCTCCGTATACCAAGGTCTTCCGTCTTGCTTCAACAAGCCATCCGTGGCCACTGAAGCTGTCTGACTCGTGCCAAGACCCGTCAATATAGCATAGTGGGTCCTCCGGAAGGCAAGAATCAGAAGCCCCACAGTCCACACTCAGGGGGGCCGACTCAGTATCAATAGTGTTTGCTCGTCTCCACACCTCTTCCTCACGTCTCGCATGATCTAGAATGTCTGGGGGTAACTCTTCCACATTCTCGAAGATCTTCTTGTTTCTAGCTTTCCAAATAAACCACATAATCCAAGGGAATGCCTTAAGATCATCTTCACAAGAACCGAGAGACCGAGCCCTCCAGAATAGAAAATCCAAATTGCCAAAAACTGAGGCAAGTGGGAACACGTTAGGAGCCGAGGAGATCGAGGACAAAGCCCATACTTGCTTCGCCGGGGGGCATTCGAAAATAACATGGTTTATGGTCTCTTCATCCGCACCACATCGAGGGCATCCCTTATCCCTACCAATATGACGGTATGCGAGACGCTGACAAGTCGGTAAAAAACCGGTAGCGCACTGCCACACAAAGTGTTTAACTTTAGTGCCGTAGCGCTAGGTCCCTGAAGAGGGAGGTCACAAGCGAGACGAGATAATGCTCTCGCGGTCCAGTAGCCTGATTTTACCGTGTAATTCCCGGATTTAGTGAGGGACCAACTGTACCCATCTCTCGAGACATTTTGACTCAGACGTAGCCCAAGGATAAGGGAAATTTCCTCCGGAGGGAAAAGCTCCCTGAGCCGCTCCATCTTCCATTGTTTAGACTCGAAGTCGATCAAAGTGTTGACAAACAAAAGTGGGTCTCTCTCGCCATGAAGGCCCACCGGGGGTCGGGGTGGAGAATCGGGAATCCACGGTTCAGACCATACACATGTATCGAAACCGGAACCAATCGTTTTGCGGATCCCGGAGGCTAGTAGGGGTTTTGCCGCAAGTATGCTTCTCCAACCATAGGAAGGGCGGTTCGAAGCAGATATTTCTAGAGGGCTGCAATATCTGAAATACCTCCCTTTTAATACTCGACAAAGAAGAGAGTCAGGGAAACGAAGGAGAGGCCATAGCTGTTTAGCAAGGAGGGCCAGGTTGAAATCCTCAAAGGATCGAAAACCGAGACCACCTTCCTCAAGATGTGCACATAGGGATTCCTAAGATACCCAATGGATACCTTTGCTATCAATCTGACGAGAGTCGCTGGGAACCTCATTACCGAACATGACGGAAGACTTGCTATAGTTGATTTGCTGTCCCGAGACCTCTCCATAGGATTGGATAATGCTGATAAGTTCTCTACTTTGATTAGGGTCTGCCTTACAGAAAAATAGGCTGTCATCGGCAAAGAGGAGGTGGGATGTTGGGGGGCTAGCCCGAGCAACTCGTAACCCTTGAATCTTTCCGTCAAGTTCCGAGTGCAAAGCTGCGAGATTAGGGTTTCGGTACATAAAATAAATAGGTATGGAGAAATAGGATCACCTTGTCTGATCCCTCGGGATGGAGTAATATGTCCTCACGGCTTTCCATTTAGGAGGACACGGTATGACACAGTCTTGATATATTGCCAATATTCTAGATCGGTTATAGCGAACAAAATGAGATCTTTAGAATCCTTGAGTTAGGAAAAAGTATTAAGCAAACGGTAAATATACTTTAGAGGATAAGAGGATACTGGGGATGCGTGATAGAATTTACAAATTTCCTTTTTATGGTTCAGTGGGTTTGGTCCATATATATATACAAATATTCTCTACGTATAGATAAATGACTGACTCGCTTTACGAAAAACACGTAACAAGCTATTACCATTAAAGCCATTAAGCCAACAGAAAAGAAAATGGCTTTAAACAAACAAAACTTGCTACAGATAATTAAGAATGAGTTGGTTACATAGGCAGAGGAAAGAAACAAAAACTTGAGACTGAGAGATGTGGTCTAGTCTGCTTATCCACTGAGAAAAAAAAAGAAAAATATTTTGTAATGGGGTTGTAATGGGAGTATATGATTGTACGGAAGCGATATCACTTTTGTAATTTGTATTCGCATTGGATATTTTTCAGTTGTTTATTCAAGTGTCAAATATCTAGACGCACACGTGTGCTGTGTGGATTACAGCTAGCTGTCTCCATACTCCGAGCCAATCCCTCTTGAAGTTTTAAACATGCAAAACAAAAAAAAAAATTACATTTCAGTAAGTTGAAATGCAAATTAAAAATTAGAGTAATTAACGACTTGTGCGATATCGTATTAGAAAGGCTGCTTGTTGTCTTGCTGGTCGTAACCATCGCCACGTGTCCTCACCTCTCAGTCCTTAGTCTAATCATCGACTCACAATCATAAGTGATTAATAAAGCTAGCCAATCTTCTCTTCCAACTCGGTAGTGACAGTATGCCAAATTATTGATGGTTACTTGTTTGTTTCCCCTTGTTAAATGTCTATCATCAAGACAGTGATATATCTTAACAAATAACACATTTTTTAATCACTTGTAGCTATGGACTATGGTATAATAATTGATTTGGTTGCCAAGCAAAACTTTTTTTTTGGTCAAAGGTTACCAAGCAACACTTTATGAATTATTACTTAGAGTATTATCAATTGATAGATAATAGAAAGTAACGCCTAGATTGCCGACATCATTTGTTACTATCGCCCATAAAAGAAAATTTGGTTCCGTCCCCTTAATTTGGACCCCTTAAAGGAGTATTTCCTAAATCTCTCTATAATAAAATTGGCTCTCATTTAATTGTTAAAGCGATACCTAGCTAACAGATCATATCATTAACAACCCTTAAAATTATGACATTCAGAAAGTTTAGGTGGTTTCGATTTTAAAAAACAATTAGTAAAGGAAGCTTTTCTTTTGTTTTCATAATATATGTGCACAATATGAAAATTTCATATTGATTTAATAAATAAAAAACTATATCGACAACGTTACGAACCCGCTCGATTACATACCCTTCTGTATTTACTTTTAGAGGATGGTTTCATCGAATTATTAAGGCTACATCTATTTAACGTTCGATAAGACCCATCCGGTTTAAAGGTCGAACCAAGAACGGGCTTATTTTAAAGATTCAAGCTAAGATTTTGGATTAGGCGCATGTTAGCCCTGGTTGAGTGTATCCCAATAAGATGCGCATTTCCTCTTGGCGAACCCGACCTTTCGGTTCAACAAATCATACACCACCTCGAACCCTTGTTGCTGGTAATTCCCCAGAATCGCCCCGGTCCCACCTCGAAGCTCCGATTCATCTCCACCGTTCATCAGCATCAAACATCCGACTCTCCTCTTCTCTCTCTTACCATCTCCACCGTCCATAAACTCATAAAAGTAATTTCTCCTGGGAAGCGTAACACTGGATCCATTCCCGGCAAAATGCAAAACGATAGCTGGAACTCTAACCGTCTGATTCAAATAGTAACAAGGACTCATACCGGAACTCGGTTCGAGCAAATCAGCCCGCTCGTGAACCCGCCCGACCCGGCTATCGAATTCCTCCACCACCGAGTTGTAGAATTTCGCCGGAAGCATCGTGAACGTCGTCCCTGAATCGACGACAATTCCTCCGCCACCGAATCTATCCACTCGTCTAAGCATCGCCGGAGCAGGAATATTCCGTTTTCCGACGGAGATTCCTTGGAGGGAAACAGAGTAGAAGTAGGGATGCTTTGGATTGTCAAGCAACTCCGTGTAGATGAATTCGATCTTCTTCTTCTTCTCATCATCGCCGTCCTCTGTTCCGACACGTTTCTCTTTTTCTTCGGCGAAGCGGCCGAGGATGAGTGGACTCGGGCGGCGGAGACGGTCGGAGTCGAACGAGTGAGAGACGAGGCAGTAAGAGAAGCTGTTACCGAGGTGTGGGGAGTAAGCAGCGAGCTGAGCGGGAACAGAGAGGCGTCCACGGCCGAATCCAGCGACGCCGATTGGTTCGGCGAGAGTGGTGTGTGCGCAGCCGAAGGTGAAATTAGCGACGGAGGCAGGAGGGAGAGAGATTGAGTCGGAGAAAAGCCGTGCTACTAGAGAGCCGTCACCGTAAGCGTAGTAGAAAGGCGGGCAAGGGTAGGAAGAATTGTTGCATTCTCCGGTTTCGATTAAGTCGAGCGGACAGCCGGAGATGGCGCAGAGGTCGGAGGAGGGAAGGGAAGAGTGTGCGGCGGAGCAAGAAGGGGAGGAGCAGGATACGGTGGTGGCGGAGGAGGGGAGAGAGGAGAGGGAAGGAGGTGGTTTGGATTCGCAGAGGATGCAAGTGAAAGGACGGCAAGGGAACCAGACGAGATCGCTTCCGGTGTCTAAGTAGAAGGAGACGGCGGAGGAGGAGGAGGAGGAGCCGACGGAGAGGGAGAGGAGGTAATCGCTGCCGGAAGAGAGAGGGAGAGGAAGTTGTTTTTGGTGTTTATGGTGGTGGTTGTGGTGGCGGCGGAAGCGTGCGGAGGAGCGGGAGGAGGATGATTTGAGGAGGTGGAGAGGAGATAAAGAGTGTTTGGAGGTTGAGAGAGAGTGAGAGAGAGGAAGAAAAAGAGGTGATGATGAAACAGAGAAGTAGAAAGAGTGTTGGAGAATCGCCAAGTAGAGGAAGAAGATGCAGCATGTTTTCATGGTGGATAAAAAAAACATTGGCTCCAAGGAAAATGGTTTTGAATTTGAAAGCAGAGGAGGTCCTATGTTTATAGGACAGAGCAAGGGGAAATGATCATTAGATAAAACATTAATTCTATGGTTATTATGAAAACAGTTTACACCAAAAAGGCAATTATATGCAAACGAATGATATAAAAATATAAAACACATTAGTTTTTTGGCAAACATTTCAGTGATAGTTGAAAAGAAAAGACTTTGATGAGCGTGGCATGCAGAGTACTAGACATAGCAATGGATTTTGACACGAAACTAAACCAATACATAAGAGAAAACGCTGTCGTATGGTGAAACTTGATGATGGGAAGTCAACTCCATTGATGAGATGGTTGAGTTTGCATGCAACCATACATTTATTTATTAGTAGTATATATCTACGTCTTTTTCTCCTATTTAGGTTCCAATTAGAGTTCAATGTCAATCATTTAATTGGCTATAACATCCACACCTTCGGACTATTTTGATATCTCAAAATTAATATCAATGCCTTAAAGTTGAGACCATAAAATACCATAAATATTTTCCTGGAAAATGTTAAAAATAAGGGAAAATAGTGTCTAGGCCACATAGACAAGCCAGGTGGGATATTTGCCATGGACAGGGTAAAGGAGTAGAGAGAGAAAGGTACGTGTAGCTTGCTCTCCTCCGCACACAACTTAAACTCTCCTTCGGTATTGTCACAATGTCACCTGACAATTTACTATTTTTAAGCTATCTATTTTTTTTGTTACTTTATAAATTGCTGAATTATCACTACAATTTATTAAAATCAGATTTTGGGGTCCAAAATAACAATTAACTTTATACTACATAGTTCTTCTCTTGATCATATTAACAGAGATCTATAAAATCTGACCAAACATTTAATCTCACCAATTAATCAAACATCTAATCGAACCGAACCAAGCCACTTAGCCGACCGCATAACTGGTTGTAACAAAGATTAGTCTATTTCAAGCCGACTAAAGCATTTTACACCGCCGTTATCGAGTGATTGACTAACCTAATGTTTTTATTTTATTTTAGCAGGATTGACTAATCTATTATGCAGCGAAACTTTTTAATTTTCATACAAATGCATGTTATGATTGATGATATCAAATATTATATTAATTTGTGAAAGATATATGACCAAAAGAGATGCATTGTGTTATCCCAAACAAGTATATCTTGTTAGAATACATATAATGATTTGGAAGCACTTTTATGAACATATTCTAAACTAACTATTCTAAACTAATCAATCATCACAAAAGAAGATTCATCATAATACTGAATAGATAACAATTAAAAACATTAATGTAAATGCTAATGGCTATGTTTTTTTTTATTGAGGCTAAATTAGGTAGAGAATCGCTAGACGACACAAGGCTACTACTACCAAGGGACCTATAAAAATCACCAACCTCCTCCGGCACAAGCCGATACTTCTTTCTTTTTCTTTCTTTTTTTACAATACGAAAAGTAGTTTACACAGGATAAGTTTCGCAAAAGAACGCATTGAAAATTTGGAAAATTAAAAACAAATAAATACTTGCATTATCTTTTACTAAAAGTATTGGATATTTTGAAAAACGAAACGAAACCGTGTCAATGTTTTGGATATGGACTCGTCGTCTCTTAATTAAAGAGAGAGTATGGACTCTTCTAGTTTTCTTTAAACAAAAAACATTTTTAAATTCAATTTTTTGGATACAGCTGTTAACAGAGAGGCGATTTCGAAAAATTATGTAAGAAAAATTAAATTAGCTGTACTCGAAAAAACAAAAAACGAGAAGAAGGCACCAATGACGCAAAGGCATACCTGAGTCTTCAGGGTTGAAACTTGAGAGTGACGTAATTGTAATATTCTGGGAAAAAAGCCAATAAATTTGGCCGTCACTCCAAGAAGAAAAGGGTTCATTGCTGTCTTCTTCGCCAGAGCTGTTCTCCTCACAACTCACAGGAGCCAGCTTTAGCTTTTTAGCTTTCTTGTGTCACCATAAACAAAAAGCTATTAGAGACTTGATGCAATAAAAAAGCAAATTGATACATGAGATGACCACTTATTTCCATAATTGTATACATTTCATGTGGTTAATCTGCGAATATATGATCCAATAAACTACTTAGAAAGGTAGTATCATAAGGTGACACAACGGTAGCAAAATGATGAGACATCGGAAATAATCACATAGTATTAACTATTAAGAAACCTAAAAGTTGTATTACCACACAGAGAAAAAGACGAACTCACCAACCCCTTCATCTATAATCATTACCAATGAACAAAACAAATTGATATTTTTTTTTATTGTAAAAGTTATCTGCTTTAGAAGAGCATGATCACCTGCTACTTTGTTCAAAGGCATTACAAATACAAAAACATGCAAGGATAGGACCAACCCATTTAAAAAATGTAGGAAAATAAGATGTGTATATGTCGTATGCAGAATTTATTAACAAAAAAACAGAGCAAGAACCAAACAAAGAGTTGGTATTTGACGGGGGTGGTTGAGGATTACCAGTAAATCCATCCAAAACAGCTTATAATTTGTGGGCCTAAATCCTTCAAGCCAATGTCAAATCAAGAATTTCAATCCCTAAGCTTATTGTTTCTTAGCTTACATTTTTGAGGTCCAGTGATTCCTATCAAACGTCACCAGAATATTATACCATAACAAATCTCTTATTTGTACTTGATCTCGGAAACAGTAACCCCGTAGCTACAATATCAACTAAAGAAGCTAAAGGCATTTAAAACTGCAAGCTGTACTTCTATCTAACTACACAAGTTGCTTGTGAACAGAGAAGATTTGTCTCAGTGGCATCTACTACTTAGCTAAGCTCAGGTTTTTTGTTGTGATGTCATCAAATTATAATCCGTACTACTGATACCTAAGGATCCCCTGAAAGGAAAAACCAGTAATCAGAACCGCCCAAGTTTAGGCGATAGTCTGAAACTTGAGGCCCTATGAGGTTTTTACTCTCTAGTGTTCTCGTATCACAGTTCTAAATAACTTCTAAGATTTGTTAGCATGAAATACAATATTACTACCTCACAAGATCACAACAGAAAAAGGTCATTACTAACGTAGAAGTTTATTCAAGACTTGGTTACCTGCTCTGTGGATAACTATGTTGTTGCAAGAACACATCTGCACCAGTTAAGTTGGAGTCCGAGGATGATAATCTCGTGAATACAACCATTACCTCCCTACATTTAGAGACGTCAGGGCATCAAAACAACACAAGAAGGCCCACATATATCAGCGATACTATATGAAATCTCTAGTTAAGTCTATATCTTATGGCAGTTACTGCAATATTATATCCGATTCTTTCATGTCTACATTTCTATACATTAAGTATGGAAAAAATGAGAATGGCTTCACTGCCTACAACTATTGGTCAGCGCCAGAAATTACATAATATTACTCAACACGTCCTTCTCCCATACAAAAATCCACAATAATATTTGGCATTCTATAATAGATTTGCCAGCAAAAGAATAGAAAAGAGATATAGCACAAAATCAGCGAAGAGAAGCACCGGAATGAAGTCAGGTAGGCCGGTTCAGTTACACCTTTGAATGAAGGGAACCGTGAGGCCTTAACTTCTCCAGAAGTGTCTCTGCTTCGATAAAACCACCAAAAGGTCCCAAAGACGTGTACTTGATGGCTTTCCATCTGTTTTGATGTCAAATGTTTGATAAGAAAGCTTATTTGCAGTTTCAGGCCATAGAAAGTAAGCGAGATGCAAAGAATTTCCCAAGAAAATCATATCCGTACCTGGGGACAAAAGGTAATGCAAAGCAATGAAGATGGAGATGATCAACACTGTTAAAAGGCGGCTGGTGAAAACCAAATCTGTGAGGAAGCTCAGATCATGTTAATGCTACACAAGCATCATTTGCAATTACAAAACATCACCATATCGTGTTTGTAACCAAGAAGCCTCACTTATGTATGGTTTGAGGTGCGTCTTTCAGCAGCAGTTCTTGTCCCACACTTAGCATTTGACTTACTGCTCAAATCATAAAATGAACATCCTTATCAAAAATTTACATTGGTTTAACAGAAAATGATGTACTATGTTTTGCTGACCAACCCAGTGAGTAATCTTCATCTCTTCTCTGAAGGTCTCTCACTGTTGGAATGTGTTCTTTTGGTATCACCAGGTAATGCCTACATCAGTGTTTTAGTTCTTAATACTAAATCGCAGCTAATCGAGCAAGGGTATGCAAGTGATTACATTAGATAGCCAAGCTAAAGGTATCAAACTCAATTCACATGAAACTAACAACCACTAATTTTAGCAGCACTTGTTTCCATAGATTGAGAATTTCATATTCTCGTTCCGTTACATCGTCATCTTCATAAAACCAAACGATTACGAATCCATAGCTGAACATTGATTTGCTAAAGGAATCTAATGAAAAATCAATAGAACCAAAGCGAGTAAATGGACAAACCTCTGGGCGGCTGGCTTGATGTCTTGAAACGCGATGACCTTCTCATCCTGAAAAAAAAAAATAAATAAAAACCCAGCAATTCAGAGACACCGTTTGATCGCAGCGAAAAAACGTAAGCAAACACTTCAATTAGCGTTAGAGGAGGAAGAACTTACAGTGTGAAGGAGACGAGTGGAGGAAGGATTGCGCACGATCTGACAGAAGATACACGCCTGATTCGCTCCCACCATTTTCGTGTCTCTGATTTTTACGTTCGGAATTTCAAATCGCCGATCAAATTCGAAAACTGGATTTCTAAGTTGGGTTGATGGGGAAAATAGTCCGGGCAAAGTTTTACCCAACATAAAATTTGTGAGTGTACTTCTATTTTAACCCCGCAAATTTTTTGTATTTCTGAGTTAACCCCTTAACTCCTGTAAGTTACGATTTAGTATAATCTTTATTTCATTGCGGAGGTTTATTGTTGACTTGACAATTTTGTACCTTTTTTCTTACAACACAATTATGATTTATAGAACTTTTTGTATAAGAGAATATTAAAATTTTTGACCAAATTAGCTAGAACTTTTTCTTTCTTGGCATGAAGTAAGAGAGTTTTTGATGAGAATTTTTGGATATTTAATCTGTAATCACTTTCAAAAGATACATAAAAATAGAAAGATGAGTATAAATGGGCATTTAAATTTCCTACATGTCTGTACTTCAATAGACATGGCATCACTTAGGAACATTTCAATAGTAAATTTAGTAAACTATGGTGCTCATTTGAAATAAAAAGAATATCATAGGGGTCCTTAAATAAATAAAAAAACAGAAATTGACGGCAAAAATCTCTACACGCGACACGAGTCACGAACCTCACGGTGGCTAAAACCTTAGCTCCGTTCATGACGTCACTGTCTCTTGTTCCCAAACCCTTCGTTCCTTTCCTCTCCTTCCGGTGTCACTCAGTGACTCGTCTAAGGTCCGTCGCTACTCGAACCATGAGCTCACAATCTAGTCAACGCGTCTTCCAGCTCAGGCAAGACCCTCTCACCGGCAATTCTGAGTGGATTGTCATCGAAGAGAATGACCAGACCGGAGCTCCAGAAACTTCGCCGGACGGCCTCCTCGCGACGACATCATATCTCGACATGCTCAACGATTCGTATCGCAACAGAGCTTTCCGTCTTGCAATCGAGAAAACCATCACCGAACCTTGCCACGTCCTTGACATTGGGTTCTCATTTCCACAACTCGCTTGATTTCAATTTCACCGATTTTATGTTGATCCCAATGGTTAATTGAATGTGAATTTGTGGAATTTTTGTGTGTGTTCTAGTGCTGGAACTGGGTTGCTATCGATGATGGCTGCGAGAGCAATGAGAATAGAAGAGTCCGGTGATGTTTCAAAGGGAATTGTGACGGCGTGTGAGTCTTACCTCCCGATGGTTAAGCTTATGAGGAAGGTTTTGCATAAGAACGGGATGACGAAGAACATTAACCTTATCAACAAACGATCTGATGAACTGAAAGTTGGGTCAGACATGGCTTCCCGAGCTGACGTTCTTGTAAGTATAGATACAATCTTCCATGCTTTGTAGGAAATTTGAGACGAGATAAACATTAAGAATCTGTTTTTTTCATTTGCTTTTCTTGATTAGGTCAGCGAAATATTGGACTCTGAGTTACTTGGTGAAGGTCTTATCCCAAGTTTGCAACATGCTCATGACATGTTACTGGTCGATAATCCCAAAACAGTGCCTTACCGAGCTACTACGTATTGCCAGGTTCGTTGCTTGATCTGTTATGAGCTATTTTTCCTTGAATTTTATCGACTGTGTGGTTTGTCTTGAGCCTGATTATATTCCTTCTCACATTGTTTCCCTTTGCTTTCTCTTTGCAATGTCAAGCTTGTAGAAAGTACATTCTTATGTAACATGCATGATCTAGAAAATAACGATGGCCCTGGGTTGGAGAGTCTGATTGGCATCAAGTCACAACAATATGGCATGCATGTCGATGCTATTGAGAAAGAGATCAAGCTGGTATTAATACCCCAAACTTTCCCCTACAGTTTTTGCAATAAGCTTTTGTTTATACACTCATTTCATATATTCGTTCAGTTGTCAGAGCCCGTCAAAATATTTGAATTTGAGTTTTGGAAACGGCCAGAGAGTAATGGAGAGCTTGAAGTGCACATAGAAGCAATAACCGAGGGTAGTATTCATGCTATAATTTCATGGTAATACGTCCTTTACTGGCTTTCTTCTTTTCCTTTTTGGGCGTTTGAACTGCATATATCTTCACAATACTAATAGTTAACACTCTACAATGAAGAAAATACACTTCTCTTATGCATATTCATGCAATCCACCTAAGATCTCTAGGCAAAAGGCTCAAGACCTGACCTGTTTTCCCAGAATCAAACGAGGAATCTTTTTTTTTTTGTCCAGGTGGGTGCTGCAGCTTGATAGTGAAGGAACAATCTTCTACTCTACTGCTCCCAGATGGATAGATTCAAATTCTGAGATAGGTGAGTTACACCTTCCTTTGGAAATCATGTGATATATGTCAATTCTCGCGCAGTTATATGGTTGTAGAGGAATCCATTTTTTTACCCTGAATTGCACTACATTCAGCTCCATTGGGATCCGAGATTTAGTTGACCACTGGTCTCATTTGACTTTATTCCTAATGCAGGTTTAAGAGACTGGTGTGACCACTGGAAACAGTGTGTTTGGTTTACTCCAGGAGCAGGTGTGTCTATATCCGAAGGAGAAAAAGTTCATTTGCATGCTGCTCATACTTGTACTAACATCTTGTATAATCTGAAGAAGACTCAAAGCGTGACACATGAGATGACACAGTCTCCTTTAAGTACTGGAGATCTGCACCTCACATTACCACCCGAAAGAATCGCAATATATGGTGACAGTACATATAGGCAGTTCATGTTGGAGGCCACAAGAAACGCTGTAGGTTCTTAACTTCTATGTCTGTTTTACATTAACAAAATTTTCCTCTGAAAACTGCATAAGGTTGTGATAATATTTTGGCCTGTTGATGCTAATAAGGAACAGTATTCCAATCCATATAGTTATACAGATATTCTCCATCATTCTGGTGCGCACTTTAATGTACTTCACCTATTTTGTAGTTACAGGGAAAATCTCATACACAATGTCTCGTCATTGATGACAGTCTTCTTTTACCACTTATGACTCTACATATCTCCAATAGATCGCGTGTACTATCACTGTCACCTGGGCTGAAAGAGGATGGTGCCAGATACTTGGAAGCCATTGCTGATGCAAATGGCTTTTCAAAAGATCGTTTCGAATATTTCAGAGAAGGGAAGGCAAAGTTGGCGGAGGCGTATCCAGGCGAGGTAAATCTTCACGTGATGTACATCATTTTCAAAATTCATAATAAGTTATGGGTTGGTGCTGGACTCTTGAAAAGTTATGTCCCCTTAGTTTAGTCCCTATCCGTTCTCATTCAGTTTCTTAAATCAGGTTTCCTTTTGATTTCGTGTTTCTATGTTCTACCAATAGATTGATCTGCTGATTGGAGAACCGTATTACTACGGACTTGAAAGTGGGCTTCCGTGGCAGAATCTCAGATTCTGGTAAATGTTGCTATTGGAGTGGTCACTTAACTTTTGCAAAGATGCTATAAAGTTTGTTAACGATAGCTTGATTTTCTTTCTGGTATGCGTGAAGGAAGGACAGAACTCTACTTGACTCTGTCCTGTCAGAAGATGCAGTGGTAATGCCGTATAAAGGAGTTTTGAGAGGTTGTGCAATGTATCTTCCTGTAAGTTCTGAATCATTTCTTACCAATTCTAGAACAGAAACGCTTTTGCTTGTATACTAATGAATTGACTTATCGCATAGGATCTCTGGAAGAGTCGTTGTTGCCTTGGGAGTGTCGAAGGGTTTGACCATGCTCTGGTGAATACAACCTTAGGCGGATGTGGTGATCTACCTGCTGGTAAAGGAAGTCCTTGTTTGCCCTTCTTTATCTGGCAATGTGGAGAGACAAAGGTAAACAGAAGTTCTTAGATTTATGTACTGCCAAGCATTGGGAAACGATAAAAGTGGTCCTTTTCTTGGATAATTTCCAGAGACTTAGCAAGAAGTTCACAGTCATGGAGTTTGACTTCTCCAAGCCCATCACAGGTCCATGTTCTGGGGATGAACAGGTATGTTAGTTGGAGATTCACAAACTATATGTACATACGGTTTTGCAGAGATATCATTAGTACAAAGTACAAACATATCTGATGAATGCTTTTTTTCTGCAAACAGATTGAGTTACTCAAACCCAGTGTATGCCATGGAATTGTATTGTGGATGGATTGGGTGATGGACAAAGAAAACTCAACCGTGATCTCAACAGGACCGGGTATGAGACTTCATAAGTCATAACTCTCAGTATACCCAAAACCATGATTTTTGCTTTAAAGGGATCGAATGGAGATAGTTGTTGACTAATGCTTTAATTTGGTGACTAAAAGCAGCTGTAGATAGATTAGCAAAGATTGGCTTTTTAAACACGTGACTGCACAATCTATAGCAATCGTTTTGATGACATTCTCTGCTTACAGATGAAAGATATTGGAAGCAAGGAGTGAAGCTACTTGAAAAGCCACTCACAGTGAGAGAGGACGGTCTCTCATCCATAAGGATCCAAGCTTCCTTAGATCCATCTTCAAACGGCGAGCTCATCATCACACATACTCTCTCTTGACTATTTTCATCGCACCATTTTCAATTTATGTCTCAATAGGTCCTCTAATCGTGTTCGAATCTTTCTCACTACAAAATGACTTGAGAGTTGAGACCTAAATTTTCTTTCTCTTCAACGAGGCGTAAGCTTATTAGAAAGTAGAAGCTTTAGTAAATTTAATTTTTTGTGATGTACAACTTGTAAGTACATTCTCCTTCATTGATGATTAGACTGATAGTTATGGTTCATGAATGTCAAAGTCATTGCAACTTTTAATTCTTTTTGACAGCTTAAAATGATCTTAAATGTGGGTAACTAGTTCAAGTATTAAGCGTTGATTAGTATGAGAATTTTGACCAAATAAGTAAGTGAATTATATCAAGATATTTATGATTGCCACCAGACTAACTACTTAGGTTTAAAGTTACTATAGCCTATGTAGTCAAATAACAAAGTGAGAAGATAAAGGGGAAACAAGTGACAAAGAAACTCCACCAGCTTATACTGTGTGCGTGTTATTAGTTTTTGTGAGTCCGTGGGCGTGAACCAATTACAGCTGAGCAATTCTTAAACTAACTCCAAACTTCTTTCTCTTTTATATACATATACAAAAAAAATCAAATATAATCAGAGGAGTATCGCTCACAAGCCACAAATCAAAACAAGAGAGGTCTCTGCGAAACACAAACCTTTAAAAAAAAAACTCTAACACATCACACATCTGTAGTTTGTCTCTCTGCATCAATGTTTACCTTCTTCTTTTGAAGCCGCCACATAAGAGACAACAACAGTAATGTCATCAAGCTTACCTCCATAGTATCTGAAACCAGCATCTTGTGCTGCTGTCGAGAACGGAGTTTGTCTGTTTTTGTCCTGTGCTCTTTGCCGCGCCAAAGCTGCAATCTTCTGCGCCGTCACCTGAGGATCAATACCACCTCTCACCGCGTGAACCACTATGGCTGTGATCTCGTTGTTGTACAAGTTGTCGAACAATCCGTCCGTTCCAGCTATTATCACGTCTCCAGGAGCAACAGCAACCGTGAAAACCTGACCTGAGCTTGGCAAATCGCCGTTACTCCCACTCTCCAGCTGATACGTGAAGTTGAAGTCATGCTGTTGAACCGGTGATCGGAAAACCGTATGCCCTTCACGGACCACCATGAACCCGCTATCTCCTAAGTTGATCGATTGAAGCCCCTGGTCCGTTAAGGCTATGATGCAAGCCGTTGAAGACCCTTGTGACTTTGTGCAAGTATGAGCTTTCTCCAATACTCTTGCTGGATCAATCGATCCTTTAGGCTCGTCTTGGATTGCATGCACTGAGTTAGACATAAGCTCACGAGAGTAATACCCTGCATCGATACCGAGCTCTGCCCAGCCTCCCACACCATCTGCAACACCCAACGCTTGCTCCTCTGCACAGATGAAGTGAGCATCTTCTCCTCCAGTCTCTTCTTTATCAGGATGCGGAAGGTAACACGAACCAGAGACAAGCTTCAATGGCTTAATACATAGCTTAGCAGCTACAGAATCCGAAGGATCCTTAACCTGTTCCTCAGTGGCAGAGTTATCGAAGGAGACATCAGGAGCATTTCCAGCTGAAAACCGGTTAAAGAGCGAGCTATGCAAGCCTCTAAATCCATATCCTTTGTTTTGGGTATTCAAGGAGATCCATTTCTTCGCAGCTCTATAAGCAAAATACCCATAGACCGTGGAATTTTCCCGGTGATCTCTTCCTCCTCTGAGTCTCATACTGATTCTTCCACCACCGTCTCCATATATCACACCAGCGTAACGCTTTGAAACCAGAGGATCAAAATGGCGATCCACAAACAAGGATTTGGAACCAAAACTCGCCATTGATTCACACGGAGCCTTCTTCACCGGATCCGAAACCAAAAGATCAATGTGATACCCACAAACCTGAAACGCTGGACCAGATACTGAAGGAACCGAGAAAGTTCGAGAGACGGCACCAACGACGGAAAGGTTCCTCCTTTCGTTAACCACCAACAAATCAGAGCTCGCAGGTTCGAGAAATCCGTTAGGGTTAGTAAATCTAGAGTGGATCCCTCTATAACCCCCAAACCCTAAATTCCCTAATCCAATCAGAATCTTAACCTGTTTCTGAAGCCCTTCTCTCACAGGTAACATTCTTTTTAAGTATAATATCGAAACAAGTAATAATCAGAGATGGAGGTGATCATATCTCCCGATGCATCACTGCAATTACTACGATTTTTTTCACGAACGATGTCGATATGGGAGAATTGAAGGAAGGAACGATCAATCCGAATCCTGAATGATTTGATCGAACACAAACCCACAAACGCAGAGCTCAATTCAATTGAGAAACCAAGAAGACGAATCTGGAACTTACCAGGACCAAATTTCCTGTTTTGAAACCTTCCGGAGAAGATAATGTCAAGCAAGGTGATGATAAGGGGAAAAGTAAAAGATACAAAATTAATCACAGAAATTGGCTAGAATCCAGGATTTTTCATGAATGGATTGCACGAAAGAACCCTAGCCAATGTGATCTTTAAGGCAAAACACAAAGCTGGTGGTCAGAGGCAAACTCGCTTCTTCTTTTTCCTTTTTCTTCTTTAAAAAAAAAATCAACTAAAATTAGGAATGTCTGAATTTTTCTCTGGAGTTCTTAAATGTACGCGTGGATACAGAGATTATCAGACTGTTCCTCTCACATCTTATTGGATGGAAGTGATTCTCAGCCGTTGGATCAAAGATTTAGCAATATCTCGGTCGTGTAACGAGAATCGAGATGTGAAAAAATCATCTCGACGACTGGGCCTCTAAAAGCCCAATAGAGTAGCAATCAATTCCAAACCGGCGCCTTAAACCAAAAGAAAAAAAAGAACTGACACTGGTTAATAGTGTACCAGCTTACATGATGAACGTAGACACAAATATACATCAAATACATCGCAAAGTAATTACATCCATTATCAACTAAAATTATGAATCATAATGTTCAGTAAGTTGTAGAGCCAATTATATATTATCATAACTTTCTTTTAGTTGTTGTTAAAGTCACAGTCGCAACATATTAGACATTTAGACCGCTCTAATGTTTTACTTGAAAATGTTATATTTTATGGACTCAAACGAATGAGTGTTGTGTGTAGCATCGCATAATAATAGCAGTTGGCGCAGAATCCATTTAGTATAACATTTTCAAGTAAGACATTCCATGCCAATTTATATGATACTAACATAGAATCTAGGTTCACATGAATTTTAAAGTAATAGGTTCGTCATATTCCGGTCCAATAGGTTTTGGCGCCTGCCCCAAAAAAATTATAGCCCATTATTAAAAAAACCCAAAAAAAAATTCACAGGATTCGAATCTGTTACCAGAAAGACATTTATGCCATGATCGAGTACTATTTACACTACATTTTCAAAATTTGATGCTCTTAACTTTTACATATATTTTCTGCCGCCTAAAACAAGAGTTTTACCTGCTTCAACCCAGGACCAGCCCGTTCGCATGAATCGAACTGTGGAACTAACTGAAACAAAAAAAATCTTAAAAGTTTATAATCTAGTTCAATTCCAAAAAAATATGTGACGAATTGCATGCAGCCAAATTGGTTTACCAAGAGGGAACTCTTTAAAATGTTCTGGTCCCTAGTCTAACCATCAAATGAGATGTACCACCTAAACAGGGGCGGAGGTAGGAAAAGCTCAATGGGGTTAAGTGCTCCCTACTATTTATATTTTTTTAAAAATAATTTAAATAAATTTAATCAAAATTTTTTTAATTTAGTGGTAAAAAAAGAATAAGTTGCTCCCAACTAAATTTTTCTTTTTCTTATTTAAAAACCTATGCCACCAACTAATTTTTTTTAGATTCGCCACTGCACCTAAAGCCGCTTACCTCTCGGTAACATTAAAAAAACGTGTAATTTTATTTCTTTTGTTTTTCTTTTTTGAGTAATTCCAAAGATTTATATCTTGTTTAATGAATTCTTCCAAGAAATGCAATATTGTAGGCAGAAGCAAATTTTTTTTGACACATCGTCAATTTTGTGTGTTTTGAACCTTGGGCCAACTGGACCATTTAACCCTGCGCATGATTCCACACAGAGGACAGACGAACTCATGAAGTGAAGGTAAACGACCTGATATAAATATACAAAACATTAAATTTATAAATATGATTTTTTTTCTCAAAACTATCAAAATATAATCAGAAGTATATAGCAACATATAATCAAAAGTAAATATCAACAGATAATCTTACGAAGATGCATTTGTGTTTACTTTCTTCTTCATTAGAGTTTTAATTTCTTGATCACTAAATTGGAAGACAAATGTGGCATATATAACAGTAAAAGGAAATGCTAAATTTGGTCACTTATTTTTAAAATACTCATGGTGATGCATTTCTCCAAAACTTTCATTTTTATATTATTTTTATTAATCATTGCTTAGTAAGTTAACTTCAACTTTTTGATTTCAGTAAATTTTCCATTTCTAAATATATAGGGGGCAAGGTTATGTCTTAAATTTGGGACGGGCGTGGGATATGTGCACATTTAGCATTTTTATGGAAAACAAAAAAAAACAAAAAGGGGCACACAGGTGAGAATGAAATGATTGTATCTTTATATTGAAGAAAAAGAAGTTAACACGTAACAAATAACTGAACGTTTATTTTATAAAAGAAAAGTAAGGAAACAAAAAGTATAGATGTCACGATTATATGTTTAGAATTAATTTTCTTTTTTAATGATTATAAGGTAAGCCCGTACATTCTCGAAGATGCTATGTAGTCTCGTCCAAAGAACAATCCGATCATGTGACCTCTATATTTCATATTTAAATTAAGCTGAGCTAATGACACTTGATAATATTATTGGCAAAGTTTAGAGATTGCTTATTCGAGTGGTTTTTGAGACAAAATTAGTATTACATGCTGTAGTTTTAAATTTGGGAAATTACAGATTTCGGTCCAGAATCTTTTGGTAATTCAAAAAAAAAAAAAACACTTGATAATAAAATCGATCAGAAAAAAAATTAATAGAAAAATAACTATGTTTGCTAGAATTGTATATTTGACCTGTTATTATTTGTATTAATTTCTTTTTAAAATTATTCCTTATATGACCGATGTATTTTTTTGGTTTTAAATATATGTATTATTATTATAATTAATGAGACAATAATAATATACATGAAATGTATTTATCAAAAATAATATGAAATGTAGAGCATAATGAATCACGTGGGAATTTTCTAACTAAATCTGAATAGGTGGAGATGATTCTTTTTTGTTGTATTCCCTTCTGTGGCTACCAGCTTAGAGAAGATACGATAAGGTTAACGCCCTCGTCCACTGAAATTGCAGTGTGAAAAATAAAACAAAAAGTTGGAGATCATAACAGTGAAGGACAAAAAAAAATGGAGGCAGTGTCAGTAAGAAGTGAAAGGGATTACAATAAAAAAAATGTCAATAAAAAGGGTCATTTTGTGACAAGAAATAAAGAAAATTAAGCTTCTCCTCGGGCTTCAGCAGTAGAGCAACAATGTCTCTGTTTCTGAAGCCCTTCCTCTTCCTATACGACTCCACTCTTAGTCTCCTCTTGCTTCTAGTAATTCATATATAACTCTCTCTCGGTTTATATACATATTATTATTTTTTAGTTCTTGTGACATTAATTAATTGATATTGTTCATGCATAAATTAGGTTAATGGATGGAGTCTTGAAGATGCAGCAGCAGCCCACGAGAGGCTAGAAGCAGACAACAATGCTGCAAAATCTGAATGGATGCAACTCCAATATTATTGGAGGAAAACGAGAAGTCTTGTGCTAATTCCCATTTTCAAGGGTTTGGTGGTGCTGTGTTTGGTTTTATCCATCATAGTGTTCATAGAGAGTTTTTACATGAACATTGTGATACTCTTCGTCAAGTTATTTAGACGAAAACCCGAGAAAGTGTACAAATGGGAGGCCATGCAAGAAGATGTTGAGGTTGGACCCGAAAACTATCCAATGGTTCTTGTCCAAATACCAATGTACAATGAAAAAGAGGTATATCATATTACATTTCTTGCACTCTCTATACGTTATAATATAATACGAACTAACGCAGATTGATGCATACTCTATTTATTCGTTGTAGGTTTTTCAATTATCTATAGCGGCAGTGTGCAGTATGGTATGGCCATCTACCCGTTTAGTAGTTCAAGTTGTAGATGATTCTACGGATCCGGTCGTAAGGGTAAGTAGCTTGTTCAAAACACATAATAATTAATAACTTTTTTTTTTGCTTTAAGTATTGTTCTTATAAACATCAAAATATATGCTAGAAAAAGCTATTTATATAATTTTGCAGTGTTTTAAAAATCGGCCATTTAGGTGGCCAAAACGATGTACTATAGATGCATCTATTTTGACCAAATCGATTAGAAAAGATTGTTCCACAAAATGTCAACAACCATTAATAATCAGAAATATAAAAAATGAAAGATTGAAATAAGAAAAGTACATAATTTACGTATATATTTAACATCATATTTTATTAGTTAGACAAAAAATTAAAAATTGCAGGAAAAAATTCTCAGTTAACCTCCGTTCAATGAGTTAGGCGTTTGATAAAGACTATAAAAGTTAAATTTTGGACTTCTGACTTGCGTTTTTTTTTTTGTATATAAAAACAACAAGTTGAAGTGATGCCTCTTATTTTTGTTTTTGTTTGTTTACATGGTACTTGTAATTTCAATTTTAATAGTTAGAAACTGTTTAATTTTGAATTTTACAACATTTTTCATAGACTTTTTCAAAAGAGTATATTACTAGTAACACACTAGTTATTCTCATAATTTTTTCACCTAAAATGTTTATCTTTTTCTTTTCTTCTATAAATTAATTCTCTTTTAAGTTTTAACTGATTTGCAAAACAGAGATATATGACACAAGATTTCGATATAGTCGAGACTAGTATATACGTTACATATTGGGATGCAAACATATTGTATTTGTATAGTATAATAACTGTGAAAGAGGCCTTAAGCAGGAAGGTGTGGACATAGAGATAGCAAAATGGCAAAGCCAAGGCATAAACATAAGGTGCGAAAGGAGAGATAACAGGAACGGCTATAAAGCCGGGGCTATGAAAGAAGCTCTTACACATAGCTACGTCAAGCAATGCGACTTCGTGGCCGTTTTCGATGCCGATTTCCAACCCGAGCCCGATTACCTAACCCGCGCTGTCCCCTTCCTCGTCCACAACCCTGAGGTTGCTCTCGTTCAAGCCCGGTGGATATTTGGTATGCTTTCAAATTACAATATTCTAAATCATTTCAATTATGTCATGCAAGTGTTAATTGGTTTTGAGACAAAATACAAGAATTTGTGTGTTTTCAATGAAAATGAGAGCGATTTTCTTGCAGTGAACGCGAACGAATGCTTGATGACGAGGATGCAAGAGATGTCCCTCAACTACCATTTCAAGGTGGAACAAGAATCAGGATCTACTAGACATGCTTTCTTTGGGTTTAATGGTATAATTATTATCTCCAAGCATATTCAAAATAACAAACTTTTTAGAAACCAAAACTGATAAGAATTGAATCAGTCAAATATACAAGGGTCACGAACCATTACACTATCTAAAAATTCATTATCAGTTGCGTTGGAACTTGGGAGTCAGCAACTCAGCATGGTATTTAAGCTCACCAAACTAAGTATCGATTATAAGTATAAAATTTTGTTGGTGTTAGGACGACGATATGAACCCTAATAAAGGATTACCATCTTTAGCTAAGGTAGAGCATAGTAGGAATATTAAATTAACAAGAAAATGATAAATAATAAAACAAGATATTATATAGAGATTAATATTATATAGCCACTACTTCACTTATAAGTTGGGAGCGTAGATTTCTATTTTAGAACAAAAGAAAAAATAGATTTCTAATTTAGACTCTTTGAAAACACCTTGTGGGCGACTAAATAAGTAACTATATATTTATGTTGGACCATTGGAAATATAAGATGATTGATATAAATAATAATCTTAGGAACCGCGGGTGTATGGAGAATTTCGGCACTAGAAGCAGCAGGAGGATGGAAATCAAGGACCACAGTAGAAGACATGGACTTGGCTGTTCGTGTTGGTCTTCACGGCTGGAAATTTGTCTTCATTAACGACCTCACGGTATAATTATACACGTTTTATATAAAATCATAAAATACATTACCCTCCTTTTGTTATCACAAACAATAAATGGCTTATTTTGGGGTTTTGTAGGTGAGAAACGAGCTTCCAAGCAAATTCAAGGCCTATAGATTCCAACAACATAGGTGGTCCTGTGGTCCGGCGAATCTATTCCGAAAAATGACGATGGAGATCATTTACAACAAGGTTTTTCTTTTTTTATCACTTTGTTTTCGTATGCAGACCCCACGTGTTAGTGACTGATTGGTCCTAGCGTTTTGTGACTACATGGAATGGGACCCTGATAGTGATAAGCAGGATGTCTTATTTGAAGTAGTGGGGCTAATCTAGATATATACTTTTCAGTGACTGATTGGTTTAGGGCCATCTATCTTTGTCTCTTGGTGGAACCGGGTAGTGTGACTGATACGTACGGTGTCTTATATTAACCAGTTGAGCCAATTAATTAGTTCGGTCTCAAAATGGTTCAATTTACGACGGGTGAGGTTTAATTTGGCTAAATTAGTTTGTTTTTAATCAGGATTGATCACTCTTATTTGCTCTGTAGAACAGGATTAAAAGATAATTAACAAAAATAAAATGTTTGTTTTAATTGGAGGACAGAGAGTATCAATATGGAAGAAGTTCTACGTGATATACAGTTTCTTCTTCGTAAGGAAAGTGGCAGTACACTTCTTGACCTTCTTCTTCTACTGTATAATTGTGCCAACAAGTGTCTTCTTCCCTGAAATCCACATCCCTTCTTGGTCTACCATTTACGTTCCCTCTTTGATCAGTATCTTCCACACCATGGCAACTCCAAGGTACCTATAGCCTACCCTTAAAATTAATTTAATTACTCATGAACAAGATTAATCTGTCTTCTAACCTCAAATTAATGCATGTATATATTTTAATCAATTAGATCTTTCTACCTCGTGATATTCTGGATTCTGTTCGAGAATGTAATGGCTATGCATCGAACGAAAGGAACTTGCATTGGCCTACTTGAAGGAGGAAGAGTGAACGAATGGGTTGTGACCGAGAAACTAGGAGATGCTTTGAAGAATAAATTACTCTCTCGGGTCGTCCAACGGAAATCTTGTTATGAAAGGTGAGGAAAGAAACGTATATATTCTGCCGATTTTGAGGATTACTAAAAAGTTACAATTCTTTAATCCATGATTACGTCGGGCTAGAAACTAAATAGGTAGATTTATATATAAGTTTCTTTTTAAACATCGGAACTTATAAACTCACACAGTATAGCTATAGATGAAGCATTGAAGCTGAGTTAATTTTTGTGTGTCATGTTTCTATTATAAGCGATGTTTTTAACGTATACACGTAGATTGAAAAGAACATAATTTGTGTGTGATTTTTTTTTTTTTTTTTTTTTGGTAACATGTGGGTGTGAATTTGTTGCAGAGTAAATTCAAAGGAAGTGATGGTGGGGATATACATATTAGGATGTGCATTCTATGGTCTGATCAATGGCCACACATGGTTACATTTTTATCTTTTTCTTCAGGCCACTGCCTTTTTCGTCTCCGGTTTTGGTTTTGTCGGAACCTAAGAACCTTCCCCATTATTTCTTCACTGCATTAATTGTCCATGCATTATTTTATTATTTACTGCTTTCATTTATTTGGTGTTACACCATTGTACGTACCTCATATTGGGACTCGTATTGTATAACGAATAAGATGTTTTGTTTCAATTAGGAGAGAAACTGCGCGTATCCGCGGATATTATTTTAATTTATATATTTTAAATATTTTCTATTAAATTTTATGTTTGCTATTAATATATTTTTGTCTAAAATATTTATATTTTTTTCGATTTCTTCGTGATGATACATTATATGTAATCTTTTTTACACTAGTTGTATTAAATAGTCTCATTTTTTCTTCGATCTTTATATTTTTTTATTCTTATAAATCTTACTAATATAATATTTGTTAATTTCTTAATTTATTATTTGAATTTTTTTTGGTTATATATATTTTATTGATTCCATTTTTTTATTATTTAAAAAAAAACCATAGATGACATTTTTATGAGGATACCTTTCTTTTTACTATTATTTTTTAATAATTTTTATCTTTTTAATCATTTATTAAATATGATTTTTGTTTTATAATTTTATGAGTTGAATTTTTATATAATATTATTTGAAACTTTTTAACTTATTTAGTCTCATAATTTGTTTTCACTTGCATTAAAAATTAATTAATTTTTTTAGTTTATAAATAAATTTTAAAACATTTTTAAAAAATAAAGTTGTGCATTTAAAAAGTCTTGTATTATATAATATTTATAAGTTTTTATATGTTTAAATTAAATTTGAATTTCATTCTAATATAAATATATATTAATATTTATTAATGTGCTTTAATGTGCTTTAATGTAATTTAAAATGTTTTAATATTTTTAATGTGTTTTAATGTGTTTTAATTTGTTTACTTTAAATATAATTAATTATTTATCTTATTAATGTTTGAAGATGACAGATGGCGCTCTCTCCAGCGCTGATGTGTCACTCAACTGGAGAGAGTTGGCCAAGTTTTATATATAAGATGTATTAAACATTTGTCGGATCTCGCCCCCAGACTAAGATCCGGTAAAAAACGAGTAAGGCAACAAAGTTCGGAACATTTGTATACAACGAGGAGGTCGCTACGAATCGGAAGTGATGAAAAAAGATATAGTGGATCCTCTACACCAAAAATTATACCAAATTATGAAAAAAGAATATAGAAGAAAAACTCATGAGATTATAATGCTTAAAGTACATTGAGGTTTCTAACACCAAAAATATTACCTTGGTTATAGAGGTAAAATATCTCATGTGAGTTTTGTCAGTATTCTTAGCGAATAAAATACCTCAAATGATAGATAAGAAATAAAACATTCTATCTTAGTCTCTGGTCTCAACATATATCATGAAAATTACATTTATAAATAAACCCACCTTCTTACAGAAAATCAATTTCTAGTAAAATAGGTAATTTCTAGTAAAATAGATTACCTCTACGAGTAAAATACGTAAGTGAAAATAGCATCTGATGGCTTATTTTAGGCCCATCACTTGGCGAGTTCAAAAAATTTAAAGTCAACATAATCAAAATGGAAAAACTTCATGCAAAATTAATGAAATTGGACCGAATAAAAACGTTAAAAATGCGGAACAACAAGTATATAAAGAGAGGAATCGTCATAAAAGGATCAAACTTTTTTAACATCTAAAAATTATAGCAAAAACTCTTGTATTATCGTTAAAAATTCATCAATAAAATTATGATTTTGTTTAATTATATCGTATATCATATATCGTATATCGTATATCGTATATTATATCAACATAATATGTGAATAACATTAACATAGTTATTTGAATAGAACGTATTAATTAAAATGAAAATAGAGAGATGTGTACCAAAGAGAGAAAGAGAGATTTTTGTATTTTTATTCTGGTGTATCTTACAATGGACGAGTACATACTATATATAAAGAAAATCAGACAAGTATTACTGTAAGAGATAAGTAAATGGGCTCCATCATCAAATCCTTACGCAAAGTTTTGACTTTGCAACACTCCCCCTTGGAGTCCATTTGTCATTCTTATCTCTTGTGGTTTATCTTCAGTTGCCTCGTTAAAAACCTTTCTAGAGAAAACCCAGTAGGAAAAACTATAGTAAAGGTAAAAAGAGTACAATCTCACATGCTCCCCCTCGAGTGACTAGAACCGTTTTATAGATCTCGTTGATGACGCATCCCAATGTTGTGGACATGTTTTCGGAACATCGAAGTAGGTAATGACTTTGTGAAGAGGTCTGCAGCATTGTCAGATGATCGAACATATTTCACTTCAATTTCCTTATTCTTCTCAAGCTCTTGGGTATATGAGAAAAACTTCGGTGGAATATGTTTGGTCCTGTCGCTTTTGATATATCCTTCCTTTGTTTGGGCAACACATGCAGCATTATCCTCATATAAGATTGTCGGTTCTGTACTAACGCAAAGTCCACTACTTGATTTGATATGCTGGCTCATTGATCTAAGCCATACACTTTCTCTACTTGCCTCGTGGAGGGCAATGATTTCAGCATGGTTTGAGGAAGTGGCCACAAGCGTTTGTTTCTGAGAGCGCCATGATATAGCAGTTCCCCCAACTGTGAAAACGTATCCAGTTTGTGACCGGGCTTTGTGAGGATCAGATAGATACCCTGCATCAGCAAAGCCAATCATTTGTCCATCTGAGCTTTTAGGATAAAATAATCCTAAATCAACTGTCCCTTGAAGATAACGAAAAACATGTTTAATTCCGTTCCAATGTCTCTGTGTAGGAGATGAGCTGAATCTAGCCAAAAGGTTAATGGCAAACGATATATCAGGTCGAGTGCAATTTGCGAGATACATAAGAGCTCCAATTGCACTTAAATATGGTACTTCAGGACCGAGTAAGTCTTCATTTTCTTCATGTGGTCGGAAAGGATCTTTTTCAACACTAAGTGATCTAACGACCATAGGAGTACTAAGAGGATTTGCTTTATCCATGTTGAAACGTTTTAACACTCTTTTTGTGTATGTAGATTGATGTACAAATATACCTTTTTGGGAATGCTCGATTTGTAAACCGAGACAATATTTTGTCTGTCCAAGATCTTTCATCTCAAATTCTCCTTTTAAGTAGTTTGATGCTATTTGTATTTCTTCCTTAGTTTCAATAATGTTTAGATCATTAACATATACCGCAATAATTACAAATCCGGATATTGTTTTCTTGATGAAAACACATGGACATATAGGATTGTTCACATATCCTTCTTTTGTTAAATGCTCACTGAGACGATTATACCACATGCGTCCAGACTGCTTTAATCCATATAATGATCTTTGCAATTTTATTGCACATAACTCTTTTGGTTTGGAAGTTAATGCTTTTGGCATCTTAAATCCTTCAGAATTCTCATATAAATATCATTATCTAATGATCCATATAGGTATGCTGTAACGATGTCCATAAAACGCATCTCCAGATTTTCGTTAGCCGCTAGACTCATTAAAAATCTGAATGTGATCGCATCCATAACCGGAGAGTAAGTTTCCTCATAATCGATCCCAGGTCTTTGAGAAAAACCCTGAGCTACGAGGCGAGCCTTGTATCTCATAACCTCGTTTTTCTCATTTCGTTTCCGAACGAAAACCCATTTGTATCCCACTGGTCTTACAGATTTTGGTGTGAGTAAAATTGGTCCGAATACTTCTCGTTTGTTAAGTGAATCAAGTTCGACTTGAATCTCACTTTTACATTTTATCCAGTCATGTCTCTTTTGACATTCTAATACAGACTTAGGTTCTGGATCTTCATTCTCTTCTTCTATTTCTTTTGATACAAGGTATGAGAAAACATCATCAACCTCATCCATGTCATTTCGATTCCATATCTTTCCATTATGAATGTAGTTAATAGAAATCTCATGATTTTCTTCGGATTCATAATGTTCGACATTATTTTCTGATTCATGATTTGTTTCTTCTGGAACAGATTCTATCATTTTAGGATCATAATGTTTCTCAACTTCCTTCCGTTTTCTAGGATTTTGTCTTTGGAGCCAAGAGGTCTACCACGCTTCAAACGTGTTCTAGACTCACGTGTATCATCTGCTTTTTCGCGTTCTTGTGGTATTTCTACACGAGCAGGAACATTTGCGGCTGGTATATGTGATTTTGTTACCGTTTTGGTATCCACAAATGCATCAGGTAGTTGATTAGCTATGCTTTGTAAATGCATAATTCGTCGAATTTCTAGTTCTGAATGTTTAGAAGGGGGATCAAGGTGTAACAGAGATGGTACACTCCATTTGATATCTCTTTCTATCTTTTTGTTTTCTCCCACAAGAACCGGGAATACTTTTTCATCAAAATGACAATCTGCCAACCGTGCCGTAAAGACGTCACCAGTTTGCGGTTCTAAGTATCGTATAATTGATGGAGAATCGTAACCAACATATATCCCTAACCTTCTTTGTGGTCCCATCTTTGTGCGTTGTGGTGGTGCTATTGGTACATATACTGCACAACCAAAGATTCTTAGATGAGAAATATTTGGTTCTCGACCGAATGCCAACTGTAATGGGGAATATTTATGATATGCACTTGGCCTTACCCGAATAAGTGCTTCTGCATGCAAAATAGCATGTCCCCATACAGAGGTCGGGAGTTTTGATCTCATGATCAATGGTCTTGCAATAAGTTGCAAACATTTTATTAATGATTCTGCCAAACCATTTTGTGTGTGAACATGAGCTACAAGATGTTCAACCTCGATTCCAGTTACCATACAATAATCATTAAATGCTTGGGATGTAAATTCACCAGCGTTGTCTAGTCTAACTCTCTTTATTGAATAATCAGGGAATTGAGCTCTTAGTTTGATTATTTGAGTTAGAAATCTCGCAAATGCCACATTTCGAGATGATAATAGACAAACATGTGACCATCTACTTGACGCGTCAATCATTACCATAAAATAGTAGAATGGTCCACATGGTGGATGTATAGGTCCACAAATGTCGCATTGAATCCGTTCAAGGAATTTTGGTAACTCTGTATCAATTTTTGTTGGCGAAGGTCTGATGATCAATTTTCCAAGAGAAGTACATGTCATTCCTTTTTCTTGACAAATCTTCTGGATTTTCAATGAATGTCCATGTGAATGTTCTATGATTTTTCGCATCATAGTGGTGCCTGGATGACCAAGACGATCATGCCATAGTGTGAAATCTTCAGAATCTTTCTTGATCACAAGGTTTGATTCTATCACATTTATGTATGTATGATGTAAACCAGAAGGGAGTTCTGGTAACTTTACTAATACATGCCTTTTTCCCGATTTTTCAGAAGTTATGTACATATATTTCTTCCCATTTTCAGTTGCAGACTGAGTATCAAAACCTTGAAGATATATATCTTTAAAACTCAACAAATTCCTTTTTGAATTTGGAGAAAATAATGCATGAGTTATCGAGAACTTTGTTCCATTAGGTAATGAAAAATTAGCTTTACCAGTCCCTTCAATCAGATCTGCAGGACCTGATATTGTGTTGACAACAATATTTGCCGGTCTCAAATCCGAGAAATATCTTCTATGTTTCAGAATGGTGTGTGTTGTTCCACTATCTGGTATATAAATATCTTTAGTATATGTCTTGGATGAAGTTTCGTTCGTATCGTAATCCATTTCTGTAATAAACAAAAATAATTAATAATAATAAAATATTTTTATTCATAAAGCAAATATCATGCAATAATTATACATTAATAAGAAAATATCACATGATAATTATACATAATTAGGTAATGCAAACAACATTAATTATACATTATATTTTACATAAGCGACAATTATTTATGGTACATTCGTTGAAACTTCAAGAGTCACATGGTGGATATTTCAGGCTTCCGTGGGGGCGGTTTCATCAAAGTCATCTGCAAAGTCAGACGCATCGAGGTGCGTTGTACCCTCAGAATATTCCGCAAGATTGACTTCGTTTCCCTTGCCTTTAGCGGATTCTTTGTACAATGTGCATAGATGTGCAGGAGTACGACACACACGAGACCAATGTCCCTTGGTACCGCATCGGAAACAAGTATCCTCTCGCTTCTGTGAGGTACTTCCTTGGTGTTCTTTTCCCTTCGGGGGTTGTTCAGAACGAATCGGCCACTGGAATGACTTCCTATTCTGAGGGCTGTAGTTTCTCCCACGTCCGCGGTAGTTTCGATGGCCACGTCCCCGAAATGCTTTGTTCTCTTTAACTGGATTCTTAACATCCACTGCGTTCGCTTCAGGAAACGCTTTAGATCCAGTGGGTCGTGTCATGTGATCCTTAATAAGGAGCTCGTTATTCTTTTCAGCTATCAAGAGTGCCACAATCAAATCCGAAAATTTGGTATATCCACGCAACCGGTATTGTTGTTGCAGAGTGATGTGGTTTTTATGGAATGTGGTGTATGTTTTCTCAAGCATTTGAGACTCCGTAATGGTTTCACCACAATACCTTAATTTAGCTACAATTCCTAACACTGCGGAATTGTAGTTCATCACTTTGTCAAAGTCTTGAAACCTCAGATTTTGCCACTCATCCCGAGCAAGTGGAAGTGTTATGTCCTTTTGATGATCGAAACGATCCTTAAGAGACTTCCAAAGCTCTTGGGGATCTCTCATTTGTGCGTAATCATAGATGATACTTTCATCTAGGTGTCTTCTAAAGAAGATCACCGATTTCGCCTTTTCTTGGGCCGTTGAGGTATTCTTCTCTTTGATGGTTTCTGTTAAACCCAAAGATCCGAGGTGAAGTTCAACGTTGGTGGTCCAAGATATGTAATTAGCACTAGTGATGTCTAAAGCCGGGAATTGGAGCTTCTCAACGTTTGTCATTGGATTTTCTAAAATAAAATAACAGAAATAATTATATTAGAAAAATGATTTTTATTAAAATATGCGAGGTGGTGGAATACATAATGAGATTACAAGGAATACAAATGCATAATGCCTAAAATAAAAATCATCACATATTCTTCCGGAGAGAATTCTCCAAATAGTAAACTATAAAAAACAACAAGTATATAACCTATTATAAAAACTAAAAAGGGATGAGCCATTTTTTTTTTTTGAAAGAAATTTGATGGGGGAATGAAATATGAGTGAAATGAATGATAGATAAGTATATTTATAGATTGTATAATACTGTTCATTAGCCGTTATGTAGCCGTTTCAAAATTTTAAAAATAAAAAAAATTATTTTGTTAATGACCGTTGAAAGCAAAGAAAATAAGGTAAAATCAGACTGATAATTTAACAATAAATATACTAGTTTATATATTTATAAGTATACATTGGTAGTATAAATTTATTTATAATTATAGTAAAAATGTTAATTTAAAGATAAATATATGGTGACCATATCATCTATATTAAACAGTAAATAAATAAATAATGGTGACTTAAATCATCCATATGAACATGGTAAATAAATGTATGGTGACTGAATCATCCATATTAAAACAATAAATAAATAAATTATGGTGATTCAAATCATCCGTATAAGCATAATAATTAAACAGTGCAAGTAAATAAATATATGGTGACAGAATCATCCATAGAAAATAAAATAAATTATTTAGGCGGTTTAACTGTCCATTATGATGCGTTAAGCAACCATGATAAAAAACAGTAAATAATGAAAGCAGTAAATAATAATGGAGCGGCAGAGCCGCACTCCAATTATAATAATTATATAATTAAAAATTATGAATTATAGAGGTAGAGTGATCGTGCTGATAACGTGTTTAATTATATCGTATATCGTATATTATATCAACATAATATGTGAATAACATTAACATAGTTATTTGAATAGAACGTATTAATTGAAATGAAAATAGAGAGAAGTGTACCAAAGAGGGAAAGAGAGATTTTTGTATTTTTATTCTGGTGTATCTTACAATGGACGAGTACATGCTATATATAGAAGAAAATCAGACAAGTATTACTGTAAGAGATAAATAAATGGGCTCCATCATCAAATCCTTACGCAAAGTTTTGACTTTGCAACAGATTTTTTTTTCTTTATCCAATTTAATTTATTTTTGATTGTTCATTTCTAGAGAAACTTTCATATAAGTTTTAAACCCAATATCAAATTCATAAATACCAGATCCTGCATTCACATTCTTTTATAAAAAAATCATACTATAATTGTTCATTACTAGTTTATTATCATAATACTAGTATTAAATTATTTTTGCATAATGAGTAAAGAAGCAATTGGAATTGGATTAGTCTTTTTTTTAAAAAAATCATATATAATTGTGATAATTTTGTTAAGGTGAATCAATAGTTATTTTTCTATCTAATTTGTGTTTGTATGTAAAGATTACTTTTTTTTTTGCCAAAGCATGACTTTCTTTTGGCCATTACATGATTTAAAAACTGTAATAGTTGATGTCAACTTAAAAAAAAAATTGTCAAAATCTAATCCAATTTCCAAATGCTTTTTTACTCATATCTCCAGTTGCTCTTTTAACTCATAATGCAAAAAAAAAAATCTATGAATTTGCTATGGATTATCAGTATAATAGCAGATTTTTATTTTATTCAATAAATCAACTGTTTGCTCTATTTTAATTCTTAAAAAATAGTTGTTACTATTTTATAGGAATTAAAATGGAGCAAAGTTGATTTATTGAATAGAAGGAATAAAATGAAAACTTGCTACTATACTGATAATCCATAGCAAATTCATAGATTTTTTGTATATGCGACAAAGGAAAGAAATATATTGCTACAAATGATTCGTAACAGTTATAGTAGAAAATCAATATTTAATAATATATATCTTTGAACAAAACATAATAATTTTTGAACAGAAAAATATATTTTAAATAGAAAAAATAATTTATAAATATTTCAAAAAATAAAAATTTTAAATTCATTCAAATTATTTAGTCAAAAGAAAGTTCTAATGTTTTGGTCAACAAAAAAGATTATTAAATATTGATTTTCTACTATATTTGTTACGAATCTTTTGTGCAATATTTCTTTCATTTCTTGCATATAAAAAGTCTATGAATTCTCTTTGGTTTATCAATATAGTAGTATGTTTTCATATTTTATTCTCTTTATTCAATAAAACAACCATTTTCTACAGAAATATTGTAGCATTTTTTTTTTCTAAAATACCTACCTTTGTACAAAGTTGTTCAACTTTTGTGAGGTATATATATGTATTCCACAATTCTTGTTTGAAGGATCCAACAATTTTGTGATGATAGCCTACTGATTAATGGTCATGGACGCTGATGCCAGAACCCCCGTCAGAGCCACCAACGCTCTGGAGCCCATCTAAAGCCTCCACAAGAGTCGTCTGCAATTATCGTACACAACTTTCTCTTTTGTTTTCTTTAAATAGTTTGTTTTTCAATTTTGATGTTTGTTTGATGTTGTAATTTCGGTGAATTTGATAAATTGGTAAAACCTAAAATAGAATAACAAGATTGGAGTGAAACGCCCATCTTTAGGGTTTCATTTTATTAATTATATGAATGAGTAAATAAAACCCTAAGATAGGTTATTACAAGTTCCAAAACCTAATAGGCTAATACAGATAAAAAAATAGTTAAAGCATATTAACAGAAACAAAATCTAGGGACATTGAGAGTATAGTGACCCTTTAAGCAAAACAAACATAGATTGCAATTTTTTTTGTGAACCTACAAAAAAAAATTTGAAATTTATACTTATTTGTTTTGACTTAAAAGGTTATATATTCTCAGTGTCCCTAGATTTTGTTTCTGTTAATATGACATAACTAGTTTTTTAATCTGTATTAGGTTCTGAAGCTTTTAATATATTATTTTAGGGGGAATATGTGAAAGCATGCACGTTCACATGTTTTCTTGCGACATAAAATAAGTTTTTTCATAGACACTTTTATATGATTTTTTTCTTTCATATCAACACATATATATATATACAAATGGTGAGAATACAAAGGATATAGTTGACTAACTATAACATAAATATCAAATAACCTCCTTTTTGAAATCGACAAACCACCTAAATAAATAATTTACTAGAGATTATAGTGATCTGTTTACTGAAAATAAAAAGTGTGGAAGAACACATGTTCTCATACGCGTATAAAAAATATTATATAAAAAGATACGTTTAAGATTTTTTAGCTCGCTCGAGTAAGCCCTTAGAAGTGCTTCTATATTTTATATCAATTTGAATACATGTTTATTATATTCGAGAATAATATATAAATTACTTCAGGAAGTATATATAGGAGAATGCTGTTTTCCAGCAAATCTTAGAAAAATAAAAGAATGTTGTTTTACTTTGAAATATAAATAATCTTGACAACAATTAGAATCTTGTTTACTTTTTGTCGACATAACATACTCTTGCTTACTAATAAAAGTATAATTCGTATTAGAATATTCCATATATATATATATACTTTTAATGAAATAATATAACTCTTAATTACGATATTATGTAATTACTATAATCACATTCTTCAATCCATGTAATCATGTTTGTCATCACTATCTCAAGTCCTTGTTATTATATTAGCGTACTATGTATATAAGAAAATTATGTACATTGAACATGTGATGAGAGGGAATATACGATTTTCCAATACAAAGTTTGCTTCTATACCATTATCAGAACCGATCAGCTTGCTCCTGTTTTGATTTATTTATTGTTTTTTTTTTTAAGTTCATTGTAAGCCTCTAAATCTAAGCCATCATGCTTCTACAAGCCACCATGCTTCTTCTATAAACCATTGTTCTTCTTTAAACCAATGTGTTTCCTTAAGCCATAGTTCTTCTTCATTAAGCCATCGTGATTCTATAATAAGCCAAGAGTAATTCCAGTTGAAGCTTTTCTGCTTCCTCAAATCTTTTATTATATTTTTCAAGCTTATTGCATGCTTTTTGTTTCCTTAAACCAAAAGTTGCTTTGTAAAAATAAATAAAAACTTCTACCGTTTTTAATTTGATAAAGAATAAATATTCTTTATCGTTTTTTAAAAGCTTGCCTTCAATTTTTTTTTGGAAACTAGCTTCATCTGTTGTTTCCACCGCCTCTATTTACCTGGTACCATTAAAAACGATGGTACACAAGATCAATTTTCCAACCACATCAGATCTCGTCATCGGCTCTCACTGTCCACTACGCCGCGTCGCTACATGCGAATCAGCGAATGCCAAACCTTTATTACAACCATGCATGGTTTCAAGATTTATGTAACAAGATTGGAGTGACACTACAAGAAAACATATATATTTCCAACAAAAATTTCCAACAAAAAATATGGTTAGAAAAATCCCGACGAGCTTCCAATGAATTTCTGACGAGTGAGAAAATTCTCAGAATTTCTTCGAAAATTTTTGACGAAAATAATTTTTTCGAAAATTTGTAAGAAATTATCTTGGAATCTTCTTGGAATTTTTTGACAAAACATTTTCTCAGAAATTTGCCGGAATTCTCACAGAATATAGTCGAAATTTTCCGATGGAAAGATTTCTCAGATATTTGTCACAAAACTTGTAGGAAAACTGTGGTATTTTTTAGCGACGAAGATACTTTCACGGAAAATCGTCCAAAATTTTACTATATTTTTAAAAATTATGTAATATGGAAAATTAATTTATAAAAGTCGTTAAAATTTTGTAGAAAATTCGTCGGAAAAGTTCTGGTGACTTTTCTGGTTGAGTTTATCAAAAAGTTCTCGAGATAGTTCAGATGAGTTTCCGACAAAATATTATTAAAACCAGTGTATCCGACAAGATTCCGACGAGCTTAACAAAGTTCTCAGAATTTTCTCGGAAATGGTCGATCACCCGTTCCAACAAAATTCTGACATTTTGTAGGAAATTTTTCGAAAACTGCTAAATGCTTCCGACAAAATTTTGATAACATGTTAAATCACATCACTTAC